>NC_056728.1:741179384-741266884 GCF_019279795.1 Protopterus annectens
TAGCCCCTAAGTCCCTAGGTTGCATACACTATTGGAAACACCTGGTGTTCTGGCTGAAGTGTGATTCTCAAACAATCTGGAAATATATAGCTGATTGATAAGTATATTTCGTGGCATTTTAACCTTTTAGAGTTCTGCATTGTCTTAATTTTGCCTGACTGAATTATTGTTTGCCTGACTGAATTATTTTATATATTTTCTGGTATTGTTTTATTTTTCTCATCTGTCCTGAAACTCCCTCCCCCCTATTCCTGAGGTGGGGTTTATAAAACTGGTCTAACAGCTTTTGTGTTATCTGATTGCTGCAAGGCTTGCTGATTTAAAAATAGTTTCTGTTTGTTATTCTTGCATACACTGTTGGAAACTCCTGGTGTTTTGGCTGGTGTGATTCTCAAACAATCTGGAAATATATCGCTGATTGATAAGTATATTTCTTGGCATTTTAACCTTTCAGAGTTCTGCATTGTCTTAATTTTGCCTGACTGAATTATTTTATATATTTTCTGGCATTGTTTTATGTTTCTCATCTGTCCTGAAACTCCTTCCCCCCTATTCCTGAGGTGGAGTTTATAAAACTGGTCTAACAACTTTTGTGTTATCTGATTGCTTCAAGGCTTGCTGATTTAAAAATAGTTTCTGTTTGTAAATTATTGTATACACTGTTGGAAACTCCTGATGTTCTGGCTGGTGTGATTCTCAAACAATCTGGAAATATATCACTGATTGATAAGTATATTTCTTGGCATTTTAACCTTTCAGAGTTCTGCATTGTCTTAATTTTGCATGACTGAATTATTGTTTGTCTGACTGAATTATTTTATATATTTTCTGGCATTGTTTTATGTTTCTCATCTGTCCTGAAACTCCTTCCCCCCTATTCCTGAGGTGGAGTTTATAAAACTGGTCTAACAACTTTTGGGTTATCTGATTGCGTCAAGGCTTGCTGATTTAAAAATAGTTTCTGTTTGTAAATTATTGTATATACTGTTGGAAACTCATGGTGTTCTGGCTGGTGTGATTCTCAAACAATCTGGAAATATATCACTGATTGATAAGTATATTTCTTGGCATTATAACCTTTCAGAGTTCTGCATTGTCTTAATTTTGCATGACTGAATTATTGTTTGTCTGACTGAATTATTTTATATATTTTCTGGCATTGTTTTATGTTTCTCATCTGTCCTGAAACTCCTTCCCCCCTATACCTGAGGTGGAGTTTATAAAACTGGTCTAACAACTTTTGTGTTATCTGATTGCTTCAAGGCGTGCTGATTTATAAATAGTTTCATTGTTTTATGTTTCTCGTCTGTCTTGAAACTGTTTTCTCCCCTTGATCCCACCCTATTCTTGTAGTGTTGTTATAGCTGGTGGCTTTGCAGTTGCCCGCCCTTACTGTAAATTTGATCTGGGACACCCCTTCCAGTGTTCACTCTACTTAATACAGAGAGAACATTTGAGAAGGCTAACCCACTTAGGTTCTTAACCTTGAATTTTTCTTCTGGTCCTCCTTCCTTTCTCCTTGCACTTTACTAAAAAAAATGTACTTTATTTTGCTTTTGCCTCTTCTTAAGAATACTAAATTGTATCTATTCTGCTGCATTTATTACTGCTTGGTAGTAGCCTGATGAAATTGTAACTGTTATGCTAAGCCTTTTGGTTTAAGCACTTGGGCTTCAGACCAGTTGTCTTACATTAAGAAGGTTTGTGGTCTGCACTGTTGTGGCAGGACAGGTAGCTTACATCTTTCTAAGTTAGGAATTGCTGATTGAAGGCTCATTGTCTGTTATTCTAAAAGTGTATTAGTTCTAGTTTAAGCACTTGGGCTTCATGCCAGTTATTTTACATTAAGAAGGTTTGTGATCTGCACTCTTGTGGGAGGAGAGGTCAGATTCTGCCCTTCTGAGCTGGGAATTTCTAGTTAAAGGATTATTGTGCCTGCTTATTTGAACTGTTTCTTTCTGAAATTGGTGCACCTTGTTTGCTATAGCATAGACTAGATTCAGGCATGCTGAATCTAGCTTTATTTGTATAATTTGAGCACTAATCCAGAGCATATTTTTTGGAGAAGGTTCCCCTGCACCTTAGTGGCAGGGGTGTGCAGTTAGAACTTGTCTGATTGAAGACTGCTGGAACAGGGCTCAGTTTTGAGCTTTTTCACTGTTTAATTGGTTAATTTGTTTAAATCAGTTTGCTCATTTGCTACTTCTTCTTCTTTCGGCTGCTCCCATTAGGGGTCGCCACAGCAGATCAACTGTTTCCATTTCTTCCTGTCCTCTGCATCTTGCTCTATCACACCAACCGCCTGCATGTCCTCTCTCACCACATCCATAAACCTTATCTTAGGCCTTCCTCTTTTCCTGTTATCTGGCAGCTTCATCCTTAGCATCTTTTTCCCAATATACTCTGCATCTCTCCTCAGCACATGTCCAAACCAACGTAATCTTGCCTCTCTGGCTTTGTCTCCAAACCTTCCAACCTGGGCTGACCTCTAATATACTTATTCCTAATCCTGGCCATCCTCATCACACCCAGTGCAAATCTTAACATCTTCAACTCTGCCACATCAAGCTCTGACTCCTGCCTTTTTGTCAATGCCACTGTTTCCAACCCGTATAACATAGCTGGTCTCATTACCCACTTGTAGACCTTCCCTTTCACTCTTACTGGTACTCGTCTGTCACAAATCACTCCTGACACTCTTCTTCACCCACTCCATCCTGCCTGTACTCTCTTCTTCACCTCTCTTCCACACTCACCATTACTCTGAACTGTTGATCCCAAGTACTTAAACTCATTCACCTTTGCTCATTTGCTACTGTTATATTAAAAAAAACACTATGCATTGCTGCTTAGCTAGGGTTAAACTATTCCTGGCGCCATAAAGTCTGCTCTTCAAATTTTCCCTTAGAACTAACCAGTTTTTTTTAGTTTTAGTTCCTTTGAGCTCAGCACTTGCTCATAAATAAGCTACAATATATTACAGCACTCAACTTTCCTCACTTGTCTAGAGGAAAACGGTTTTTAGTACTTAATAAATAGGCACCTATCCAGGCATGTCTAAGGGTCAGCTCCCAGTGTTTTTGCCTGTCTACTTGATGAATCTGGACATCCTGGGGCAATGCAGCAATTGCCTCATGTACAAAGACAACCCTCTCCTCCTACCACTTAGCACTACAACCTGTGAGAGATGCACTTATATAGCCAAACTGGAAGCAAAGCTCTCTTCACCCATGACTGGACAAGACAGTCAAGAGGAGAAGGTAAACACTTGCACCACACCACACTCATCACATAGTCCCTCAAAACCTACACCACCAAAACACACACATAGCAACAAGAAAAACACACCTACATTTGTGGAGGCTTTCAATAAAAATCTGCTCAAGCAACACAGACCTCCAAAGCAGAAATGCAAGAAACCTCCACCCCCCCAACACAACCTAAATGACACATAGCCCACAAACTCAGTGTGCCACTCAACCACAGCCCATAAGGCATAACAACATACCCAACACTCTAGTCATAGGTGACTCTATAGTCAGGCACACTGATGTTCCTCTTACCAGGCTAAGCAAGGAGAAAGTTACTGTCAGCTGCCTGATGGGTGCAAGGATCCGCCACACTCAGGTCACTCTGCAACAAGTACAAACATGACTCTGTCATTGTCCATGTTGGTATGAATGACCTGAGATGTATCTCCCTGGACTACATGAAAAGAGACATGGAGGAGCTCTCCAATTTTGTAGCCCAGGCAGGTATGACCCTAGCCCCGAGTAGCATCCTGCCATTACCCAGAATGATACCACAGTACAAGGACAAAATGATTGACTTCAACAATTGGCTAAGCTTCTGGTGTCATTCTAAGGGGATCCAGTATCTGTCTGCCTGAGATGACATGATTGACAGACCATGATGCTTTGCCAGAGATGGCCTACACCTTTCACCCATGGGATTCCAGATACTGGCTAAGGCTCTTGCCACCTCTATAATGCCTTTTTTAGGCAAGGTTCAATTGACAAATTCACCACCGTAACAGGTACAAGAAAACAAAATCTGAGGGTTATGCTACTCAATGTTAGAAGTCTAAACCTCAAAATGCATTCAATCTAGTCACTCCTTAAAATGGAGAACATCGACATCTGTGCAGTGACAGAGACCTGGTTCAAGGCTCCAGAGAGCATCCATGCATTACCAGGCTATAATTCATACCACACCTTTCGGCCACCTAACCTAGACCAAAACACTAAAAATGGAGGCATGTCCATATTCATTAAGGATATCCACACCTCCAGGCTAGTTGCTCAGCATCATGCATCCAAGAATATCCAAGTGGAACTAACTCTGGGCAAGATAGCAATCCAAATTGTAACTTGCTACAGATGCCCCACCATGCCTCAGGATTCCCACTCCTCATTTCTTGATGCACTGGAAAATATTAGGGTACAACCCAACACCCGGATAATGGGCGATTTCATCTACCCCACCATTAACTGGGAAAACTACTCATGTACCAACTCTTTTGCTCAACATTTTCTGGAATTCATACATTCCAATGCCTTGAATCAACTTATCCACACTCCCACCAGGGGCAGCAATATCCTAGACCTGGTCATTACCACATGGGTGGACCCGTGTTCTACACCAGAGGTCAATTCCTCTTTGGTCAGATCCGACCACAAGCTAATCAGCCTAGACATCCACTTCCCACCCCTACCCTCCCTTAGGGAAACCACCGTAAAAAAATTCTCCAAAGCCAACTTCACGGTTTTTAAGACAGAAGTGGCAAACTTCACGACACTCATGCAAATGGACAATAGAGGTACGACTGCTGAATCCTACACAAATGTACTCTATAAGCACTTACACAAGTGCATGGATCGTACTATCCCTAACAGAACCAAGATGCTATCCTCCAGAAAAAGAAAGCCAATCTGGTGGTCCCCTTCCATAATCAAACTCTACAACAGAAGAAAGAAACTGTTGCAAAAAAGAGTAAAATCCTATGATTGAAGGAACTCCCTGGTCAGCCTCAGTAAGAAGCTGAGATCCCTCATAAAATCCAACAAAGCTAGTTATAAAAACAAAACTGCCACTGATTCTAAAGACAACCACAACGCATTCTATAGCTATGTCAAAAATCTCAATGGCAACACTCAGATCTGCTCTGAGTTACAGCACAATGGCACTAAATATACAGAACCAACTGATATTGACAACATCCTGGCAGATAGGTTCAGTGCTAACTTTACCCCCCCTCTCACCCCCTAAAGGGCACATCTCTATACCGAAAGAATGCAAAGTTCCTGCAGTCATGGCTGCACAGGTAAAAAATACACTCTCCAAAGCCAAACGCACAGCATCCATGGGACCTGACAACATCCCAGGCTGTGTTCTACATGAACTACAGAATGAACTGGCACCCCACCTAAGCACCATGTTCAATCATAGCATCACCTCAGGCTTTGTGCCCACTGAATGGTACACAGTGATGGTTATCCCACTCCACAAAGGGGGAGCTACCATGGACACCAGGAACTACTGCCCCATTAGCCTAACAAGCCTGGTCTGCAAGGCCATGGAACGTATCATTATGGAACTCATAAACAAAGACATTGGTAATCTCCAAACTCTGGACCCTACCCAGTTCAGGTTTGTAAAAGGCAGATCATGTCTCCTAAACCTGATTGACTTCTTTGAAGCAGTCACCAAAGCCATAGATGAGGGTAAGGTAGTTCGCACAGCTTATCTAGAGCTCCCCAAGGCTTTTGACACCATCCCTCACTCTGGAATTATAGATAAACTCACTAAACTAGGTATAAATCCTTATGTCACAAGATGGTTTGCCAAATGGCTCACTGACAGAACCCACACTGTGAAAGTAGAAGACTCCAAATCTGACTTCAGACCAGTGACAAGTGAAGTACCACAGGGTTCAGTCCTGGATCCTCTCCTGTTTGGTATCTACTTTTCTGAAGTACAGGCTAACACAGAAGGTCTTTGGCTAATGAAGTTCACAGATGACTGCAAACTAGGAACCATAACTGAAACTCTTAATGATGTGGACATCCTACAAAAGTACCTCACTGAGACAGATGCCTGGTGTCAAAGCCATGGCCTCAAGCTCAGTGCCAAAAAGTGCATTATCAACCCTTTGGTAAAACCTCTGTACCCATGAGTTACCACATAAGTGGTAGTCTACTTAACCCCGAAAGTGTGATAAGAGACCTTGGGACACAGGTGGACAGTTGTCACTCCTTTGATAATCACATCGCCACAGTAGTCAGGAAATCCGTCTATGTGGCACACCTCATCACAAAAGGTTTCTCATTCAGGAAAAAAGAGGTCATTGTTCCCCTCTACTCGTCACTCATTAGATCCATTATAGAGTACAGCGTCCTTTTTGGTATGTACCTCACAAGACATCTACAACATCTTTAAAGGCCACAAAAATACCTCACAAAGAGGATTACCAGCCTCAAACAGATGCCCTATGCATACCGCCTCAAAAAAACTCCAGCTTTACTCTGTCACATAGCGCCTACTCAGAGGCGATCTCTGCCTAACATACAAAGCTATGTCAAACCCAGAGCTGTTGGACATGCTCCACTTAAAGAAATCCCAATCCTTCCAAGCTACACGCTCTTGGGACCTAAACCTTGTCACCACAATAAACAAAACATGCTGGAGGGATAGATTCCTGTCCCAGAGACTTCCCATACTCTGGAACAAACTACCCATCTATATCAAACAAAGCTTCTCATTAGCACTCTTCAAGAGAAATCTTGATGACTGGATGTGAAATAGGAAATTCACCCCAGGGATCATCTCTGTGGCTCTGCTTGACAGGGGCACAGGAAAATAATTTTCTTGGGTGGCGAAAGCCAGGGTACCTTTTTGGCTAGGCTTGTATAGGCCCTAGGGCTGATAGCCTAGTACCTACCTTTGAACCAATTAATGTGCTATGCGTTGACTTTTTTTTCAAAGCCAAGGCATACTAAGCATGCCTATGTCTGCCTACATGGACATCAGCAGGGGGTTTCTTGTCCGAGTCCTCCTGTGACTGTGGCTGTGATGATGAAGGCACTGGTTGGGTGCTGTGTATCCCTTGCCTTTGCTGATTCTGCTGCAGCAGTTTCCACAGGATCATATTGTGTAGCATAGCACATACTGTGAACATATGTACACATGCGGCTGGAGAGTACTGCAGGGCTCCACCAGATATATTGAGGCACTGGAACTGTGACTTCAGAAGCCAAAACACACACTCTATGATGTTCCTAGTTTGTTTGTGTGCCTCATTATGGCATTCTTCTGTGGGTGTGTGTGCATTTCTGATAGGTGTCATCATCGACAGTTCCAGGGCATAGTCAGCATCCCCCTTTAAATAGCCATGTGGTATGTCCCCCCCAGCAAACATCTGGTACAGCTGTGATGGGTGCCAGATATGAGAGTTGTGATAACTGCCAGGGCTGCCAACAAACACATTGCACATGACCTTGCAGTTGATGGAGTGGTACCCATTGCGGTTGACATAGATTCTACCTCCTCACTGGGTGGTGCCTCAATGTGTACATGAGTGAAATCTATGGCACCCAGTACTTCAGCATAGTGTGCTACATGCAGAAGTGTTGCATATTGCTGGCCCTCACCTCAGCGGTGAGGGGAAAAGAAATGTCCTCACTGGCATGTGGTAGAATGGCATCCAGGAACTTGTGTAGTACCCTGGAAGCTGATTCCTGTGAAACCCCCCTCATGTCCCCAGTTGGTCTTTGGAAAGTACCTGTAGCTAATGTCCTATGAGCTACACATACCTTTATTTCCACTGAGATGGCTTCCCCTCTGTTGACTCTGGGTCTGAGTTGAGGATCGCAGAGCTCAGTGAGTTCTTGTAGCGTATCCCTTTCCACCCTGTAGTGCTCTACAATCTTCAGCTCATGTAGCTCCTGGAAGGTTACCCTGGGCCTGAACACTTTTCTCCTTCTCTGTCTAGGCCTATTGTCAAGACCAGTAGCACAGACTTCAGCATGAAACTCTTAGAATTATCTAAGTTAAAATTCCCAAGTATGTACTCCAATGGTCCAGAGTATTGGGGGAAAATCAGAATGTAGGATGTATGCATACTTTATACAGCTCTGCTGTAGGTGCAGAATGTGTGATTGGGTTACTATGATGCATTTCACCTGACTACAATATAATTAACATCATTTAATGGCCCTATTTCAGTGTGCAATGGCACACAAGGTGCCATGCCGTGCAGCACAGTTGAAACAAGTCAAAACTTCTAGTTGAAAACATCTGATTTTCAGACATGCTCAGTAAGGTGACGCACCATTTAAACATGCTTAGATGTCAGTGGACACACACACCCTGATGTCAGCTACATCCTGAGTAAACATCAGCATGAATCAAAGGGCCTTCATGAAGGAGAAATATGGACATGATTACTCCTTTCTGCTATTCAGTCACTCCACCTCATTTGCATATATAACCATGCTCTTAGCCTGGAAACTATACATTTCATAGCCCTATCATGTTAGCAACAGCAGCAATGCACTATTGTAGGGACCCCACGCAAGGTCCTGGAATATATTTCTGTCACTTCTTATTCAATTTTTTTTCCAGTTTTTTTTTTCTATAAAGCATGTTTGCGCACTATGGTGTGAAGCACAAACATGCTGAGATTATTTAAAAAATTAATTTAACTTATGTACTTTAAACCTTCTGACATACAGGATAATAGTTTTGCTCATATATGTATGTGGTATTACATTTTCAGGAGATTTTTGTCCATATATCTACAGTTTTACTCCCCCCTTTTGTCTGTCTACACTTCTGTATACGGAATTTTTCTGCATACACTATTGACACTGATATGGGGTCTGAACAGATGCCTTTATTCTGGCTGATCACTCTTCTTGCCTCATTTGCATGCCATGAAAGTTTCCATGTTTGCATGTGCATGCACACAGCTAAGCAACGCTTACTGAATCTAAAAATGTTTGAGCCCATATAAGCATCGCAGTGCAATATCAACATGAAAAGAAAATCATGTAGGCTTTATTAAATTCCCCCCATGTTTTTTTTTTTTTTTTTGAGTTCTAAGGTGGAATCTTCCTTTGAACAGTCTGGCTTTGCAGGACTAGTGTGCGTTTTTTGTGAAGTAAGATGCACTACTTAAATGTATATCTGAAATATGCACAGACAAAGTAGCTATAATTTCTGGGACTGTCTGCAGAGGAAAATGACTAGCTGCTTGTTGTTGTTTTTTGATTATTCTGGCTTTACAGAACTAATATGAAAGGTGTAAAGTAACTTGGAATACTTTAACAACAATTTTTTTGTGTATGGAGCAAAGGTAAAATACATGACATGACCATCCTCTTTTACCACAGTCAGATATCTGAATTGTAAACAAAAGTGGCTATAAATGCCTGGTGGGGAGGGAGTGGGGTTATCTGGATGAATGCAACTGACCATCTTGTTTTTGTTCAGTTTAAATCATATAAAAAAAATAAATAAAAGGTATAAAATGCATCACAGAATACTCAGGCCTTCAGAGCTTCCAAAGACTGAATATGTAAATTTTGACCCAGGCTTAATAATGGCCTCTACCAAGAACCTCATCAAATCTAAAATCAGCCCTCCTCAAAAGCATATCTTAATCAGTGTGGGGGTCTGGGAACAATGTCGTTGTTTCTTTAATTTTCCTCCCAAACCTCAGAGTGGTGCATTGGTCTCTATAACTTGTATTGGGCTGGGGACAGTATGGTTATTATTTAACTTACATCACAAACTTCAGAGGGGTGCGCAATGGATCACTGTAGCATATATTGAGCAGTGTACTTTTGAGGAATAACAGGTTGGTGGGATTACTGTGATCATTTTTTTTCACTTTCCTCAAAATCAAACATCAAATGAGTATACAGGTGGTTAGTCTTTTCTGGCAACATAAGAAGGCATGCTATTTACATATGTTTGACAGCAATAGGTTGAAATATGTTACGTATTATTTTTTTCCTTTATTTTTGTCCAAGTCTGATGTCAGAAAGTTATACAGACAGTGACTGTCTTTTGGGGAAGGGGTGAGGAGGCATGTTGTGTATATGTATGACAACAGTAACATGAAATATAGAGCTGTGGTCATTTGTGTCTTCACTTTCATCCCAATGTAATACCAGGGGGAGATACACAGAAGATGACTATTTTTTTTTTTGGAAGGTGTAAAGAAGTAGACACTATTCCCAGATATGATTTATGTATCTTTACAAACACTTGTGCTGTACATTTACTGTAATCTGCTATTTGGCAGTTAGCATACATGATTAAGGCTGTGAGTTGTAGTTCCTGTGGTATGGGTTTTGACTCTCTCTGTGGGATTCTGTTCTACAACTTCTACAAGTCTTGCCCTGATTTGCCTACTATGTGACCTTGAACAAGTCACTCAACCAGAGATTGTTTCTGGGTCACTTCTGAAAAGGGACTGAGTGTCACCTGGGCCTACCTGGTTAATAAATAGGTGTTATTACTACTATTATGTCAGTTTTGAACATTACACCTTAAATACAACTTATGTTTCTCTTGAAATAAATAAAAAAAAATACAAATGGACATTCTTCTTCATGAATTTTGTTTAGGTCATCATTGGATCAAAAGTTTAGAGAAAAAAAAACTCTAAAATGCACCTCTAGTATCTATAACCTCCATGGCTTTCCAAACTGTTTTTAGTTCTTTCCTCCACAATAATTAAAGTGCATTCATGATCACTTAGGTGTGTTGAAAGGATGCAGGAAAAGGCACAGCGGAAGAGCAAGACTGAATTTCTTGCCTTAATCAGATTTTTTTTCAGGCCATCATTGGATGAACAGACCACAGATTCCCCAGCTTAATGCAGCTATTTTCTTCCGAACTATCAGAGTACAGTCTTACCTAGCTAAAATGTGCTGAATGAATAAATAAATGGATGCAGGAAACACTGAAAGAGTAAGACAAGCTTTTAGAAGAAGAAACCAATAATCAGGCTGGAATGGGCCAGGATGAGGGAGGCATGGGGCATTGACTGATGTGCAGGGTGGGCACCATGGAGCCCTTCACCCAGGGTGCCAGTTCAGCTAAGGCCAGGCTTGTCTTCATCTAATGTGCCTATAGCCGCTTTTTTCTACTACAATGTTTTCTGGTTACATGAATCAAATAATTACCAAATATTTTATCTTAGAATATGTGATATGCTTCTGAAATGTGAACCTTGTAGAAATTCTTTCTAAATGTTCATATCAGAGGTAAAATTACTTCTGGTGTAGAAATTACTTAAGTAAAAAACTTTTACCTATTTTCCATGTAAATAATTTATGAATTATTTCATTCAGTCTCTATCAGCACCCTTTCATTTTTCATTTTACTAAGACATCTGATCAACTTTAGAGACCATCCCTTTATTTGTTTATTGTCATTCTGACCTACTTTCATTTTTCATCAGTTATGTCTGTTTATCCTGGCCCTGGGCACAAATTGTTGCCATATAAAATGAATGCAGCATGAATGCCAAAGTGCCAAGAAAAAAAATATCTTCATCAAACTAGAAAGGTTACTTTCTTTTTTCTATATATACATTTCAATTGCTCTTATCCAGGACCTGATCAATCCTGCAGTTTGAATGTACTCACAATATGAGTCCCACATTGTATTAACTCTTGGCTTTTTGAAATAAGAAAATGTTTGCCATTTTTGATAAAAATGCATGTTCTTTTGTCGCATTTTACTTAGCAGACATATCTGCATAACTACAAGAAGACAACTAGTTAGTGTTCGTGTCTTCTAAAGCAAAGTGATAGCAGCCAAAATATACTGGAGGGAAAGAACATTTTCCCCATCCCATTCATTAGATTACATGTTGAAATGAGGCTTGATTTAGTATGTATTGTGCATGTGTGTGGGGGGCAGTAAATGTATCATCATCATTATCATCATCACTGCAATACGTTAAGATAAAGTCAGTAGTTTCTCAGATCTCATTTGCAGTAGTCAACTTTGCCATGAACTAATTCAGTTTAGTCTGCCAACTTTACATATAGTTGATTTTACAGAAGTATCAGTTTATGGCCTCAGTGAGTTTATTCTTCCTGCTCTTTCTGCCATGACAGAAAAATAAATGTTTATGAAATGCTTATGACATACTTCCTTATGGATATTATCTTATAAAATGCTTAATCTGTGGAACAAATCTGACTTGTAGTGAATAGGATGTTTTATGCTTTTGGTGCTTTGGGGGATTTTTATAGCCAGTGCCATAATTTTATCAAGTGATACAAATGTTTAACATTTATTGTGTCCCTCTGATTTTGTGGAATGCTATAAAATCAGTCATATCTGAATGATTATCCTGTCAAGTAAGAGGAATCATATAACATTTTAAAACTGACATGACTAAATCTTCACATTGTTCACAAATGTGCATTTAAGGCCGTAGATGACATTAGCTTGTGGCATATGCAAAAGAGATACACTTTAGTACAAAATACATGCCTATAGTTATATAGCTGTTTTGGCAAATTAATTTGGGACTTGTAATTAATTTTGTAAGCTTCTTTCAGTGAGTTGTTATTCCATTTTGTTTGAACAAAATGACAGTAACTGTCATTCATAAAAAACTCTGTATTGCATATTCTGCTATTAGCGAATACTTTTGGATACTATAGATAGTATCACAAATAATGGAATATATAAACCATACCTTACAAAAAATAACTGACTGAAAGATATAGATATAGATAATTGTACCATTGCATTTTGTATCCTAGATGTCTGTATCTGTGATGATGTGAGGTATTGCCAGCTATCTCAGAAGAAGTGGATGTGTAACATATGCCAGCACAGCTAGCTGGAATTTTGTAAAGAATTACATGTCATTTGTATATCAAACTGACTTGTACAGATGTTTGTTTTGAAAATGTATTTGTAATGCTGCTTGTGTTAAAAATGTATCAACAGTGGGTCCTCACCGTATTGTAATTGAATTAAATGTGTATGTTTTAATAGAGGATACTGGAAGAGGTTAATCACAGTCCAGCTGCAGCTAACTTTGAAAAGTGTTCTGAAATTAAATTACTGGGCCTAGACCATAAAGGTTGTATCTTACAGTTCTGATTGCAGCTAGAGACAACATGTCTGAAAAAACAAGTACTAGGAAGCCTTCTGTATTGTCTTTAGCAGTGAACTAATTGCTACTCTGGAAAGGTAGAGGTTTGAAATTGTTTTATGACTTCCAGAAGCTGCATCAGCTCTTAGCAAGCTCTATGTGTGTCTCTTATTGATACATATGTGCAAAATTCTGGCAGTCTCTAGCAACCGGGGGGGTTGCATGGAAGTCAGAAGTCAGATAACCAGATGTATGTGATGTCCTTCTGTAATTCATCATTAAAATAATGTTTAATACTAGGTGAGACTGAAGTCTTAGAGCAGTCTGTTTTTGTAACCTGACAAGGAAGGAACCCTTACCTACTTCATCTTGCCTTGCCATAGTAAGTAACCACTGAATAATAATTTGTTAGATCAGTCTAGAAAATATAGTGAGATTAGTTAAATACTGTTTTTCTGTATCTGTGTGAACCTGTCTATCTGTGTTATTTTTAATATTTCCTGTGTCTGGAACTCTAGTGTTTATTGTAAACAGATATTTAGTATTTTCATGTTCTTTTATTATTTATTATTAAACATATTTAAACTTTCATTGTGGCTGGCCTTTAGAGAATATTTTAGCCTTTTAGTGTGTTTATATTTACTCGGTGGCACTACGGTCACTCGTGAAAGCCTTGTTGTTTAGTCAACATTACCATTCGTATTATTAATTTCATTCAGTATATTTGGGTACCCATGCAAGAGCCTTAGAGTAGCTTGTTTTGGAGTGTCTGGTAGCCATAACTACCTCATAGTCTGGGCAGAAGGGGATATAGCTAGTAAAAATGTGCCAGCCTTTCCCAGGTGTGTTTGTGCATGTGTGTGTGCGAGTATGTGTGTGTAAAAATAAAATCTCAAAGAGTGTGTGCATCAGCTGCTAAGAGCAGGGAGACAAAGTACCAGTTTCACAGAGATGATGTTGTAGGACTTGGCTTGGACACTCAGCTGAGGACCCAACCCTACAGCTGTGCCAATGGGGAGTCTTATTTGGGATCTGGAGAGAGAGAGAGAGGACCCAGCCCACTGAATGAGTGTGTTCCCTGTGTGATGTTAAGGGAAATTAAGCATGATGCAGACAGCTGCATCTGGAAATACTGAATGTATCTATTTTTCTTCCAAGTGAACGTCCCTCACCAGTCCCAGCAGTGAGGATTCAGGCTCCTTGATTACTGGCCAAGAGTAGGGATGTCACAGTATATATGAGCTGTTATTTATATTTTGACAGCTAGGTATCTGCTATTTTAGGGATATAGGATGCTGGCATTGCTTAACATTTCAAAGATTTATCATCTTGTACTATGCTTTCCAAAAATCAGTTTATATATATATATATATATATATATATATATATATATATATATATATATATATATATATATAGATATATACATATATATACATATATATATATATATATATATATATATATATATATATATATATATATATATATATATATATATATATATATATATATATATATATGTATACACACATATATAAAATTATACATAGTATTAAAAAAATCAAATGTATTACATACACTAAGCTGTTTTAATGTACCACCACCTCTCAAAAGTGTGTCCCAATCTCTGTACTCCAGAAACATATGCATTTTCAAAAACAGATTGTTCTCTTTCAGGTATAGCAATGTTGATACAAAAATTAAGTTTCACACTAACACAAGTGAGAAGAATATGGAAGTTGATAAATATAAAATAACTAGTAGTAATGTACATAGAAAGGTGCTCCAGGAATCAAGTTTCACCTGCCAGCACCTGATCTAAATTAAAGGTTCATAACATTTCCTACAAGGATACCTTGTAAAAAGTTGCAATTAATCAGTTTGGAAAAAAAATGATGACTGGGATCAATGATGCCGTGCACTCACATATGTCACTTCCTGTACCCAAATATTTAGGATAATGTCTTCAAAAAAGTCATTTGACTGTCTTTCTGTAAGTGTATTTTAGTATTTACTTTGAACATCAGCTTTATTATTTTTTAACGATACAGTGTGATAAATTGCAGCTTCCATTGTCTTTTATTACCTAGTTCTTTAATTAATGCTCTTTTGTAGCCAGCACTTGGTGTAGAGGGATAAAACTCCGACAATGCTGCCAACAACCTGGGTTCATTTAACAGCACTGTTATCTAAGGTACTGTAGTCAAGGATGTGCAAGCCCTCATAGAGAAGAGAAGGAAGGTGTATGCACATGGATTCACTTCAGAAGACTGAAAACCCACAATCTCAAATCCCATAAGACTGACACCCAAAATCCTGAAAACACAAAATCCTGAATCCCAAAAGACTGAAAACCCAAAGGATACAAACATTGACTATATTCCAGTACAAGGACACAGAGAAACAAAGACGAGGCAAAGCATATTACTTTCCACCAAGTATGAGCAGGGAGGCAAGCCCCACTGCACCCCCCCATGTGGGGGGTTGTGCCCCACACACCCCCTGCTACTTAAATATATCAACTCTGAGATTGCACCTCACTACACTAACATGAGTTACGTTGTAGTATAGCAAGTTAGAAGGGAACATTACTAAGGTTACAACAGGCAGTCATGAAACATGTAATGGTATGTTCACCATTTTGTCTGTGGAGTGCAATCTCAGAGTTGATATATTTAAGTAGCAGGGGGTGTGGGGGTTTGCCCCCCACATGGGGGGTGCAGGGGGGCTTGCCCCCTGCTTATACTTGGTGGAACGTAATATTCTTTGTCTTGTCTATAGTCAGTGTTTGTGTCCTGTGTGTTTTCAGTCTTTTGGGATTCAGGATTTTGAGTTTTTCAAAAACAAATGAAACAGAGTCCAAATTGGCTATAATCTTTTATTATAAAACGTAATCGCTTTCAGGTTAAAAAACCCTTCATCAGACAAACTTCACATAACCATGATAGTCTTTAATGAGCATTTCTAAAAGCAACCAATTACTTTCTATACTTGACCTGTCTTTTCTTTAAAGCTGGTTTTAAAGGTACAGAACTATTTAACCAAGGTGGGTTGTCAGCAGCCAACTGTATGATCCATCTTAACTCTGCATACTCTGTGTCATTGACAATGCCCCCCCCCCGTTTTTTTCATCTGTGCAACATGCAGAACCATAAAAACAAAAGTATGATCTGGAAAGCTAGAAACATGCTGGTACAATGCATTATGTTTATCCTATGGTACAATATTCTTGTTTTTAAATTACAATTAGTTTTTCCAACATAAAAACTCGGGCATGACTTGCAGCATGCCAAGTAAACCACATTCTCTGTATGGCAATCTGCATAAAACTCAAATGTGTATTTTTTGTTTGTAACAGGATGTATAAAATAATTTAAACCATTCACATCTGAACATGCTTTGCAATGCCTACAGGGAAAAGTCCCTGTTCTCACGTGTGCAGAGGAAACACTATTAGCCTTCTTATTTTTCAAACCAGGTTCTATGCATAACATGTCTTTTATATTACTATTTAGCTTGAAGGTAAATCTAGGTTTCTCATCTAAAATATCCTTCAAGTGATTGTCACTTCTTAGTATCTTCCAGTTTTGCTTAATAATATCACATATCCCATACACATTGTTACTATAATGTAGCATTACCTTGGGTTTATTGGCATACTTATTAGATGGCTTCAACTTATCTCCGTGCTATTCTTTATTATCAGAAAACCATGGTCTAGTCCTGGCTTCGCTATTGGATATTATACTGTTCTTAGTTTTTTTTTCTAAATTTTCCTTTGAATAATCTTTTTCCTTAAGATGTTCATTTAACACATCTATTTCTTTGTGAAACTCATTATCTGTGCACAGCCGAGAAACTCTGCATCCTTGCCCTTGCAAAATATTATGAAAAGTATGCCTAGGATGCATACTACATGCATTCAAATAATGATTTCTCCAACATACTTTCCTATGCAAGGTGGTGTTTATCTTACCAGTTACATTTTTATTTAATGTGACATCTAAAAAGGCAATGCTCTCATTGCTATACTCTACTGAGAACGTGAGAACCTAATAAAATCTGTAGTTTTCTCCAGGTAATCAACAAAGTTTAACAGTTCATCACTGCCCTGTGCCCAAAACAAAAATATCATCCACAAATCTGGCATAAAAACGTTGTTGAAGTCTTCCATAGATGTTCACACTTAAAAATATTTTTATCTTCCCAGAAGGCTAACACTAAATTAGCATATGAGTTAGCACAGTGTGTGCCCATGGCAACACCCTGTACCTGCCTATAATGTGTTCCATTACAAAGAAAGATGTTATTTTTTAACAGCAATGCTAGTGCTTCCAGGATACAAATATTGGTATTCTCATCATATATATTAAATATATGCAGTACCTCTTTCACTGCCTTTAACCCAAATATATTGTGATGACTGTGAACAGACTGTTGATGTTCATGGTTACCATCAACACATTCTTCAAATCTAAAGTCTGGCAAGTATCATACAATTTTGATAAGAATTGTGCAGTGTCTTTCAAAATCCTTGGAAAATAAGCAAGCAGATTTTTTAATTTTGCTTCTACCCACATAGGTAAATGTTAAGTAACCCATCCCCTCCCTGAAACTATTGGTTTCATCAGTGGGGGTAGGATATTTTTATGCATTTTTTGGTAGTGCTGAACCTGAAAGCGCTTACATTTTATAATAAAAGATTATAGCCAGTTTGGACTCTGTTTCATTTGTTTTTCAATTTGTTCTTACAAGAGGTTCGAGATGAGTCCTTAAGGGAAGCTAAGAGGCTTGTGTTTTGCTATATTTTGAGTTTATAGGATTTTGAGTTTTCAGGATTTTGGGTTTTCAGTCTTATGGAATTTGAGATTGTGGGTTTTCAGTCTTCTGAAGTGAATCCATGCACACAGGGTGCACAGAACAGTTGGATTTTCTAGTGGAGGCCAGGGAAACAATTTTAAAGTGCTTCCTGAGAGTGAGTGGAGTCTTTTGTCAGTGTCAGCCCTTTGCAGAACTGAGAAGTAGTTTGGCACTATCCATTAATTGTGCTTCTGGGTGTGTGAATGGGATTTGGGTGATTAGATAACAACTTTCCTGGAAGCAATATGATAGGGACCAGGATACTTTGATCTCCTTACCTGCTCCAACCCTTTTTGGATAAAGACTGGTGGAGGGATAAGTAGATCAGTTGATCTTGACATTTGTCAGCAGTATCCCTTGTATGTACATCTGTTCTGGTTGAAGTAGCAAGTTGTATGATGGAGTTTACTGCTAGTGGTCTGGATTGGTTTTATTTAACAGATAGATTTAACTGTGTTTTGCCCAATCAAGGTGCTCTTTTTCTTACATCTGTTTTATTAATAAGCTAATTCCTTCTGTGATGGCAAAATTAGATTATGATATGCTACCCTTTTAAGCCTTTCATCTAAGACAAATACTAATGTTTTTATGTCTAAATGAATAGTACATACTGTAGCTTTTAGGTGATAGTAGACCAGAATTATGTTTGGATATTAAGACAGTATGGATTAGTTAAGGTATTTTTGAGTGCCACTTTTAAATAAAAACAAAGATAAAAAAAGATAAATTAAAATCATACTGAGCTCATCACAAAGTACTTGCATAAATCTAAATCTTATATCTAATTGACTCTACAAGCTTTTGGAATATGAATGTTTTTCCTCCTTTTTTAATGGTAATGTCTTGGTTTACTTCTAAACTCAATGTATTTGGAAATTTTAGTTTCCATTTCTTGTGGAAGCATCATTGCTAAGTCTCTGGTGCCTACCTGCAAGTAAAGCATTACAAGTGTTGTTTATGATGTAATGACATCCGTCAACACAACACCTGCCTTTCAAATGTTTTTTTATGGAAATATGCTCTCAGTGTTTTATGGATTACTACTCTCGAGCTCTCTTGTGGGTGACCTTTTGTTTGTCAAACTCCATTACCATGGAAAATCACAGACTCCTTAGCAGCACTCACAAAACACTACAAGCAGTGAAAGACTGATCCATGGTTTAAAACAAATGCAAGAAATGCTATAGCACACAATGTTATTTTTTCTTAATATTATGACAGGTCCAAACCTCCAACTGCTTATCCACTGTTTATACCAACTGGTAACTATACTAGATTACAACTATATAAATTCCAACTCAGATTTCAGACCTAATAACATGTTTAAAATGAAACACTTGAGTAATAAAATGACTGCTAAAAACAGAAAGCGAAAACAGTATAAAATAATAATATTATTATTATTATTATTATTATTATTTTATTTATTTATTTGCATTTGTTTACCAGGTTAGTCTGTCTGGGTTTAGTTAAAAGCCCCTTTTCAGCAGAGGCCTGGGAAGTAAAGCTCTATCTTTTACATACATTTTAGACTGTCATTCAGTAATATACATTAAAAACAGTTTGGCATAAAACTAACATACACACAAGTATACACAATTAAGATTACTGTCGCTCGTCCCTCTTTAACATAGATGACAAGCAGGCGGGGTATTTCATTTAGATACTTTCATACACAGAAACACATCAGTATGGATAGCAGCATCAGAAAATATCAATGAACTGGTTAACAGACAGACCTTATATACATACATGCTTACATCTCAACAGCTTACTACAAAATGGCAGTGTAGCATGCACGTGTTCAGTATTCATACACTTGTGCAAGCCCTTGGATAGCTTCTTAAAGGTACATACACACACACACACATTGATCTACAATTACATTAATATGAGTTAAGTCAATTTATTACAGAGGAAATACTCCATTTCATTAGTTGACATTGAAAAATGTAGTGTTAATTGAAGAGGAATATATGAATATACTAACATTACTGATATATGCGGTAGTATGAAGTCATTTGTTACTTAGCAGTGGAAGAAGTAGCAATAGAAGTGTGTAAGAATTAATATATGATAACATATGATAGGGCAGACATGTTGAGATGTTCAGAGTGGAAAAAGAGGGATAGAAGATGCATTGGATATGTTAGTGTATTTATCCTGGGATTATTGATGGATTTATTATTTATCTATTAAGAGTTTATTATAGAGAAAGTCTGACTGGGTAGAACCTATTTTCAGCAGAGGCCCAGGGAGAAAAGCTCCAAATTATCACAAAACATTTTAAGAAGAATAATTGTATAATCTTCATAAATAAAACAAAAACATCTGCAGTTTAAATAATTATAACAAATTAGTGAAAATATAAAAACATTGGTTAAGAATCAATATAAGTTATATGACAGTCATTTAATATTTATGACATTTTCATTTTGTAGAGAAATTAAAGGTAAGTCTAATACAAACAGGAATTGCAATATGAAGTGAGGGAAAAACAGGCTTATGGTATATTTAGAAAGAAAGTCAGGGAAGATAATTTGATAAAAATAAGGAAGTAAGTGAAGAAGAGGCAGTAAGAAGATATAAGGAATGAAAAGGTACTTGTTCAGATTTGGGGATATAGCTTATCCTGGTTTTGAGGAAGAACACAGCCAGATTTTAGCTAGGAAGCCTTTCAGAGTAGTTTTGAAAGATGGGAGGGAGGATATTGACCTGATGGATACAGGTAAGGAGCTCCAGGCCTTAGCAACCTTGTATGAGTACAGAGAATGCCCATCAGATTTGATAGGTTTGTAGACAGACAAGAGATTTTGGTCACTGGATCACAATGACCAACTGGGAATATAGTTATGTAGAATGTTTTTAGTGCTGGGCAGGCAGGTGGATGCTGGATAATTTTATAGGTGGTAAGAAGTTGTATAAATGTTAGTTTATGAGGCAGTTCTAACCAGTTTAGGCTTTTCAGTGCTATATAGTGGTGAGTTCTGAAAGGGGTATTTGCTGCAAATTTAGCAACTTTGGTATAACATTGTTCAAGTTTTAGTTTTTATGAAGCCTGGATATTAATAAGGATGGGATCACTATAAAGAAGTATGGGGAAGAGGTAAGTAGTAACAAGTGTAGGTTTAGTAGCATCAGTAAGAAAGTTTTTTTGGCTCTGTAAAGCATTCCTAGTTTTAGATGAACTTTTCTTATGCAATTTTGCATATGCAGGTCAAATGGAAGCTTATCATCCACTATGACCCCTAATAGTTGGCTAGGAGAGCTGACTTCAATGGTTGTATTATTAAGACAGAGGACTTTACATTTTGCTTTTTCAGGGGACAGGGAGTTGAGGAAAAAAGTAGTTGTTTGGTCTTTTTTGGGTTGAGATAAGTTGAGAGTTATGAAGCTATGTTTCAGTGGCTGTTAAAGCTTCCTGAGTAATTTTTTGGAGATGCACCATGTTGTCAGATGTGCAAATGAAAATGGAATCATCTGTGTATTGTAGTAGGTTGGCCTGTTGTGTGGCTGTATAGAGGGTGTTGGTGAAAATGTTAAAGAAGAGGGGACCATGGATAGAGCCTTGCATTCACTGGGAGGTAAGGAGAGCACATGGAGTGCCATTTTACTGACTGATATCCACTGGACAGGTAGCTTTTGAACCACAGAAGGGTGGTCTGAGAGAGATTTAGTGAGGACATTTGAAGTAGGAGTTTGCTGTGACAAATTGTGTTGAAGGCTTTAGCCAAGTCTAAAAATAATGAAGACAGTAGTTTGTCATTATGTCTAGTATTATTGACAATATCTGTGTAGGGTAGAAGGGCAGTGCTAGCACTGTGGAAAGGATGGAAGCCATGTTGTGTAGGAGATTTGAGTTCTACCTGCAGGAGTTAGTCTAGCAATTGTTTTTGAATACATTTTCAAGTATTTTGGCAAGGTGAAATAAGATTGCCATAGGTCTAAAGTTATTAATGTATGTTGAATTTCCTTCTTTGTGCAGAGGGTTAATGTGCAACTTTTTCCAGAGAGAGGGAATATGGGATTCCTGAACTGACTTATTTATAAGGATTGAGACAGGACAGACAATGCTATTGGCTGTTGGTTTTAGGTACTCACCTGGAAGGTCATCAACTGAAGAATAGTACGATTAAAATTTGTTTAAGAGTAGTTTTATATAGGATGTGGCACAGGTTTGAAGGTGAAAGTGGATGTGGTGATATGTGGCTGTTGGGCAGGGTTCAGATTAGATGTTCAGGAATCCTTGGTTAGAGATTCTATGCTATCTATAAAATAAGAGTTGAACTGTATTGCAGTTTTTGAGTGGTGAGTTATCATGATAGGGGATTAGGTTGAACTTTTGGCCAGGATGTAAAACTTCTTCAATGGATGTCCAAAATTTTTTAGGGTTGTACTTAGTATTATTTTGAAAGTTATTATATAATATAGTTTGGTCTTCTCTTACTTGATTTTAGTACAATTGTGAAGCATTCTAAAGTTTTCAAGATATTGAGGTCTTTTATATTTTTGCCATTCTTTCCATACTTTTTCTCTACCCTGCATTATCATTCTACTCTTTTTGCATAACCAAATTGCATTATTTGTTTTAAGTCTCTTTCTTCTAGGAGGCGCAATGCCATTTAGGATATTTAGAAAAATTGTATTGAATTCACTTTCATCATTGTCTAAGGGGAGGATTTTTAGGAAGTGTAGTAATGAACATTTCTGGGTTAAACTTGGAAAGGTTGCATGCTATTTTATAAATAGGCTATTTAAATGGATGTATGAGATGTCTGGTCATATAGACTGGGAGATGCTCACCGACAGAGTCTCACATTGTTATTGTGGTGGTGTATTTACTAGGGTCTGATACTAGGATTCAATGTAATAGGGAAGTTGATGTCTTGCTATAATGTGTGAGGCTATTAATTAGTTGTGTGGAACCATATAAGTTCATGCTAGATATAGGGAGGTTAGAATTTATATCCAACCAACTGACAAGAGCGTCATGTAGTAGTATCTTTTTCTTGTGGAAATGTTATGGATATGCAGTGTAGGATATCTTCCAGTATAGCTGTTTAGTTGCCAGGAGGGATGTAAAGGACAGAAATGCATATTCATTTATAATTGTTTATTTTGAGGAAAGTAATAAGAAGCTCAGCTGAAGTGAATTTTGGTGTTGATTTGCTGTTAAGTGGAAATGTGGAAAGTATTGGGAAATATTAAAGCAATCCCACCACCTTTCCTCTTTATACGGTCATTATGGATGGTATTATAGCCAGGAGATATATCTTCAGAATCATTTATGCTGGGTTTAAGCCAAGTTTGTCTGCAAAAATATCAACATACTCAGAAAAAAATTAATTTGAGCTGCTGTCATGCAGGCTTACACAGTGAACTTCCTTATTAAATGAAAGCAGTCCCATTTTCAAACTGTCTCTGAGGCCTAATAATGACTGCATGTGTCTCTTGACTATGAAAAATTGCAAGTCATAGCTGTTCCCAGCAGAATAACATGAAAGCACTACTGAGGCTTTGGTTTGAATCTCTTCAGCGCCATAAGCAACAACCTTCCCACACTTTGTCAAATCAAGTTGTTCTGTAGCTTTTACTCTAGCAAACGTTTCTGCTGAAAAAACATTGCACTTTGAAACCAGTATCTACTTTGAGGTCTACAGGACTCCCATTAATCCAAACAGTACAAAAGATCTCATTCTTTGCCCACAAATCTACTGCATTAACTGTTTCACTGAGCACAGACACCATCAACATAAAAAGTAGAGTCGCAGCTTTCTAATTGATCAACTTGCCTCTTGAAATGCCCTCTTTTAATAAAAATGTGCCTAATTTGATTTACAAAACCTTTTGAAATGATTCCACTTATTGAAAGAATGACACTGCTGACCAAAAGCTAAGCACTTTCCTTTTTTGGGTTTGTGATTTCTGCCATAATTACAACAGTTGACTATAACATTTGCTATAGGTTTTGCTAGTCACCCCTGTGCTTCACTGAGCATGCCCTGGAATTTGCTGGAAAGACTCAGGGTCTCCCAAGGACTGTTACAGCACCTGCAGTAGCTGCCATGTGCTTGGGCCTGTTTCTTTTAACCACACGCTGCATTTTATCAACATGAGCTTTGTCACTGTGCCTTCCACAGCTATTCTCATTTGTAAGAATTCTTCTGTGCTCTTCTGTAAGCTTGTATATCTGACAAATCTCAATGGCCTTATTCAACATTAAATCACTGTCTCGAAGCAAAATCTTTCTCACTGTGTCATTATTAATACCACACACAAGCCTGTCCTTTATCAAATCATCTCTCAGATCATCAAATCTGCACATTTTAGCCTTATTTCTCAAGTTAGTGATATCTGCTGCAAATGTTTCACCAGGCTTTTGATCCCATGTGTAAAATAAGTGGCTTTTCATTGTAATATTCATTTGGGGGTTACAAGTTTCTCTAAATTTACATTTTAAGCACTCTGGGTCTTCCCTAGTTTCAACCTGTACCACAATATGGCAGTTTTCCCTCCCCTGCAAACACAGCAGGTGCATACACAAATGAATGTTCTGTTTCAATGGCCTCTGAACCAGCTAAATTAAGCAGAATAAATGCCTTTGTATGTGTGTCTTTGCCAGAAAAAGAAGCCTGTATGAAAATATCATATTCCTGCTCAAACACTCTCCAATTTTCTACAATATTGCTATCAAACACAAGCAGTGGGGGTCTGTGATATCCTTCTGCCATGCTCACAGATTATATTAAAACACAATGCAAAATGAATGTTGTAATTATGTACAAATGTTCACACACACATCGGGTACTTGTAATAATATTCAAATACACAATAAGCTCTTTGAAAGACTGTACTCTGTGAAATATGCCTTGAAATAACTGGACTTTGCAAAATATTCTTTTAAATGACTGTACTCTGTGAAATAACTACACTGTAATACTGCACACTCTTGCAAACACTTTGCACACTTTGGATATTCTGAATAGCTTTAGTTAATACAAAAAAGTAGCACATACCGAAAACAAAAGATGTCCAGTAGCCAATCATTTTTTACCCCACATGGGGGAGTAGTTAATAGCCTATTTTTCAGTGTTTTAGCTTGGCCAACGTTGAACACTGAGGAAATTTTAAAAGGGAACGACAGGCTTGAATGCAAGACGATTATAAATTATAGAAGATTGTTCCCATGGGGGATGAGTTTGGATAGTAATATGGTTTTATAATAAAGAAAATAAATTCTTTTCAGAGATGTGTATAATAAAATTATATATTTACTTAATGTTTTTGTAGAATATCATATTTAACTATTGATAATGATGGTAGTTTTGTTTAAATTGTTTTAATATTTAATTCATTGCATATAATTGTTTAATTGGCAAGCACTAGGTGTATAAATTGGGTCAGATGCATGTGAATGAATTATTCTGAGAAGTCAAAAAGCCAAGGTACAAGAATAAATTGAATGCTGAGTTACATCTGCTGGTTTTTGGTTCCATGTCAAAGTTTTTTTTGCTGTTTTTTCCAGTGATTGTGATATATATACAGATATATAGGTAACATATACAAATATATAATTTACAGAGAGACAGAGACAGTGGGGGGGGGGGCAGACAGAGAGAGAGAGAGAGAGACAGAGAGACCCTGAAAGACATACAGTGATGTACTGTAACAGCCACACATACACCAATTTGAACCAGTGGCATGTGCAAATACTGTGGTGAGGCCCATTGTGTAATAGTAGGTAGGGAAGGGTTGTACTCTCACATCAATCACTGTGTGTGTGTGTGTGTGTGTGTGTGTGTGTGTGTGTGTGTGTGTGTGTGTGTGTGTGTGTGTGTGTGTGTGTGTGTGTGTGTGTGTATGTGTGTGTGGGTTGTTTATACCATTTTGATGCCTGTTCCACCCCATTAACTCCCCATTGCCCTACTATACAGGGCCTGCTAATGTCATCCACCTTAGATATAGCATTGGACACTTTGCAGGCATATAAGCTCTGTGGTGCATGCGACAAATGAGTAGCACTATAATAGAATAAACTAGATAGGTAGGAGCTCTTATCTCAAGAGTGTTAACTGTGTATGTTTGTCTGTGTGAAGCTATTTCCAGTGTGGGTTGGGTATACCATTTTGAGGCCTGTTCTGCCCTGCTGACTCTCCCCATTGCAGTAATTGACAGGGTCTGTTGATGTCATCAACCTTAGATGCACTTTTTCACATTTTGCAGGACATACCTCTCAAATGTATACAGTTTTGCAGAATGTCTAGATGATTCTCTCATATATTTTGCCTGTGTGTCATAAAAGTATAATTTCCTGGCCAGTCATTGGCAAAGCATTAAGAGCTGAAGTCAGACAATAATGACAGACATCTGAGAGTCAGACTTCATACTATTCACAAAAGTAATGTTAATACGAAACCGATCAATTATCTACGTTTGTAAGAGCAACATGTAAAAAATGTCCCTATTTTTGGACCTGTATCCCCCATTACTGAAGGCTTTGTTCACATGTACTGTTCTAACAGGTTGAGAGCTATGCACCAGGCATATAAGCTCCGTGGCATATGCAATAAGGACATAGCACTATACTACATACACCTAGAAATGAAGGGGTTGTAATCTCAATACTGGCAACTGTGTGAGTGTATGTGCCTGTGTATGCATATCATCTGTAGCAGCATGGCTGTCTTGCCTGTGTGTGTGCAATACCTATACCATTTTGTGTGTCTGTGCCACCCTGTTAACTCCACCATTACCAACCTATTCATGGCCTACAGTTGTCATGCACCTTAGATGCAGAATTACACATTTCAAACACAATACCACTGTGGTACATGCAAAATGTACAGCAGG
The DNA here is from genome assembly GCF_019279795.1 of Protopterus annectens. NCBI lineage: Eukaryota > Metazoa > Chordata > Ceratodontiformes > Protopteridae > Protopterus > Protopterus annectens. The sequence goes on from NC_056728.1 coordinate 741,206,230, forward strand.
ATATACTGTACATAACTAGATAGATAGATAGGTGTTGCAAGTCTGAAAGTGGCAACTCTCTCTGCATGACTGTTGGAATGCATGTCCCCCTGCAGCAGTGTGTGTGTTTGTGACACAGTTATACCATTTTAAGTGCCTGTTAACCCCTCAGTGGCAATCAGTACAACACCTGCAGATGTCACCCACCTGAATATTAATGGCAGACACTGCAAAACTCTATAAGCTCTGTGGTTCATGCACTATCCATATTGTGCTACCTTATGTATAACTAGCCAGGTAGGGGTTCTTCTATCAACAAGAGTGGTTCATGAGTGGATGTGTGTGTGTGTGTGTGTGTGTGTGTGTGTGTGTGTGTGTGTGTGTGTGTTTGTGTGTAAATATGTATATCCCCTTGCAGCAGTGTGCCTGTGTTAGGGCCACAAACATACCTCCCGACCCCTTACAGAAAGACATCTGGAGAAAGCCATACAGAAACGTGGGACAAAGCCCGCATATTAGGGTACATTTTTAAATATTGCTCTAACAAACATACACAGTAGATAGCATAACAGGTTGTGGATTCACATGCATTTTCTGAAGGGTATTAAGTCCAACAGGAAAATATCTGTCATTATTGGTAACATCAGTCTTTAATGATTTCACACTACTTTGACAGAAAACCACAATGTTATGCCAAATGGAACAAAAATATGTGGCAAACATCAACTCATTCTAAAGACATCTGTAGAGGTGGGAGTTATGGCCCCCACCTACTCCACCCTGCAGGTTGCAGTCCATGTTTAGTCAGGTGTGACCTGGGACAATGACACAGACAATACAGAGGTCCCCAGAGTGTAGGACAACAAACATCTTCTAATGTTGTCTGCTACCTGCATAAAGCAGTTATTTCACATCAGAAGCACCTTACTGGTATAAGAAATAGCATAACCTATGGTGATGTGACACAAAGAAGCAGTCATATTGGCAAACAAAGGGAAGTCCTGTCTGGTGCACTTGCTGTGGCTTATGGTATGTCCTGCCAAGTGTCACAATACTACAAGACGTGTCCCACATTCCACATTCCATAAGGTGGCAACCCTACCCTGTGTTGCCTATGTTTGTGCAATATGTAGACATTTGTATGCCCTGTGAGTAGCTTCCACCCACAATGTCCCACATGTATGAAGGCATGAATGCTAACTTCCACCTGTCACATATTTAGGTACTGCCTAAAGGTATGGCAACTGTAAGTAGTAAGCTGTCTGTTACTGGACCACAAACTGATGCTAACATATAGTGGGTATAGAATGGTGGCCAGGTCCTGGCCTCCAGCTGAATGCAGAAAACAGTACCATCATACCATATGGCAAGGACTTGGATCCACTGTTTTCCATATCAATGGCAACCCCATAAATGCACAAACTGAATTGACAGATCTGGCAACTCAGGTTGATAACACTGTTGCATTCACCCATCAAGTAGTGGCAGAGGTCAGAAAAGCTTGGATGTGGTTCACCACATAGGTAAAGGGACTGCATCCAGACAAAAGGTGGACATTACCTCTGTATAGTCCTCAATCAATACAACAATACATTAGCAGCATGGCCAGTCTGGTACATACCTATTCAGACATCTGCACCAAATGGAAATGCTATGTTAATCCCCACAAAGCTTATCCATGGCTTTCAACACCTATTCCATGCAGACAGCCTAGAATCAGTACTGTTCCACTCAATATTGGGCAGGTTGTCCCCAGGTGGGCTGTGTGATGCCTAAATGGCAATGTTGTGCTCAGCCCTTCGACAGATGCCTCATATATGTCAGTATAACTCTATGCACATTATCAGCATGACAGGCTTGACTCACATATGACACAGCAAAAAAAAAATGCTGGAGAGACAGGTTTGTCTTCCAGAGGCTACCCTGTCTCAGGAATGCACTCCCCAAAAATGTCAAACCAAGTACCATGCACACCCTCATTAACTGCATCAAGGTTGAGTGGATGTCAAAAACAAATATGTCCCAGATGTCCAAAGTGTGTCAAGCAATGGCAAGGGCAACAGGTGCAGATAAATGCTTCTGCTTCTGCTTGGGATAGAGTACTGGATAGGCTTGTAAGGGACCCAGGGCCAATACTGTAGTAACCTCCTCTGTACCTGTGAACCTGTGATCCTACAGAACTCCCAGGTGACCAGGTGACATGTATCAAGAGTAGCATGCCGTGTCAAGAGGTATGCATGCAAGGTACGCTGTCTGCCCTCATTGTCCCTCACACACTGTTCCACGCATATGCATCTAGACAAATATGGAGATATGCAGTCATAACTTGCTGATAAAAAGGTCTCTGTGTTGCCACTCTGCCATCCTCAGCTCCTGTAATGGCTGCAGCCAACTACAACTTAGACACACAGACACCTGGAATGGAAACAGAATAAGATCTGTGAGACAACAGTCAGTCAGCAGTACTAACAGCAATAAAACATCATGGCACAAAGGTATGTACACTTTGATGTGTACACATAACAATTGCCAGCAGACAGCACCTTACAGGCCATAACACTACTATACTACAAACTGCCATTACCTGTACTATATTCACCCTGTGCATCAGACACATATTAGCATGCCCCTAAATCGATGGTATGGATAACAGGGATGTGGATCTGGTATCATCACATGCACAGGGTGTGGTTTGGGGTTGGCAAAGGCCTAGGCCTTTGCCATAAAGTTGACATCATGTCTGTGTGACTGGAGGGGTGCTGGTCAGCTGGTCCATGGAGAGGAGCTGTGTGCATCTGTCATTGACCTGCATGTGACAGTGATGTGTGAGTGTGTGCATGCACACAGTCAAGCCATGTGCTTGCCCTACACAAGGGTATGTTTGACAGCCGTGGACCGTACATGGCAGAATGTACAGTTCACTGTCTCTGGCCATGAACACGGGGAACTGGTTCTGCCAGAAGTGACACTGGCAACACCATGCCAAAGGCCATATGCTGTACTACTTACTGATGGTGACAGGTGTCTGCTGGGTCTGTGTCCCTCATGTGACCACCCAGGAACACATGCCCATGGCCTGTCATATTGCGTTGTGGACAGCACCCTCCCATCAGTAGTGCTGGTGGTACTGCTACAATGGGAGTGTGACTGTGCATGGCCACATGGGTTCTCAGCTGATGTTGCTGAGCTGCATCAATATGTCAGACACCCTACTCTCACCACATGTTCAAGCACAGACATTGCATGGTTAAGGACTGACAATGTATCACCCCAACATCTATCCACTACATCAGCGAAATGATGTAACCACCAATGCCATGGAGGGTGTCATGCATGCCAGGTAGTGTGACATCCATGACCCTGAACATCCATCTGGTGTACCATTCACAACATGTCTGTGCCTCCATGATGGACTGGAACATGCGTCAGGTGACACATACTGTGACAACTCTGACAGGTGCTAGATGGCCACCAGTCCTCTTTTGAGCACCCCTGTCAATCTGCCTGTGTGGGCCCTCACCAGCTCTCTGGCTATGGCTAGTATGTACAGTCACATATGCCATAGTCCTCACACTCCCCTATTTGATGCCACCAGCCCCTGACTGCCCAATATCTGTGGCTGCTGGCGGCTGGGTATGTGTGAATATAGTGATTGTGTGTGGGGACATTGGGGGTGGAAGTGGGATGTCAACCAATGGGACAGATTCAGCCCCCAACAACCCCACCTGTGCCTCACAATGGCCACCATCATCATCAGAGTCTGATGACACACTGACATCAGGTTGTGAGGGGGATACACTCCAACCCCCATGGTCACCTTTGAGGGGAATACAACATGACTACATGAATACCTGCACTATAATGTTTGCTGATCCACACACACACACACACACACACACACACACACACACACACACACACACACACACACACACACACACACACACACACACACATGCACACACACAGGTGAGGTGCCACAAAAGCATTATACACACCATACCTTCTGACTGATGCCATGCACAACACACAATCAGACCACAACAGACACACTCTGGACAAGTCCTGAACAACATGCAGTGCAGCTACATGCAGTTAATGTTGCTAGTACTATACACCTGTGAGATACGTTACAAGTTGGAGCATAGGATGGACCTTCACCTAACACACAGTGCACCTGTTCACACAATAGTAATGCACCCATGTATAGCAGACTAGCTACACCTATACAAAACTAGGTGCTAATATCTTACAGCTCCTGCAGATAAGCTTTCTGTGATTATAAATGTGATGCATTGCAATGAACCCCACCACAAGTGAAAATGCATGCATTGCAACATGAATGAGCTTAGTCATGTGCATGGCAAACTGGCAGCCCTTAACATACCTAGTGTATGGATGAGCCATTAAATGACAGTTCCAAACTCACCAGCTACAGATTGATGTTCCTCAACCACATCAGAGGTACCTGTGGATTTGTGGGGGAGAGGTATTGTCAGCACACATGCATGTGACATTGGTACAAGATAATATGTGCATTTATCAACATGTACAGTACAAGCTGTGATACTACCAAGATTGCTGACATTCACAATATGTGTGCACATGTGTACATTAAAAATCCCCACCCACAAATACTGATTGACCTCACATATGTGTACAGGTATGCAGAGGCTACAACTATGAGTGCTACAATATTAATGTGATAACCACTGTAGGCTTACCTGGATGCTCCTCAGCTGTGGAATCTGTGCCACCCACCCCTACAACATATATACTGATGGTTTCCTTTGACCTGGTGGCTGAACCCAGGTGTGCCAGGAACTCCTCTGTGGATGACAGTGGTGGTTGTGTAGCAGGCCCTCCCCCTGTGCCAGCATGGTCCCTGGTCACAGCTGCAGCCCTTTGCCATGCATGGTATATGAGATCAGTAGCATGGTGTCACACCTGTACGTAGCTCCTGTCCCAGTGGCCGCATCATTCACTGTTCCTACCAGGTCTGCCCACAGTGCAGCATGTTGTTGCTGGTTGTGGTGAATCCCTGACAACAGCACCCAGTGATGGAGTCTCAGGGCAACAAGAATTGCAGTGGTGTCAGCTTCTGAGAAGGGTCGGTTGCGATATCTGTAAATCCCACCTGACAGACATGAACAGGGGAACACATCACACGACTGCATACATTGCTCATCATTGTGTACAGAACCTCCACATCCACGTTTGCCAGCACTATCCATGGTTAATCCCCACATCATAACCCTGCCATCTATCAGCACAGTATGACTGTGGGTTTCAGCAACATAGTGCATTGCCCCCCTGAACCGATGTTTCATACTACTTGCTGCATGTGCTATGAGGTGTTGCAATGCATGTACCTGTGCTATGAGGTGTTGCAATACATGTACCTGTTGCACCTATTACTTCTTGTTCATAGCCTGTCTACATTGCCTGCTGTGGTGTCAGCCTCCTGCTGTATTAGTAATCACATGGTCTGTAGGTCCACCCCCTCAGGTCTCCCTGGCCTTCCTGGCCTTCCTCCCTCATATTCTGGACTATATGGCTGACAATGTCCTACAGTTTCCCCAGCCAGTGTGGTTGATATGGGTGTACTGGCATTGTAGCACCTACCTCATGTGCACAGATGAACAGCCATCTACAAATGAACAGCCATCTACAAACAGCAGTAATGAACACACTACATGAGAAATGCAATTACAGTAAGAGCCTGCAGTCCATGCTCTGCCCCTGTCAAGGTACATATCTGTACCCAAACAGGTTGTCAACAGAATCAGTACACCTCACACACCACCCACATCTACACAACACACGCAAACATCTGCAGTGGTCCTCAGCATACACAAATACATACAAAGTGATCTCCAAGGTAGAGCCACACATGAATGTCACAGCTGTACACAACACATACCACACATGGCCACACACCTGTGTCCCACAGCCATGCAGGCATCAGCCCATGTCAAACATGTTACACATAGGGGACTCCACTGGAGGCACACTGGTGTACCTCTGACCTGGCTGTGTATGTGGATGGTCACAGTTACTTGTGTGTCTCATAACAAACTCCACCATATTGCATACACAGTGCTGTCTGTCACCAACAGGTACTGTCATGGGTCAGTCACAGTACATGTTAGTGTGCCTGACCTGACATGTACATCCTGGACTACTGTATATGCAGTGAGACATCAGTGAGCAAATGGTTATGTGTCCCAAGCAGGTATGTCCCTAGCCTTATGCTGCATTATGTTGTCACCCAGACCAATGCCACAATACAGTCAGGGAATGATTGCCCTTAACATGTGCACATTTATCTTGTGATATTCCAGGGGTTCCAGTACCTGTGAGTCTGAGATGATATGGTAAATAGACCATGATGCCCTGTGTGAGATGGTCTCCATTTGTCTTCACTGGTCTTCATGCGTCTTGCACTGGTTCTTGCCAGCACCATAGAGACTCCATTATGAAAAGTGGTGAAGTTTTCACTACCAACATACAAGTTTCAGTGCAGCAGACATTGAATGCCATGCTGGTAAATGCTAGAGGTATACACATGAATTTGCCCTCATTGCAAGCAATCATAACCCTGGAAACTTTAAACATCTGTGCAGTCACACAGACCATCATTAAAAGCTGCAGAGAGCACCCCAGCCTTACCCAGTCAACCATCCTATCATACATTCAGAAGCCAAAATGTAGCCAGTAATGCTATGGAACATGTGGTTTCTGTATATATGACACATATACACACCTCCACACTGTACAGGCAGCAAGATGCACAGTGGACACTGCTGGGGCAGTTCGCCATTGACAGCACACACCTATTCATATCACAGCTAGCTACTGGCCACCACATGTAACCAGGAAGCCCATTCTGCCTATACAGACCTCATCAACTGTATTAGGAGTTGAGTCTGTACCCTGATCCTGGGTCAGTTGAATTAACCTAACATACATTGTAAGACATACCCATGCCAGTACACAAATGGACAGACAGCCATCAACAGTGGAAGTACAAATGGCTTGGTGTGGCCAGGGGCTACCACCACATGAGGTGAAGGGGTATTGCATTTGGCATTATACAACATGGGTTACCACTGCAGCATCCCTGCAGTGTCATCCTCTGTGGCAAAGCAACCATCATACGGTCACGTTTGCAGTCACCATCTCCCGCAATACCCATCTACTGTAGCTAGGGTCAGCCATACATACACCTCCAAACTGAAATACATCATCCTGGGGGGTATACACAGCCTCACACCTCCCAACCCCTCATTAGGGACTGGCACCAATATTTACACATACACACAAGCACTAAATGTGCATTAGTATAGATGCATGTAGTCAGGCATACCCGACAGGCCTACATCATCATCTGGTAGGATATGTACACATGTCTGGTGGACAACTGCAATATGTACTTTCCATAACAGGGATGGCATACCACTATCTGAGACAAAGTAGGGGTAGGCAGCCATGTTGGAGCAATGTCTCCTAAACCTGTACATGAGAATGGGATCAGTCATGCAGACCTGCACAACAAACACAGAGCTTATATTGTCTTCACTACAGACAGTCATCTCTCCTACTGCACAACTGTCTGCAACAGCACAGGTAGCACCTGCAGCTTCTCACCTGAGATGGTCAAGGACACCAGCTATATCAGTGTTGTTGCTATAGCATACTGGATGCCTGACAGAGTCAGGGTAGGCCTCACCTCCTGTCTTCCCCATCAGTACATTGGGATAGCCACAGTACCTCCCCCGTCTCCTATATGAAGGGAACAGGTCACCACTGCCATGTGAAAGTCATGGTATACATGTGCCATGGGAGCCTATCACATCACAGGATGCATCCTACATGACCCCAAGCATAACCTTAAAACATCATAAGGAACCATATTCAAAGGAGGACTGACTACCGCCTTTGTCTCAGCCATTTGATGGATGACCACTGTCACCCCTTTAGACTAAGGTGGTGCATCCCCCACTCAGTCACATGATAGACCCAGTGGCCTAAATAGGCTCTTCTGCAAGGCCATAGCACAGTTTATAGTGAACTCCAGTTAAAAGCACATTGGTGACCTGCACACAATCCATCACCCACACTTAGGCTTTGTCAAGGAAGGGTTCATGTCTGTTACACACAGTTGACCTGTATGACACAGTCACCAAGGCCATGGGCAGGGGGTGACAGTGTAAACTGCCTACCTTGACCTGGACAAACTCTGTGACAGTATAACCCTCATGGCCATTATAGACATAACACCCCCACATATGCATCACACCATATGTTACCATAGAGGTAGCACACAGGTATGCTGACACAACCCACTTATTCCACATAGGGAATCCACCTCAAGCAGTTGACCCATAACTACATGTGACACCTGTTGTTCCATGTTTGGGCCTCTGTAATGTGTGATGTGCACTCCTGAGGTGCATCTAACAGCCGTCAGCCTATGTCCAACTATGTCTGCAGACAACTGCATGCTGTGTGCTGTCACCAGATGCCCTAGTGATGTTGACATCTGCCTAGGAGGGTGTCAAGCAAATACATGACTGTTGCCAAACATATGGCCTCAGGCCATATAGCAGGACATGCAGTGTCAACCCCTTTGGGGAGAGTGACATCCCCACATAGTATCACAGTACTAGCAGCATCCTAGGCACGCAATCAGTCATGAGGGAGTTGTGAACACAGGTCTTTGGCAATGTGACATTTCAACACAATGTTGCTCCCATTGCAATGTATACCTTGTACATGACCCATGTTATACATAGGGGTATGTCATAAAGGGGCATGGGGTATAAACATCCAAGTATTCCACCCAATGATGCCAATTATTGTGTATAATAACATGTATGTCATTCACATTGCACAACACATACAGCAGCTGGGGACATCATAGAGGTTCCCCACCAGGGGATACCAAGATATCTCACATCTACCATACACTGATAGGTTATAAGGTCAGCCCTCTATCTGGTTTCATACATACTCCTCAGGGGTGACCTCAGTGTGGCATGCCAAGCAATCATGGACTCCACATTGCTGGTACTGCTGCATGACTGCAACTCATGCTCCACTCTAACACACACACATGCACACACACACACACACACACACACACACACACACACACACACACACACACACACACACACACACACACACACACACACACACACACACACACACACACACGCATACACACACACACACACACACACACACACACACACACACACACACACACACACACACACCTTCAACCTGGCATGTGACATGAACTGGACATGTTGGCAGCTCAGATGTGTGCCCCACACAATCACCCTGCAGTGGAATGGGCACCCTGTCCTCATCAGGCAGGGTAGCTATTTACACCTTTGCAGGCATAACCTGGATAACTGGATGGTTAACTGCACATACACTCTTTGGATACCACCTGTGTCCCTGTTGGACTGGGGCTTCAGGTGCTGCCTTGCACACACATGAGCTAACATCTGGCCTAGGCATATGGCTGCTCAGGGCACATAGCCTAGTAACCTCATATGGTACCAGGAATACCAGATATGGACTGAGTGCTGTGACAGACTGTGTTGTTATGCGTCCACACCCATGACTGCCATCAACTGTTGGGTGTCCCCTATGGGCAACATTACAGTACCATGTCATCCAGCCTACATCAAACAAACAGGTGAGTGGTAGTACAAGTGCATGTGGACATTCCAGCAACAGCTGTGCTACAAAATAACAGATATTTCCAGACCTCAGACTTGTATTCAAAGCCTTGGTACTGGCCCTGCAGCAATCGGATGTCATGGTATTTCCCTAGGAGTCCAACCATGACACTGGACCCTGGACTCCAACATGCCTGAGTGCTCTGCCCTAAATCATGCTTCCTCTCCAACTCCAGCCATAACTCCTGCAGTAATAAAACACCAACAGGTTCTGGCTGTATTCCTACCTGTGAAGCCTAAATAAGACTATTTTCCCACCCTTTGCTGACATTGGACCATTTTTAAAAATGCTAAGCAAAGCTTAGCAGTGCACAAACCTGCTAAGCTTAGTTGAACAGTGCTTAAAGAGGCAATTGCTTAGCACTGCTTGGCAGCGTGCAAACCCGCTTAGCTGAGCTGAGGACTGCTTAGACTGGGACTGCTTAAGCATTGCTTGGCTTGGATTAGCAGTGCTTAACAGAGCTTAGCTACAGGCAAACTACATATTTTAGAAATGAAAAAAAATTATTGAAAGTCATTCTTCATAAGGATACTTTTATTATTATGGTATGCCTATTAATTTATATCCCCTAACATTATGTATTTTAATTACATTAGGGAAGAATACAGGGATGTTATGACCACCTTGTCCCTGTATGAGATACCCTTACTAATGAGGTGGGTCATGTAGAAAGCTTTCCATACAATGGAGGCAATATGGTGGCCAAAAGTCAGTTTGCTGTCAACCTGGGTTTCCAAGTCCCTCACGACTGATTGCATGCTTAGTGCCTTATTATCAATGTGATTATTTGTGGGGATGTCATTCTCCCCAAAAGGGATGATGATGCATTTTTTGGCATTCAGTTTGAGCCCATGTTTCTGGCACCAGTCATTTATTTGAGTGATACCCTCTTGGAGGATGCCCACATCACTAGGGGAACTGATGACAGCATCCAGCTTGCAGTCAACTGCAAACGTGGTCAGCTGTAGCCCACTAGATTTGGCCTGCACCTCTGAGAAGTATATCCTAAACATCAGAGGCCCTAAGACCGATCTCTGGGGTATACCACTTGTTACGGGTCTACTATTTGAGGTAGCTTCCCCTATTTTGACTAGGTGGGTTCTGTCAGTAAACTCATTTTCTACCCATCTGGTAACATATGGATTAATGGCTAATTGAGAGAGTTTATCTATTATACCTGAGTGGGGAATAGTATCAAAGACCTTGGCCAGGTCAAGGTAGGTGGTATGCACCATCTTCCCCTCTTCTATGGCCTTGGTGACTGTCTCAAAGAAATCAACCAAATTTAACAGGCATAACCTCCCTTGACAAAATCAAACTGTGTCAGATCAAGTGTCTGGAGGTTGCCAATGTCCTTGTTAATGAGGACCATTATAATCCACTCCATGGCCTTGCAGATCAGGCTAGTTAGGCTGATGGGTCTATAATTTCCTGGATCGGTGGATGCTCCACCTTTCTGCAAAGGGATGACAGTAGCTGTCCTCAACTCATCTGGGATGAAGCCAGTACTCAGGCTTTGGTTGAATAGGGTGCCTAATGGTGCTGCAAGCTCCTGCCTGAGTTCATGTAGGAAGTAGCCTTGGATGTTATTGGGTCCCATGGAAGCTGTATTATTTGCTTTGAGAGGGCAAAGATGACTTTCTCCCTACAGATAAGGGGAGGGGGGCAGGTACTGGGGATGTTCTGTTTTACTGATGGGGTGACAGAGGAGTAAAGTTTTCACTGAACCTGTCTGCCGGCAGGTTGGCTATATCTACAGGTTTGTGTATGTGGTGTCCTTGACCACTAGTTCTGAGCAGATCTGGGTGCTTCCCTTGAGCTTGCAGACATATGTGAAGAAAGCCTTATGATTGTCTTTAGTAGATGTGGCCTGTTTGGCCTCGAAGTTTGCTTTTGAGGATTTCAATAGTGCTCTTATTTGCTTGTTAAGGCTAAGGAGAGATTGCCTCCAGTTAGATACCTTCTCCTTCTTGGTCCTGGACAGCATTTTTTTCCTTTTACTATAGAGTTTATTTATTGTAGATGTCCACCAGACAGGTTAACTCTTCCTTGAGGAGGAGGATTTCATCCTGTCTGGTATTCCTGATTCTATGCAGCTATATAAATGCTCATATAGTACATTGGTGAAAGTTTGGACATATGTATCATTTTCTGTGGAAGGGGCTATGACGCTGTTTATACCTTCCATCAGGAAGTTGTAATCAGCTTTGGAGAAGTTTTTTGTTTGACCCTAGCTGGGGGGGGGGGGGGGGGGGGCTCAGAGGAGATGGTGACTTTGAAAGTGACTGCTTTGTGGTCGGATCTTACCAGGGATGATGACACTGTAGGGATGCTGCAGTGGTTACTCATGTTGGTTAATACCAAGTCCAAGATATTTTTACCTCTTTTGGGTGTGTCAACCAACTGGTCCAAGGCATTTGCATTGATGAAATCAAGGAATTTCTGGGTATTGTGTTTTGGCATGAGTACTTCTTCCAGTCTATGGTTGGATAGTTAATGCCGCCCAGGATCTGGGTAAAAGGTTGAATCTTTATAGATCTGAAGAGGTCCAGATAGGTGCAGTGGGCATCTTGACTCAGAGTTGGAAGCCTGTAGCTAGCTATGATTTGAATAGGAGTCTTGTCAATTGTTAACTGCACCTGGAGTATTTCCTGTGCATCATACTGTTTGACCAACCTAGAGGTGTGTATGTCTATTATATATATTGCAACTCCACCCCGTTTTGTTTTGCTGCCCACAGCTTGGAGTTTGAATGAATGATAGGATGATTAACCTGGTATGGCTGTGGTGCTCTCTGCAGCTTTGAGCCAAGTTACTGTGACTGCACAAATGTCCGCTTCCTCCAGGGTTAAGAATGCTTGCAATGAGTGCAGTTTCATGTTTAGACTCCTAGCATTCACCAGCATGACATTTAATTTACGTTTTGATGAAATTTTCATGTTGGTAGTTTTGACCTCAATGCATTGCCTAAAAAGGCACTATGGGAAAGGCAAGAGCCTTTACCAGTAGCCTGAAGTCCAACAGAGACAGATGCATGCCATCTCTGGCAAAGCACTGTGGCTTGTCAATCATGTCATCCCAGGCAGTCAGGTACTGGATCCCCTTTGAATGACACCAGAAATGAAGCCAGTTGTTAAAGTCAATCATTTTGTGTTTGCATTGAGGCATCATTCTGGGTGATGGTAGAATGCCCTATGCTTAAGGCTAGGGATATACCTGACTGGGACACATACTCAGCGAGCTCGAGCATGTCTCTCTTCATATAGTCCAGGGAGGTACATCTCAAGTCATTCACTCCAAATGGACTATGACAGAGTCATAACAGTACCTGTTGAGAGACTTGAGTGCATTGGTGATATGGCGAATTCTGCACCCGACAAACAACTAACCGTGACTTTCTCCTTATCCAGCTTGGTGATGTGAACATCTGTGTATCTCACAATGGACTTTCCTATGACTAATACATTGGGTTTATGTTTAGGCCTTAGTAGCTGGGAGACAAAGGTGTATGGACTACATGTGGTGTGTGTTGTGGTGGGCAGTGGAGTTTGCGTGCGTTTATGCTTCAGAGGTCTCTTTTGTTCGGGTATGCTTTTGTTGAAGGCCTCTGCTTATGTGGGAGTGTGTTGTGTAGGTGTGTGGGGAGTTTGAGGTGTGGTGTTCATGTTGCCAACCTTCTCAGTGCCAGATATACTGGTTTGTGGGGGAGAGAGCGATGACACTAGGTGCTTGATGTATTTGCATCTCTCACAAATTTTGTTCCTAGGTGCTAGTAGTAGAGGGTTGTCTGTGTACATGATGCAGTTGCTACACTGTCTCAGGATGCCCATATTGACCAGATTGGCAGGAGAAAATGTAGGAAATTGTCCATCCATATTTGTCAGAAACTGAAAGCGCTAAGAGGGTAAAGGGAGGAAGGTCGATGAGTAGTACTACTAGATGATAACACAAGTGCTACTAAGGGAAAATTTGTAACTAGTATACCTCAAAAAGGGTTAAAAACCATGCAGCTGAAGCTCTGGATGCTGCAGACCTGTATTTAGACTATGCTGCTCAATTTTAAGGTAAGAACTCAGTAAGAAAAAACTCACAATGAAGCACAGATTAATCACTTATAGTCAAAAGAATAATACTTGCAGTATGAAAAAATACAGTTAAATGGCAGCAAAATGCAGTAAAATGCAATTAAACAGTAATGAATACAGTAGCTCACAAATCACAGCAGTAACAGCCAGCACTAATAAAGCAGCGATTCAGTAGAATACTGTCATCAGTTTAGTGAGGCTGCCAACAAATAGTAATAAATATGGCAAACTAAATGCAAACTCTAACCATTCAGCTAACATGGATGTAAAGTTTTCAGCTATACATTTTATATATATTTCCGTTATGTTTAAGCATCATGCACCGTGCTGCGGAAACAAGCTCAGCTATGCTTAAACTTGACATTCTGGGCAAAAATTAAAAGCATCCGGTTTCTATTTTTAGATGTCTGGCACATGCTTATTGCTAAGCACCGCAATGTAACACCCTCCCCCCTGAATGAAATATATAATTCTACTTTTAAATAAGGTCCGAGGACACTTCACTTAAATCTTGTAGTGACGTCCAGCACTTTGACAGTGCAGGGGGAGTGCTACACATCTCTGAGCACTGTAACACCCCCTAGCATTGATTTCGTAACTGTGTATATGGCTCCCTCTCAGTAGTGAGTCTTCATTAATATGCAAGGCTCGTCTGCGAGGGGGAGATGCAGACATGGACACCATTCACTCCATGTAGGGATTACACTGTTCCTACACAGAGTTTATTACATCTGGGGGATTAATTTAGAAATCATTTTATTGACAAGATGAAATTTAGTCTTTAATCTTGAAAGGCTTTGTGCAATGTATGCCACCTTTTATTTATTAGTGTTACCTTTTATTTATTAGTGTTACCTATCATTTGTGGTCAAATCACAAGCTTGAACTTGAAACCCTGTGGATGTGAAAACCTCCATGATTTTAATCTATTCTTCAAATTAGGGAGCAGCATTATTTCTAAAATAGCTTAAAATTTCAGACACCAAGAGCTCAGGCTCTAATCTATTTGGTTTGCATACTTCAAATGCATTCTTTTTGTTTCTTCTAAGGTTAGATTAACACTACAGTATAGTTTTATACGCATTTTATGTCTTACATGCTGAGACATTCACATAACAGCAGTGTGTTTAACACTGGGTAACATAACAATCTGGAAAACTCTTGTGGATTTTTTAAATTATTTTCAGCTACAGGTTAATTATATTTAAATATGAACAACTTGTCTTGTTATATTTCATGCAAGTCCTTATTGTTGTTAAATGAGAGTTATCTAATATTCTGCACACCATAAGTAGTGCCATAACATTCCATGCAGTTTGGTTTGTAACATGTGACAGCATAGTCTATTTTAAGCATCTCACTGCAAGCAGGCTCTTAACTGTGGGCATAAACATTTAAAGATGGCATCTTATTACACTATAATGTTAGCCAATTAATATATGTTACTCTCTGAAAACAGCAGGAAAACATCAACAGTCAACAAATGCAATACAGTGTAAGCTTTGCAAAATGAATATTTATGTTTATGTTTTGAATTCTTAACCATATTTAAAAAATATTTTACAAAAATCTGTGTTGTAAAGTAATTTTGATGTTAGAGATTTAATTTGCACTAAAATAATGACTCAGTGAATCTGTAAGTCATTGACGTCTGTGCCTGGGGAAATGCTTTTCCAGTAGTTTCCATTATGATTGTATAAGGATCACTCATTTCTGTTAAAACAAGGTAGCATTGTATCCCAGCAAGTTCATTTCAGAAGGCTTATGAACTTTTATGAATCAAGCAGTATTGCTGAGTGGCATTATATAATTCTATAACACCTTTGAAATTTTATGTGACGCGAAACATTTGATGAAGATTAATGAATAGTTCTCAGTTTTTTTAGTTCTCTTCAATGCTTATATCTGTAAGAAAGCTAGAGTTAGTCTGTATCTTGTGCTAGTTTTATGATCTGATTCACTAGCAATGGAAAATTACCTAATATATGTGAGGAACTAAAAGGAAGAGCAACCATGTTAAACAGTAGATGCAATGTATGTAGTTACGCAGTACTTTAAAAAGTAAGAGTAGAAAGTACAAAGTCAAACATCACAACACCATAATGATGAGGAAATGTAAGTAAAATATGTAGTTGTAATAACTGCTGTACTCTATAAGGAAAGGTCAAACAATGTTTTAAGGTTTGTACGATATTGAAAAAGAAGGGACAGAAGAGATACATCTGTAAATTATACATAGTCTATCTATAGTTTAATATTTTTGGCCTCTCTTGTGTAATCTAATACTTTTTCTCTTTAATGCAGGTGGTAGTCTAATCCTTTAATGGGAGAACACTATCAGACAGTTGGGGCCTTCCCACAGACTGCTAGCATTTCTCTGAACTGCACTTAACAGCACTGCTTTTTCATTCTCATTCGTGTGGTATAATGTCTGTGTCTGTGAGGACAGCATGACTGTGAAACTATATTCTTTAAGACTGCTTGCCATGCTGACTGCAGCAGTTTCTTTTTGAGTGCAATTAGTTCATAGATAAGTACTAAGCTAACTACCTTGTGAGCCATTTTAAGCCTAACTAATTTCCCCTCAAAGGTAAGAATCAAACCCTATACTTTGCATCTGTGAGGCAAGTACCTTAATTGTTTATCCAACTTCCACCCTTGTTCATCGATTTTTCTGTCCCATATGTAATTGGTTTAGTTTACTTAACTGTATTGCCTTTCAGTGAACCATGATTCTGTAAATCCATTCCCTCATATTGCTTCAAATTAATGAGTGTAATAACTTACCCCAAAGTTGCATAACCTCAGAGATGATTATATTAAGTAAGGGAACATAAGAGGCAAAGTTGCCTACATGGTGATGTATAGAAGGCTTGCATTAGTCTCATACTTTCAAGATGATTCAATGCATCTGGCTCATAAGCTCAGTCAAGTATATTGTGTCCTCAGTGACTCAAAGCCACCTTTGGGGGTCTGTCCTACACTGCGTATTGCAGACCCCTCTTTCAGAGGAATAAGAGGAATGTCCTGCTTAGCAGGCTCTAAGGCTGACATTCACTTACTGGCAAACTTTACCTAAAATGAGGGATGTCATAATTGTTAAGGTCTTTACCTGAGAGATACAAGGTACAGTGTTTAATTCTGACCTCTGGTTATTGGCTAAACTTGTAATAGTCTGCAGACTGATAGACTAGCATTTGCCTATAAACCTACAAATACATGTCCTATCATAGAATAAATTATTTTACATAGTATTGTCTTATCAACTTATATATTTTTATCTATTTGATAAGGGGTGTTTTTCAGCAAAGACTCAGAAAAAAGGTTCAGACATAATTGATGCAACAAGTGTCAATAAAGGTGGAAGTAAACATACTGTAAGTAAAACCAGACACAGTGCCGTAAACATACACTCTGAGAAAAAAATGAACAATTGCTGAAAAGCCTCAGTAAAACAATGAAATAAATCCATCATCTCATGATCAATCTTTGCATTTGATTATGGCAGGTTTTATTTTACTGAGGCCTGCCAGTGTGTTTGAGGATCTTAACTCAGTACATGCAGAGAAAAAAGAAAGTTCTGGGCTGCGTAGTACCTAATGCAGAATCATTTATTGAGGAACCAAGATTTACCCATCTTTATTTTTTAAATAGAAGATTGTAAATCATAAAGTAAGGAGTTCATGCTTTAGATATGCACTAAATAAGCCATACTAAATTAGTTGAAAGTTCTATTCACATCAATGAGAATTATGAGTTATTTGAAGATTTCAGATTTCTCATTACTTATTTATTTATTTAACATTTGTTAACTGGGTAAGTGAACCAGTACAAGGCTCCTTTGTAGATACGACCCGGGTTAATAAAGTAGATGCAAACAAATAAAAAAGGGCATGTGCAAGGAATGCCAAAATAGATACTAAATAGATAAAGGGACATTCACAAAGTTATAGTGCATTAGGCAGCACATGTCTGAGTTTACTAGTATCAAACATCAATGGTACAGTTTAACAAAAGCAAGGCTGATCTAAGTAACAGAGAATAAAGTAAATGTATAAAATAAAGTCTACACCCCCAACAAAAGAAAGTTGCCAAAACTAATACAGCAAAACCTGTATTAATCTTTGTGTGTCATACATGCCTGTAACAAATGATTAATTAAAAGTCATGTTTTAAACAGCTTACAAGTAGTACAATTATGAGATCTTGTAATGATGCTTCCATTTGGATATCTGGTTTCATCAATTACAGTTTAAAGAAAAAATGGCATATTTACCTTAAAATGAAGGTTTTTGGATGCGTTTAATAGATATTTTATATTTCATGGCAGACTGTGGAATAACAAGATGTTTTCTGTATTGAAACTGCAATTTAGTAAGTAGTTAGATTCCAAGAAGAAATTATAGTTAAACAAAGAATGCATAGTATCAGGTATATATAAGTTCTGGCGGATACTGATAGTCACTCATATTTATTTAAAGTAGATTAACACATTGATGCTTTCTAATGTTAGAAAGGTATATAACATATCAGAATTTTATATTCAATAGTTCCAGAAAGAGAAGTGTTTTATGTTGTTAAAAAAATAAATAAATAACTGGCAGATTGTATTTTATCCTTGGGTGCAAGACATTAATCACTATGGCACAATATGCTTCTGTGGGTAGAATAGCAGATATTTTGTATGCTGCTTTTTATCTGGGTCAACACTCTGTTAATCTGGCTCTCTGAGCTGAAAATGAGAGAGGCTGATGCAATGTAATTCCCAAATACTTCTGAAGTGTAGTATATGGCAAAGGACTACCAATATGGTCAGTATTAGAGATGTTATGGGTGCTTTTCATCCTCTGAGGGGGTTTTGAGTAATATAACTCCAGTTTTAGTTGTGTTGCTGGTTAAGTTATTTGTAATAAGTCATAATAGTGTGAACTAATGAGGGTCCATAGACTTTTGTTAACTCATATCAGAACAATATCCTCAGTTTACAGATTACAGTTAATGTTTGGGATATCCCATGGAAAGTCCATAATGAATAATGCAGACAGTAGAGGACAAAGTTCACAGCCTTAAGTGACACCTTTAGTTTCTGAGAAACAATGAAAGTTGGAGCCCAATACCATCAATGTTCTGTTTGAAAACCAATTATGAACCATTAGACAGTCTAAATTGAGAATTTAAGTCAGCTAGTTTTTGTAAAGGCATTATGTGATCACCTGTTTCAAAAGCCTTTTTCAAATCGAGAAAGATTGCCAGAGATCCATCTTCCATACTAGTGAAGATCTTGTTAATAAGCATATACAGCGGCAAAGCCGTGCCATCTCTCTGAACGAATGTTGCACTTTACAATGTAGTCTAGTATCTACTCATCAACAAGCATTGTAAGATTTTTAATACAGGGCAGAGATTAGCTATTGGGCACTGGTTATTAGCATTAGTGAAAGAGAAAACCTTAGATTAATAAATAAATTCATGCTGGAAACTACGCAATATGAATTTTGTGGTTAAGTGCATATAAATAAAGGCAAGGTGGATTGCATTATATAATGCTACCCATCTGTAGCATTTTAGGGTGGGTCATGTAGTAATCAGGATTGTAAGAACAGTCAGTTTTGCAAGCATTTGTTTAACTGATGACAATTTTGCAGTTCTGAAATAGAATAGAGGGCACTGCAAAAATGTAAGTTTAGAGAGGAAGTGAAGTCACAGGAAAGAGGCATTATCAAATAACAGATCGTTGGGTTGTGGACAACCCACAATGCTCTCCTATACTTCTTTTGCTGTGTTATCTGCAAGGCATTTTTGTCAGTCACTTTAGGAAAGATTTTACTCAAAGTTATGGTTCTGACAGTCTGTCAGAAATGTTTTAGCTGTCCTAAATGTTTTACCTGCATATCTCTAATTACTGTTCCTTAGCAGTATTTGTAGTTATTCACACTTGGCATTTATGATGGTGGCATCTGCATGTGGTACAGTGGTATAGCAGGTAGCAGTGTCACTGCAAAGCAAAAAAGTTCCCTGATTCAATTCTAATCTAGTGTACCTTCTGTGTGGAGTCTGCATGTCCTCCCTGTGTTTGTCTGGGTCTTCTCTAGGTGCTCTGGTTTCCTCATATGTTCCAAAGACATGAGGTAAGTGGAATAGATACACTAAATTGGACATAGGTATGATTCTACGTGCAATGTCTATGGTATGAAAGAAAAACTGCAGAAGGGTTAGCCACCTGACAGGCTGAACATTCTCTCTAGATGATTATCAGTGTTGATGTGCAGACCTGATCCCAAGTGCAGAAATGAAAAAAAGGGGTTATGGATGAATGAATGGATGGATCTACATGCTTTCTTTCATTAGAAGTATTGTTAATAAGCAAGATCTCTAAATTTTATCAGTAGTTTGAGTTGTCTAGTGAGTCAGGGAGTTTGCTTGTCCCAAGTCAGTACAACCTGTCTTGTATATGTGTGATGAGATTGTAGAAGGAAGACAAAGCTGCAGCTGAACTGGAACAATTAATTGTACGCAGCACTCTGGGCTATGAGCTGCAACTCTGGAAGTAGGTTTTGTTCTGTAGTTTCAGTAATTGTCCTAATGATTACTATAGGAGGTGTCACCTTCTGGAATTTAAGTGGCCATGTGAATATAATTATGCTATCATCACTATCTGCATTAGGGAGTGTAAGTGTTGTGTTTGTAGCTCACCAGGTGTGTTACTTAGTATCACATCTAATACTGAGCTGTGCTTGCTACTGGCATTGAATCTAACCCCCTCTGGCACCACCTGTGTTAAGTAGTATGAGGTAGATAATCTAGTTAGTGGGGGGCAGGGGTGGCTTATGGTACTGGCTGTGGGGCTGTAGCCCCTCCAGTGAAAAGAAATAAAAGAAAAGAAGTATTCATTATTTTTTGTTTTAGTTTATTTTATTATTTAAACAGTGCTACTTTATTGCGGAACTCCATGCATGCTATTGCACATGTCCAAAGTTCTGATAATGTCTGACTAAGGTAATTTAAAAAAAATAAATAAATTGGCTAGCTCCTCTTGCTGAGCTGATTATGAATCATCTGGCATTACAAAAGTTCTTCCTGCCTTAACAAAGGCAGGAATAACAAGCCATGCAGGAATCTCCCACCAAAGAGCTGTTTCCATTGGCTTAGGCTACCGCATGTGACTGAGGCAGCCTGACTAAAAGGGAAAGAAGTGAATCTTTTTTGAATAGGTTGGAGTGGAAGAGGAAGTTTTTAGTATTTTATATATATATATATATATATATATATATATATATAGAGAGAGAGAGAGAGAGAGAGACACACACACACACACACGCACACACGCATGCACACACACGCACACACTCACACACAGTTATTTAGGAAAGTAAAGATTTCTGTTTTTATTTTATGTGTACAAAACATCTCACCTCTGAATTTGTTGTTTCCAAACCTTCTTGCAATGTCTCCTAGTTATGTTTTTTTTTCACATCATTTTCCTGTCTCCAGTCCTGTTTTAAATAACTGTGTAATCTGCTGAATATGTATAATGCATCAATATATTGGGTGTCAACAAAAACACATTTGGGAATGATTATAAAGGTGCTGCTTATTAGCAAATGAAGTAGGAATAAGGAAAAATATTTAAAGAAAGGGCTATAGTAATGCAAACTGGTAAAACTGAAAAAAAAGTTGCAGAATGCAAGAACTGTTACTTTGAAGTTTAAATTAATGCCCTGCAAGTCCAACATTTAAGTATTCAGAATGTATATGATTTTCTCTCATATTCCAGCCTGTTCCTCTTAATGTTTCTTTTTTGGGGGCAAATAGGTAAGGTCTGCTGAAAGTTCAGAATGACAGATACTTGAGCTTCAGACCTAATATTTTTCAGAAAAAAGCATGCTAATGCAACGTTTATTATTCTACCAACATGATGGCAATATCTGTCCCTGATTTTAATACTTTGTCCTCTATTTTTAGCTGCCTTTTCTCCTTAACTCATTAACACCTACAAACCACAAAAACAGGCCAAAGCTTCCAGAATATGACAGCAAGCTACAAAAACTGGAACTTAGACTGAGAACAAGAGGCACAAATTTTAGTGTAAACGACAATTTATTTCCGCTTTCGTCATTAGACTTCGTCAGAAAACAATACATTCAACTGTAAAAACTTTCAGTTTAAAAATATCTGTAAGCCAATAAAAAGTACATCTTCATCCCACAATTAAGTGACATCACAAACCCAACTATTAAAGACATATACTTCTGTTAAAAACTTATTTGTTCAAGTGAACCATGCGGTTCTTTAAGAAACACTTGATGTTAACTACATAATTCAACCCTGGTGCTTTGTCAGAGTTTAACCTGATCTGCCACAGCGTTTCTTTTTGTTCCAACTCTGTCTTAAAATCCCCACCTTTTATCTGATGTGTTCCCTGTTCCAGAACTGAAAAAAGGAACTTATTATAGTTGAGACACTTCAAGGTGTGTAAAAAAAAATGCAGTTTACCATCCTTTTTTATGCTGGAGTAGTGCTCTTTTATCCTGGCACGGAGAACCCGGGTAGTCATCCCAATATAAAATGCAGTACAATGAGAACATAACCCAATGTACACTACACCTTTGGTTTTACACTTAAAATGACCTGACACTGGAATAGTGTGTGGCAAATGTGACAAATTTCCAAAAGATCCCTCTAATATGTACCTAAAAATAGTACAATTTGAATAGTTCAGGAAATTTAATGAGACCTTTTCATTTGACCCATGAAAACACATTTTGTTCACCATTGATGTGGTATGACTTTTTAAGTGTATTCCACATGAAACAGGAGTAGAATATGTCAGACAATATGTTGGGAGATTTTCTAGCTTCTCCAATGACAAAGTGCAACTTTTGCTGTGACCTGTTAGATGTTCTGTTGAAAAACATTTTTTTTTATATTTAATAACTTTTACAAACAGTTACCTACACTATAAAAGCTTTCACCTGCAATTTATGGAAGATAACATAACCAAAGGCCAATACATCAGGGCTAGTCGAATAACTGAAGACAGTGATTTTATTAATTAAATAGATTTTATTAGTTCACGTATTTTGGAAAGAGGTTGCCATGAAGACAAATTAAGAAGTACAGCTAAGTATGTCACGGACAATCGAATGATACTTTACCCGCCTATATAACACGTTTCTTATCTTCTTCTTCTTTCGGCTTTATCCCGGTTAGGGGTCACCACAGCGGATCACCTGTCTGCACATTGAATGGCAGTGGAGTTTTACAGTGTCGAGTTGCCAGCCCGGCGCCCAACCTTCCACAGAAGGCACACTCACACGCACACCTAGGGCGAATTTAGAGTGTCCAATCCACCTGCAGCATGTCTTTGGGATGTGGGAGGAAACCGGAGCACCCAGAGGAAACCCACGCGACCACAGGGAGGACATGCAGACTCCGCACAGAAGGCACCCCAGCCGAGGATCGAACCGGAGAACCTCTTGCTGTGAGGCGGCAATGCTAACCACTGCACCACCATGGCCGCCCATATAACACGTTTCTTATAATGACTCCAAAGTTTCAAGCAAGTCCAACAAAGAAATATTTTGCAATCTGAACATGACTTTGGAAAGTGGATTGATAAGAGGCATTATAAAGGATAACTGGAAAATTTTAGGGGGCAACCAGGACCTTTTTGCAATGGTCAGCCCCCACCCCAATTTTGTGTATAAAAATCAGTATAATTTAAAATTATTATTTGAGCGGGTGAAGAAAACAGAGAAAATGACTATTTTACACATAAACAAATAATTTGGCATGCATAAATGTGGTAGTTGTACCATTTGTAGGTACATATTAGAGGGACCTTTTGTAAATTTGCCACACACTATTCCAGTGTCAGGTCATTTTAACTGTAAAACCAAAGGTGTGGTATAGGCTGGGTTATGTTCTCATTGTACTGCCTTTTATATTGGGATGACCACCTGGGTACTCTGTGCCAGGATTAAAAACACTACTCCAGCATAAAAAAGAAGGATAGTAGAAATGTGTTTTTTAAACACACCTTGAAGTGTTTCAACTATAATAAATTCCTTTTTCAGTTCTGGAACAGGGAACACATCATATAAGGGGTGGGGATTTTAAGAGAGTTGGAACAAAAAGAAGCGCTGTGCAGATCAGGTTAAACTCTGACAAAGCACCAGGGTTGAATGATGTAGTCAACATCAAATGTTTCTTAAAGAACCACAGGGTTCACTTGAACAAATAAGTTTTTAACAGAAGTATATGTCTTTAATAGTTGGGTTTGTGATGTCACAATTGTGGAATGAAGATGTACTTTCTATTGTCTTATAGATATTTTTAAACTGAAAGTTTTTTTACAGTTGAATGTATTGTTTTCTGACTAAGTCTAATGACGAAAGCAGAAAATAAATTGTTGTTTATGCTAAAATTTGTGCCTTTTGTTCTCAGTCTAAGTTCCAGTTCTTGTGGCTCATTAGCACCTACATCATGTGGAATGTCACACCTCAAGCAGCCTATAAACATCATGCATTCCAAAGCATTTTTGGAAAAATAAACTTTAAAAAAGCATAAAAGAAATAAATGTAAATAGTTTGTGAACAACAAAATGTGTTAAAATAGTACAAATAGTAATGTTATCAGTAAGAAGTATTCCTTACAGTGATAATAGTCAGCAGATTCAAAGTCTTTCCATTTATATTTTAGGGAATGTAGTGCTTCTCAAAAGCTGGCTATAATCTTCTAAGGGAGGGTATCAGTAGCTTCACATCACTGCCCCTCTCAGAGGATGTGGATACCTAAGCTGAACTGTACACCAGTGCAGTATACAAGCACCTGTACAACTGCATGGACTCAGCCATACCCAACAAAACTAAAACCTGCTCCTCAAGGAAACACAAACCTGTCTGGTGGACATCCTCTATCAACAGGCTTTACAACAAAAGGAAGAAACTATTGTCCAAAGGTAAAAAGGAACAAATTCCAAATTGGAAAAACTCCCTCCTAAGCCTCAACAAGCAAATTAGATCACTAATGAAAACCTCCAAAGCCAATTAAGAATCAAAACTAGCCTCCAAAACAAAGGGAAACCACAAAGCCATCTTCATTTATGTCAGAAACCTCCATGGCAAAGCCTAGGTTTGTTCCAAATTAGTACTTAATGAGATCACTTACACTGATCCTGTTAACTTAGCCAACCTGATAGCAGATAGGTTCAGTGTAAATGTCACCCCCTCTCCCCCCAAAGGTCCATTCAACATCCCTGATACTTGTCCCACACCTCACATCTCCATAGATCAAGTGTTAAAGGCCCTATCCAAGGCAAAGAACACATCTTCCATGGGACTTGATAGTATCCCAGGCTGTATTCTGCACCATCTCCAGCAAAAACTAGCTTTGCCATTGAGCACCCTATTCAATCACAGCCTAAGTATAGACTTCAAATCCAGCAGACTGATGAACTGATATTGCCATCTCTTTGCACAAAGGTGGTGACACTACTGCCACAGGAAACTATCACCCCATTAGCTTCACAAGCTTGATCTGTAAAGCCATGGATTGTATTATTATGAATTTCATAAACAAGGACATAGGCAATCTCCAAGCAGTTGACCCCACCCAGTTTGGATTCGTCAAGAGCAAATCTTGCCTGTTGAACCTGGTTGACTTCTTTGAGACTGTCACCAAGGCCCTGGATGATGGAAAGTCAGTACATACTTACCTTGACTTGGCCAAGGCCTTTGACATAATCCCTCACTCAGGAACCATTAAAAAGCTAACACAACTTGGTGTAAATCCCTATCTCATCAGGTGGGTGGCCAACTGGCTTACTGATAGGACCCACAAGGTCAAAATACCTCCACCTCCGTCAGCAGACCTGTCATTAGTGGTGTTCCCCAGGGATCTGTCCTGGGACCCCTACTGTTTGGCATCTACTTCTCAAGGTCTGTGGCTGACCAAGTTTGTGGACAACTGTGAGTTGGGTGCTATTACTCCCCAAATGATGTTAACATACTACAAGAGGATCTCATAGCAATAAATAACTGGTGCCAACGTCATGGCCTTAAGCTAAATGCAAAAAAAAAATGTATTATCATGCCATTCAGCAAAAACATGGCCCCTACTGATTATCACATTAATGGCAACCCCCTAAGTACAGAACCTGTGGTGAGAGACCTGGGTACTCAGGTTGACAACAATCTCACATTTGACCTTCATGTATCAGCAGTGGTCAGAAAAGCCTTTCAGTTCATTCATCTCACAAGTAAAAGGATTGCATCCAGAAAAAAGGAGGTTATTACCTCTCTGTACTCCTCATTAGGCCAGTAATTAAGTATAATGCCCCGTTTGGTATGTACCTCTCCAAACACCTGCACCAGCTGGAAAGGCCACAGAAATACATCACAAAGAGAATGCTTGACCTCCAACACCTGTCCTATGTGGACAGGCTCAAATCATTATCATTCTACTCTGTATCATACAGATTGCGCATAGGTGATCTGCATCTTACCTACAAGACAATTTCAGACTCTGCCCTACTAGAGGTGCTCCATATCTGTAAGTCTACCTCCACGCGCATTACCTCCTCAAAAGGCCTAAATCTAATATGCGACCTCAACAAAACCTGCTGAAGAGACAGGTTTGCCCCCCAGCGGCTGCCCTGTCTCTGCAATAGACTTCTCATACATGTCAAACAGAGTATCTCGCTGACCCTTTTCAAATGCAATCTTGATGTGTGGATGGGAAACCACAAATTTTTTCCAGGGTTCCATCTGTGTCCCTTATTGACAGGGGTGGCAGGTGCTTACTGAGGTTTCTTTTTGGGGGGATAAACTCTTGGCTAGGCTTGTAAGGGTCTCAGGGCCATTAGCCTAGTAATCTCCTATGATCCTGTGATCCAATGATCCTAAGGTAGGATTTGTGTATGTGAACATTTGCAAGGGGTTGCATGTGTGAGTATGTGTCTGCTTGGGAGGTTGTAAAAGGAGGTTATTAAGGAGTTTGGTGTGTGTGAGTGTGTGTGTGTGTGTGTGTGTGTGTGTGTGTGTGTGTGTGTGTGTGTGTGTGTGTGTGTGTGTGTGTGTGTGTGTGTGTGTGTTAAATTATTGTGGGCAATTCTTACATTGCATGCAGTCTGATATTCAAAATACACAGAGTCAGTAAATGTGGCATGAATAGTATGGGCAGGATTTGTGTTAGAGCAGCTGATTACTGGCACGGTGGTGCAGTGAGTAACACTCTAGTCTCACAGCACTTGGATCTCTGATGGAGTGTTTGCCTGTGATTCCTTCTGTCTGAGATCTGCTCATACTTCTTGTCTGTGTGTATGTTTTATCCAGGTGTTCTGCTTTCCTCCCCATACCATCAGTTCTATAATATATGCCTGTGGCCAGTTGTGATTTTACTTTCATCCCAGTCTCCCAGCAGAGGGACACCACACTAGGTAACTATCTTATCTTGGGGGGTAGGGAGGTAAGCACTATTGCCAGAATGTGTTATATATCCTTGAAATCATTTGACATCTAATTTTATTAGAAACTACAATGTTTTTTTGCTCTGAACATTAAGATTTAGTTGCAACTTATTTTTTCTCTAAAAGAAAGAAATAAGACTGAATTTCTTGCCTTACTTATGATTTTTGTTTAGGCCAACATTGAATATAACGGTTAATAAAAATCTCATAAGATGCACCTCAGATCATCTAGAACCTTGTTATTTCTAGGGGCCTAATGACCCGCAAACCCTTGGAATAATTTAGCTAGTTCCACTGCATTTGTTCCAGTGGAGTCTTGGCTGGTAAAACTGTGAAAAAGAAAGAAGTAATCAATCTGGATGGTATGAGGCCAGGATGGTGGGGCATGGGAAGTTCACTAAGAAGGTGTAAGGAGAACTGATGTAAAATGGGAGCCCATGCAGTCCTTTGCCTAGGATTCCATTTTACTTAAGGCTGGCCTTGTTGATTGCAGTCAGATTTCTGAGGTGTATGCAGTCTATGATGTGGCCATAATGAGTGGGTACTGAAGCAGACTGAAGTAACTGATCTCATCATTGACCTGTCATAATAGACCCCCACCCCATTCTAATTAGACCCACCCATTCAGTTACTTTTTGCAATCCCCCCCTCTTGCTTTGAAGTCACCAGTGACCTGTACAGTGCATATTTAAATAACACAGAATGATTAGTTTGTGCTGATCTAAGTATTGTAATAGTTACTCAGTTGTAACTTAAACTATGGATGATGGGAAAGAATATGTATTACACCTATAAGTAAAAACAACAGAAGAAAGTCCAAAAGAAGTACAGCTTACTAAAAAACAAAAATGAATGTAATAAAAAGAAGCAGGTTGTTACAGTTATAGAGTTTCATAAAAATAGTAAATCCTTTCATATTGATATTAAATCAGACTTCATCAGACTATTACATAAAACATCATTAAGTACATTTAAAAAATTGCATTTAAACTCCATATGACAAAAGTCCACCAGTCACTTCAATGCTTTAAAGGTCTTGACTAAAGTATACATTTATAATTCATTGATTCATTCAGCCCTGGTTTAATATAAATAATTCAACAGGATCTGCCATCTTAATTATTTGACTTCCACTAATGATTTGGCATCTCCATCCCTAAGCCCTATATTTAAAGACTTCAAAGCAAAAAAAAAAAAGCTCTTACATTTTTACAGTAAATTTTATGTTTGCACAGAACATTGTCACATTTGCTGTCTTTGTAGCATAAAGATAATCATAAATTCTATTACTCAGCTACCTTTCCTCTATAATATTGTTTACAACCTGAAGAATAACTTTCTTGAAATCACAGACAGCCCTAACATGGTGCTTTTGCGCAAAGAGATGCTACATCCTGTCAAGTTGTTGCAGTGGCCATTCTGTATGCTAATGAGGCAGTTTAGGGGGGAGCCAGATGCTAATTAGCAAGGTACTCTCACACCACTCCTGCCTCTGGGAATGCTTCTAAACACTGAGTGATTCGTGAAATTGGCCAGCTGTGTAGATTAGCTTAGCCACTCCTTGCACCCAGCAGGTAGAGTTAAGTGCTGGGGAACATAGTGCTAAGTTAATATTTGTGTATGTGAGCATTTGGAATGGATTGCATGTGTGTGTCTTTGCCTGGGATGTTGTAAAAGGAAGTTACTGAGAAGTTAGGTTTGTGTGTGTGTGTGTGTGTGTGTGTGTGTGTGTGTGTGTGTGTGTGTGTGTGTGTGTGTGTGTGTGTATGTGTGTGTGTGGGTGAGTGGGCATGAATGCGATCACCCAGGCTCTGCTACAGTTTGCTGTGAGGGAAAGGTTAGTTTGCTTTTTATTTGTTGTATTTTGTATTACTTTATTGCCTTTTTCTATTTTGTATACTGTGATTTGTTTTCTTTACACTGTGTTTTACTTGTATTCTGTTTTAAACTACAAACAAGTATTGTTTAAACTGTGAGCTTTGCTGAACTGTTGAAACTTAAGGTATGCATTTGTTTAACAATTACTTTCTAGTTACTAATGAAGTCTTGTACATAAAGTCTAAAATATCTTATCTAATGCTTGTAACATGTTTTTGTATAAACTGTGAAGATTCCTGAACTGTTTAAAATTTGTAGCATTTAACTGTATAACAACTAGTACCTGTATGTTAGTAGTCTAGTAATCTCTTGGAGCTTATCTCCCTGGGACTCTACTGAAAATGGACATAAATCCAGTTGGACTATCCCAGTCAACAAATGTAAAATAAATAAATAAAATAAATATTAAAATTTGAAAAGATACCACAGCTCTGTCTTTTGAGAGTCAGACAGAAATTAGAACAGGTCATTTAAGGAGTCACACATAAGTTAGAACAGGTCATTTAAGGTTAATCATCTGTGAACTGAAGAGGTGGAGCTATGAACTAAACCT
This sequence comes from Protopterus annectens, assembly GCF_019279795.1. Taxonomy (NCBI): domain Eukaryota; kingdom Metazoa; phylum Chordata; order Ceratodontiformes; family Protopteridae; genus Protopterus; species Protopterus annectens. The sequence continues at coordinate 741,235,952 of NC_056728.1, forward strand.
TCTATTTAAGGGGCAAAATAAAACACTTCAGAGCTTTACTGGAAAGGCTCACCCATACTCTGCTACAGCTTGCTGTGAGGGAAAGGTTAGTTTGCTTTTTATTTGTCGTATTTTGTATTACTTTATTGGCTTTTTATATTTTGTATACTGTGATTTGTTTTCTTTACACTGTGTTTTACTTGTATTCACCTTTTAACTGCATATTAAAACTTAAAAAGAGACCACAGCTCTGCCACTTGTGAGTCAGACAGAACAGGTCAATTAAGGAGTCACACATAAGTTAGAACAGGTCAGTTAAGGTTAATTATCTGTGAACTGAGGGGGTAGAGCTAGGAACTAAACCTTCTATTTAAGGGGTAAAATAAAACATTTCAGAGCTTTACTGGGAAGGCTGACCCAGACTCTGCTAGAGTTTGCTTTGAGGGAAAGGTAAGTTGTCTTTTTATTTGTTGCATTTTTTATTACTTTATTGCCTTTTTCTATTTTGTCTACTGTGATTTGTTTTCTTTACAATGTGTTTTACTTGTATTCTGCTTTTAACTGCATATTAAAACTTGAAAAGGCCGCAGCTCTCTTTCTTGTGAGTCAGAGATTATTCCCACCCTCCGACCCAATTACTGTTGTGTTCTTAAACACCATTGTCTTTCTAGTTGCCTGCCCCTTATGTTAATTTGACCATATATCTCATTTCCTCTCTGCTTTTACTGGTCGATGAGTAAACACAAAATTATCATTTTGTGAAATCACTCTCCTTCAACTATTTAAATGTATTCCATGGTGCCAGAATACAAAAGTGACAATCCCCTTTCAATCTATCCTGCTGTTTTAAAAATAATAACTCTCCACTAAAACTTAAATTTTTAGACAGGTAAAACTTAAGTTACCTACTTTCACATCTAACTCCTGTAGTGCACACTGCAGTGTTTAGGATAAACCATATTTTCGTCTTACCTTTAAGCATCTATTGCAAGACCACCAGTTATTGGAGAGCCCACATTCTGCCTCTCAGTAGTCATCTTGGGATTAGTGCTTCTGTTTTCTTCTGGTGAGAGAAGGAGTGCAGTTACATTATTTCCTGGAGACTGCTGATCACCAGAAAGCTTAATAACTGCTTCATAGGTGTCAGCTTGGAATCTGTCCATATATTCTGATCCTGGTGAGAGTAGGAGCAGAGTGCATTGATTCCTGACTCTTTCTGGTTGGAGAGTGAGTGTCTGTGCTTAACGTACCTGATTGGTCTGGTTGTTATTGGAGGCATCTACCAGAAAAAGGCTACAAGCCTGCAGGTCCTTGCATCATCTGGGACAAGACTGCTGATCACCAAACAGGCCTTGGCCTGCTTCTCTTCTTAGGATTGGTGTTACAATTTTGCTTCTGGTGAGAGAAGAAGCAAAGGAGCTTTGTATTCCAACAGAGTGAAGCTGTGCTGAGACCAACATTAGGCAGTAGCCATTCATGCGACTCCACTCTTTCTATCATTCTTGACAAGCTAATTCTTTATTTTTCAGTAAGTACTGCTTGATTTCTTTCTAACTTCAGAATACCTGCCTAAATTTTCAGGATCTACATATTAGTTTCCCCTCAAGTGTTTGGCAGTGCTCTGTACAGACTGAGACACCTTAAGTGACATTTTTCCTGTAAAAGGAATATATACAGAAACAGCTCCAGTACGTAGTAATAATGACCATCCCTCCTGGCATGTCTAAAGGTCAGTTCTTTGTGCTTTCTCCTATTAACCTTGTTAACTTGTGCATTCTGAGGCAGTGTAGAAACTGCCTCATGTACACAGACATTCATCTCCTCTTACATACCAACACTCAGACTTGAGAGAGATGCACTTATATATCCAAATTGGAAGCCATGCACTCTCAAGCCAAGACCGGAATAGCTGGTCAAGAGGAGGTCAACACCTGCACCGTACCTCATGCAACACATAGCCCTCCAGAACACCCACCATCACAGCTCTCACATAAAAACACAAGCCACACACTCACCCTCGCAGAGGGTCTCAATGGAAATCTACCCAAACAGCAGAGACCTCCAAGGCAGAAACACACTCAAGCAGCACAACACAGCACAAACCACAAGACACATAGCTCAACTACACAGTGTGCCCCTCAACCTAAGCCCCTAAGGCAGAACAGCTTGCCCAATACACTATGCATAGGTCACTCAATAGTGAGGCACACTGAGTTCCCACACACTAGGTTGAATAAGGAGAAGGTAACAGTCAGCTGTCTATCAGGTGCCAAAATCAGACACATAACACATGCACTCAGGTCACTCCACAATAAGTACAAGTATGAGTCTGTCACAGTCCATGTGTGTGTGAATGACCTGAGACACACCTCCCTGGACTACATGAAAATAGACATGGAAGAGCTCTCAGATTATGTGACCCAGGCAGGTATGACCCTAGCCCTGAGCAGCATCTTGCCATCACCTAGAATTATTCTGCAGTACAAGCAGAAAATGATTGACTTCAACAATCAGCTACATTTCTGGTGTCATTCTAAGGGCATCCAGTATCTGTCTGCTTGGGATGACATGATTTAATAGACCTTGATGCTTTGCCAGAGATAGCCTGCATTTGCCACCCCTGGGTTTCCGGATACTGGCTAAGGCTCTTGCTACCCCTATAGTGCCTCTTTTAGGCAATGTTCCAAAGACCAAATGACCACCATAACAGCTATAAATAAATGCAATCTGAGGGTCATACTGCTCAATGCTAGAAGTCTAAATCTCAAAGGTGCACTTGCTTGAAACAGTCCTCAAAATGGAGAACATCGACATTTGTGCTGTAACAGAGACCTTGTTAAAAGCAGCAGAAAGCACCCTTGCACTACCAGGCTATAACACATTCCACACCGTTCGGCCTCAGAACATGGACAGAAGCTCCATAGGTGGTGGTGTCTCCATATTTATAAAGGATATGCACACCTCCAGACTAGTAGCCCAGCATAACGCATCTGAGATACTTCAGGTACAACTAACATTGGGTAAGACGGCGATTCAAGTTGTAGCCTGTAATAAGTCCCCAAACATGTCCCAAGACTCTCACTCCAAATTTCTAAGCACCCTGGAAACTATCAGGGTCCAACCCAGCATTCTCATACTAGGTGACTTCAACTAACCCTCCATCAACTGGGAAAACTACTCAAGCACCAATACAGTGGCACAATGCTTCTTGGGATTCATCAATTCCAATGCCTTGGACCAGCTCATTCTTACCCTCACTAGAGGAAGCAACATCCTTGATCTGGTTGTTACAAACATGGGCAACCATTGCTCTACACCAATAGTCAATTCCTGCCTGGTTAGATCTAACTACAAACTAATCACCATGGAAATCCACATCTCACCCACACCCCCCCGCAAAGCTAACCACCATGAAAAACTTCTCCAAAGCTGACTTTGGGCTCCTAAAAACAGAGGTGGCTAACTTCACAGCACCCAGGTCAGTGGAAAATAGATGCATGACTGCTGAATCATACACCGATGCACTGTATGAACATGTACATAAATGCATGGAACTAGCCATACCCAACAGAACCAAGATGCTCCTCTCCAAAAAAAGGAATCCAATCTGGTGGTCCTCTGTGACTAATAAACTCTACAACAGAAGAAAGAAACTGTTGCAGAAAATGGTGAAGCCCCAAGACTGGAAAAAAACTCCCTTATTAGCCTTAACAAAAAGTTGAGATCCTTCATCAAAACCTCTAAAGCCAGCTATGAAGGCAGAATTGTAGCAGACACTAAAAACAACCACAAAGCCTTCTATAGTTATATCAAGAATCTCCACAGCAATACCCAGGTTTGCTCTGAGTTACTGCACAATGGTACCTCCTATACTGAGCCAACAGATATTGCCAACATACTGGCTGACAGATTCACTGCCAACTTTGCTAAACATACTGTATGAACAACAATCAAATGTTACTACCTGCTATACTTTTAATTGTATGTTTAAACCACTATGCTTATGCAAATGTCTTATTCAATCATATGTTGTTGTCTGCTATATTTTTATAACTAAATGTGTAAATATCTTATGTATAGTATGTTAGCAATTGTTCTGGAACTTTTTTCCCCAGGCCTCCACTGAAATCAGACAGCTCTGTCCAGTCGGACCTCCCTTGTAAACACATGTAAAATAAATAAAACTTTATCCCCACTCTCCCCACCAAAGGACCAATCACAATACTGGAGGAATCCCAGGCACCCATCATTACTGCAGCACAGGTTAAAGCTGCATTGTCCAAGGTCAATAATACAGCTTCCATGGGACTTGACAATATCCCTAGCTATGTTCTACATGAGCTACAGAGTGAACTGGCACCTCACCTATGTGACCTGTTCAATCACAGCCTCACCTCAGGCTTTGTCCCTACCAAATGGCACACTGCTACAGTCATCCATCTCCACAAAGTAGGAGCAACTACAGACCCTGGTGAGTCTGATATGCAAAGCTATGGAATGCATCACCATGGACCTAATAAACAAGAATATAGGAAATCTCCAAACTCTGGATCCTACACAGTTTGGTTTTGTGAAGGGTAGATCATGCCTTCCCAACTTGGTCAACTTCTTTGAATCAGTCACCAGAGCTGTGGATGAAGGCAAGGCCATTCATACAGCCTACCTCGATCTGGCCAAGGCCTTTGATACCATTACCCACTGAGTAATTATTGATAAACTCACCAAACTAGGCATCAATCCCTATATCACTAGGTGGGTTGCAAATTGGCTCACAGATAGAACTCACAGTGTGAAAGTAGTGGACTACAAGTCAGACTGCCAACCAGTCACGAGTGTAGTCCCACAGGGATCAGTCCTGAGTCCTCTCCTGTTTGACATTTACTTCTCAGAAGTCCAGGCCAACACAGAGGGAGTCTGGCTGACCAGGTTCACAAATTACTTCAAGCAGGGAGCCATTATTAACTCCTCAAGTGATGTAGACATCCTACAGAAAGGCCTCACTGAGACCAATGACTGGTGTCAAAACCATGGCCTTAAGCTTAATGCCAAAAAAATGCATTGTCATCCCCTTTGGGAAAAACTCATTTCCTACTTATTAACACATCAATGGGAGCCCATTGAACATTGAAAGCATTATAAGAGATCTGGGGACACAGGTTAACAGCAACCTCTCTTTTGACCACCACATTGCCACTGTGGTCAGAAAGTCATTCTATGTGGCACATCTCATTAACAATGGTTTTGCATCCAGGAAGAAAGAGGTCATCATCTCTCTCTACTCTTCCCTCATTAGGTCAGTCATAGAGCATAATGCCCCATTTGGCATGTACCTCACTAGACACATGTAACAGCTGGAAAGGCCACAAAAGAACATCATGAATAGGATCCTAGGGCAGTACCATGCCATTTATATGCACTAATATGTAAATCAGCATGATCATTCTCATGCCTATTGAGCTTGTGAAAGACATTGATGGCTGTGTGACTCCACACTGATCTATCTGTGTGCTTTTGATGTGTTTTTATGTGTGTCTTGGGTGGTGTCTGCAGGCACAGAGGATGTGTCCATGGTTAGGTTAGGAGATCTGGGTCTACACACTCCCAGAGTTCAACATTAATGCTGCAGTATGTGACCGTGCCTGCAGTTCATCACCATCATATTCAGAGTGAGACCATTCTACAACATCAAGCACTGAAGTGTCCATGGCAGAGGAGCTGGATACACCAAAGCATAAGACCCATTATTAGCATAACCCAATAGCTCTATTTTACCCCCAACTGGGAATTAAGAAATGTGGAGAATAGTGGCAATAATGTGTAACAAAACCCTAATAATTTTCCTGCATACCACTATAGAAGTGGTAAGCAGTATAAAACTATTAGGCATGACCATAGACAATAACCTTAAATTTGATTTACACATACAAAATGCCATCATAAAACACCAAAAATTAGGCTTATTCCACAGAGATAGAAATGTCCTTAGCTCCACATCCAGACACAAACTTGCAAATTGTTGTCTTCTGCATAGAGCACCTATTTTCACTAATCTTCAAATCTCCCTTACTCAAAAACTTCAACAATGATACAATAAAATAGCCAGAGTTGCAACAAATTCTCACTGCGATCCTGTAAAAGTATATACGAGTACTGCACCTATGAGGAAAAAATGTAGGCAGTTAGAAGACCAAGAAAGATAAATGAAAAACAAAAGCAAGGCAACCTAGTGTCAGTATAGTTTATTTCTCATGTATCTGACAAAGATTACAAGTGAGTTCAGCACTTTATATAGCATTTTAACAGACGCAGTCCTGCCTCTTTAGACATAAATTGTGTCCTAATCAGGTCATGCAGTTATTTTAAAATTGCTACTACAAAAAGTTTTCCTTTTCTGTAACAAGTACAGACACAAGCATGTCTTGCTTCAGCTTTGTCGTCATATCTTCTTATTACTGATATAACCTTTCTAATAAGAAACACTGTTTATTGTTACTACAGCTGCAGTTACTATTTACATTATTACTACTGTTGAATAATTCAGAATTAATGAAAATTTGCAACTTACAAAGTAATACAAAAGCTTAATAAAAGCTTCATATAAACTCTGCAGCATGTATATGCAAGGCACAACATTTGCTCCTGTCATTTATTCTATAGACAATGTATAAAAAAAAATAATATGCATTTTCAGATTCTTTGATGTTTGTAGCATATATGTACATTTTACAAATCATGTATTTTACATTCTTTTTATTCTTTACACATATGATTTAGGAATGTTTTGATAACAATAGAAAAGTACTGATTAATACATGTTTATGCATGTTTATGAAACTTCTAATAAAAGCTGTTACAATACATCAGTGTGTGTCAGTGTGTGACCCTTGTTCTAGGCTGCTGTGACTTTTTCAGGTTATTTATATCCTAATAGACAGCTGAGCTGACAATTCTAAAAAACACTGCAAAGACTTTTAGCAAGTTAACATCTAATTATTAGAGGAATTATTTTCAACATAAATATTTATTCATATTGATAATTATGCCTGGATAAAGAGAGGAAAAGGAATTGTTCATAAGCACTATCTTATCTTGGCTGATGCTCTTTTAGCCAGGCATTGTATTTACTTGTAGCTTTGTATTATTTTATGTCACTGGCATTCACATAAAAGATTGTTCCCACATGCTCCTCAGGGAAGATTTCATAATGCTAGTGTCTAAGGATTGTTAGAGATCCCAGTGCTATAACACGTACTCACCACTGCACAATATTGAAAACACTTAACTGGCTAGAACTACCCAACTACCTAAAATGTTGTTGTTTGTCTTTCAGCTTTTCCTGGTAAGGGGTTGCCACAGCAGAACTCCAGTTCGCTAGTGATTAGCAGTAGATATTTATGAAATGCCGAGGTGCCAGCTCGATGCCCAACCTTCAACTAAGGCACACCCATTTACACACGCATGTCTTTTGAATGTAACCCACCCAACAGCGGGGAGGGCAGTGTTCAAAAGACATGCATGCGTAAATGGGCGTGCCTTTGTTGAAGGTTCCACACATAAAATCATTCATTACCCAGCCACCTGCTCAGCCTTAAATTCTATACTACAAAAACACTCCCCTAAATGGCCCCTTTGAGCAAATAACTAAGTTCATCTTACTGCTCATAAGCCAACTAAATCTGCTGCACTGGAAAGATTTCATAATGCTGGTATCTCAAGATTGTTAGAGATCCCAATACTATAACAGCTCCCCCTGAACAAACATGAGGACTCATGTTTGTTGATTTTATTCAGTGAATATTATTAAGCTTCGTTGGTTCAGAGTACTTCATGAATCGTACGATGTCTTGGACCTGATGGACTTGGTCCACTGTCAAAACCTGTACTGCTTGTCATTTTCCACATTCAGTTCCACACTTGATAACAATTATTAGGCATATACATCCTAAAATGCTAACTATGACCAATGTAAGCTGCATTATTTTTCCTCCCCAGCCACTGATAGAACCACTCAGCCAAGAGAACCATGTTTCTTTTTCTATTTGTGCTCTTTGAGCAATTTCCTCAATTAGCTTGAGATGACTCCTGATTTCAGATTCATTATCAGGAATATAAGTACAACATTCCTCTCCTAGCAATGCAGAAAATCTAATGCCATGCAGTTCTGTAAGACCACATTTCTCATGAAAGTCATTTCTATGGTAACTTTTAATTCCTCTAATAGCCCTGCCAATTTTATAATTTTCCAAAACACCTTTCCTGCTCCATAGAATGGAAAGATTGATACTCCTGCAAGGACATCATTTCATACATCCATTTTTCTATGTCAATATATCTTTTTAATCTAACATTTCTAATATTAGAACTAGGCAATGTTGTAGTATGTCTAATGGATGGAATTACATGTCCCAAATAACACAGTCCATTCCAGTTCTCAGGAAACCATTTGTAGACTCTTTAACCACATATGTAATATATGCCTTCTCAAACTGGAGCCATCCACATAACCCAATGTTTACATTTAGCTTTTGTAAATGTCCAGCAAGTTTCATTACTAAAATGTTCAAAACATTGTTCACTGGCATATTGGGTAGCATAGATAATACTACAAGAACTTTTCCCAATAAATGGGTGAATATTTGTTCCTCCTCCTTTTAAACAAACATTATCAGTCACCTTTATATGGACAAGCCTTAAGAAAGGATGTGTCTTTGGGATAGAGTCATTCCTTGGAACCCAGTCTTGGTTTGTGAGGTTCAACATTTCCAAAAGAATAACTGGAATAAGTTGTAATGAAATTCCACTGTTCGCATATTGTGGTATCTCAACAAATGTCCAGCATTGCTTAGCATTCAAAGTTTCTGAGTACATTTGTACTGACTTTCACCTTTCATTATGTTAGGGAGTAAAAACTCGTTAGGTTCACAATTACTATCATGACTTTCATGACAATATTTCTTCTTGAAATTACCTGTAAGAGAAAATAATTATGTTCTTATTAGTTTTATCTTATATTGTGTCCCTTTATATCAGTTATTACATTCATAACTTATTCAAATTTCTCTCCTCCATTTTAATCTTTTAACATAATCTTTATGAATCCAACCATTTTTGGTGGCTGATTTTTATATGGCTGGACTTGTACAGCCACTAATCCCACTTTGATAACAATGTAGGATCCTGTCCATTTTGAATCATATTTGCTTTCCAAACTGGCAGACCATTACAAGATCTCCTTGTTTCAGTTGTACCTCCCTTGATTCTAAAATCTCATTTTGCTTATAAAGTTCTAGGTTATGGGCTTGTCCAACTTCCTAGACTCTCTATTTTGCCCAACTGAATTGATCTTGGAGCTGGTCCCACAATTTTGTTTCTTTTAAGGGATTTCTCCTGCTTGTAAATTCATATGTTGACCTGTCATTAATTCATGTGGAGTTAACCCATATCCTTGAGGAGAATTTTGCATTTTAATCAAAATGTTGGGTAAATGTTTTACCCAATGATTCCATACTCAGAAATCATTTTATTTAATCCTTCCTTCAGAGTTCTGTTAGCTCTTTTGACATTTCCAGGACTCTGGGAATGGTAAGGAGTATGAAACCTTTGCTTAATTTTCCAAGTTTGGCACATTTGTTTTGTCACATTTCCAGTACATTGAGTCCCTTGATCACTATGTATTTCTCAGGGTACTCCCCATGTTGGAATGATCCTTTCACTTATTATTCTAACTACTGAATTGACATCTTCCTTTTTTGTTGGATGAGCTTCTACCTATCCAGTATATTCATCTATCAAAGTACGTAAGAAACAAAACCCTCCTGGTGCTGTTGGAAGAGGTCCTACAAAATCCATTTGTACCCTTTCACAGGGTCCAATGCTTGTGGGAATCTATATTGTTTCCTTCTATTTCATTTTCCTACATTGTGCATGGCACATGTGACAAATATATCTATATGATTTTGGATGTCTGCTGTCATTCCTTTGCATTTAAATCTAGAACTAAGAATTTGTTGTAGTCTTTCCCTTCCTGGAAAACCTAGGAAATTATGATAATAAGTTAATATTTTCCTTTTTCATGGTCAATTGTTTGTACTCTATGTAAAGGACTTTTTTTGAATTTTCCTGGTACCAACCAAAGTTCTGAAAACCTAACACATTTCCATTCATTTCCGGGTATTTCAAATTCCTCATGTTTATCATTCTTTCTGATGTTTGGCTGTCCTTTCAGAATTTTTATTATGTTTCCTAACTGCTGACTATCTTTGTTTATTTTTGCATTTAAGGTAATATGAGCACCTTGCTCAAATTCAGGACCCCCATAACAGCTTCATTTCATCTGTTTCCATCACTGTTGATCCACATACAGTATGTGTTATGATGATCATACTGGAGTTGGGTGATTTTACCTACCCCATTTCCACTCTATGTTCATGCTCTGTACACCTATTCTTTACAAAAGTAAGCTGTACAATGTAAAGGTAAAGGATTTATATGTAAGTCAATTTGTATTTGGCACTTATTCAAAATATTTTGTACCATTTCCCTTGTTTTTTCTTCCATTATGTTTACTTATTATGCCCAGTACTGAGGAACATTTTGCATTGGATAAGTTTGCTTGGAGTCAAGGCTCCTTCTTTTGCTATCTGGTCTACTATTTTATTAGCCTGACTGTGCACTTCATTTTTGATGTGAGCTTTGACTTTATTTATACTCACTGTAGAAGGATTGTCATCTTTTATCAAACTCCAAATTTCTGCTAACACTTCCTGATGACTGATTGGTTTACCATAAGCTATAATTAAAACTCTTCTTACCCAAATGGGAAGAGATGATGTTAAGACTTGGACTACATGTTCACTGTCTGTATAAATGTTTACAGGTCTGGGTAATAACAAGGCTTGTTTAACTGCTTCTGGTTCAGCTCTTTGTGCTAAGCACCCCCCTGGGAGACTACCTTTCTTGTGTTCTTTGGTCTCTGCATTGTGTATTACACATTCTATCACAAAACACCATCTTTCAGAGCTCCAGTATCTGGATCCATTTGTACACAATTCTGGTGTTCCTTCAATAGTTTGGGTGCCCACCCTTAAATGTTCCTCTTCATTTTCCAAGTCAGGACATTCATGAGATTCCTCTTAGTAATTAAACAGTTCTAGCAAAAACTTACTTTGAGGATTTCCTTCTAACATGTATTTCACTGGGGTATATTTATTCTGTAGCACAACTGGAGAGCCCGAATCATATGGCATGTTACTTCAGTACACCATTCTGCTATGATGACCTGCTTTTTACATTCTCTCATTCCTTTCTCAACTGGACTTGTAGCTCAGGAATGATAACCCAAAACCTGATACTGAAATCCTCTGATTTGCTACACTATGGCCATGAGAGTTAGATCATTGTGTCCAAACTGTATGATGAATTCTTTATCTCTTTCTGGGACAGTCAAAGCAGGTGCAGAAATGAGTTCTTTGACCTTAGGGAAAGCTGCTAGTGACTCATCATTCCATTTGAGAGGTAAATCTCCCTTTTTGTTTCCTTTAAGCATATCAGTCAAGGGTTTTGTTTTCCTGTATAATCTGGTATGCATTGCCTTGAGAATCCAAGGATTCCTAGGGCTTGCCTTAATCCTGTGACAGTAACTGGAATTGGTAACCATCTGATCAATTGCTTGTTGTTTTCACTAATGCTTCTTTGCCCTGCTGTTACAATGAAACCCAAGAAGGTAACAGAATCCATGATAAACTGACTCTTTTTAGGGTTCAGTTTTAATCCTGTTTGTCTTATGGCTTGGAAAAACATTTCTAGTGCATTTAAGTGCTGTTTTTCAGTTTCTGTTCCTGCAAGTATGTCATCCATATATTGAATAATAGAAGGCCTGCATTCTGGTGGTTGAAGTATTCCCTGCATTACATGATGGAAAACTATTGGAGCATTATGAAATCCCTGAGGCATTCTTGTCCAAGTATATTATTGACCTACTACAATAAAAGCAAATTTCCATTGTGAGTCTTTCCAGAGTAATGCTTCAGAAATCATTACTCATATCTAATGTGGAGAAAATTTTCATTGTTTCCTGAATCTGAGCAATAAGATCAGGCATGTTTTCTACTATTGGTAAAAAAGAGGTATCACCTTATTAATGTCTCTGTAATCAACAGTAAGACAATAACTTTCATCTGGCTTCTGTACAGGCCAGTATGGACAGTTAGCTGGTGAATTGATTTTTCTCACCACCTCTTGAGCTTCTAAGGCTTTCACAGTATTTAGTATTGCCTGTTTTGCCTCTTTCTTTGCTGGATATTGTTTTATAGGTTTCTTGGGACTGCCTCTTACTTTAAGAATAAGTTAGGGACTTGTCCAAAATCATTCCTATGTTTGGCAAAAATATCCCGATAACAATAGATAAGCTGAGCCAACTCTTTATTTTGTGTTTTAATAATGCCGCTAAATCAGACTGTCCTGTATCTTTAACACTGTATTTGTATAAAACTTCAGAAATAACAAATACTTCATCTAATGGTCCCTTAGTCAATTGTTTGTTACAAAAATCTATGCATAATGTAACCTCTTTGTTTCAAAATGTCATTTCCAATGATGTTTTGAAGATGAGGAGTTGATACCCATGCATGATGGACAGTATCTTACCCTATCTTTGTTTCTACATGGAGACTTACTTGAGCTTGAGAGATTTCTCCTCCCAATCCTTGCAAGTTTATAGTTCTTGTTCCTGGAAATGATCATGTAGTAATGCTAACTGTGGCTCCTGTATGTATCTAAGTGGTCTCCTACCCAAATCTGAACATGTGGCCTTGGTGTTCTTTTCCTTTAATTTCATTATGTAAAGCTTTTAGTTCATCTGCTGTCTCTTTTACCTGTCTGTCTGATTCTTCTACACTTTCCTGTAAATGGGAACATCTTTTTGACAAAGCTTCTATAGTCTTGTGTTGTTCTAATGTGCACAACAATTCATTTGTAAAAGACCTGGAATGAATGTTTTCTTAACAAAATCTCTTATTCTGGTTTGGTTTTCCCTACTCTGTAAATTCATAAATCAAAGAAGGCACTTTATAAATAGGACTTCTCTTTTTCCATCTTTCAGGTACCTCTTTTTCCATTAACTTTTGTAGCTTCTGACTGACCCATTCATGAATATCTAATAAAATTGTGGATCCCCTGTTTGTGAATTATCACTACCTTCACTGTTTGCTTGGTTTATAATTTCTTCAAATCTGGAAAAATTAGGAGATAAAATTAACCTTTATGCCTTAGCCTTATCTGGGATATTCTTTTTAGAATTTGACATTTCTATGCCTTTAGAGAATGAAACAAAAACTTTTAGATTTTTCTTGAGACCTTTCCTCAGTAACACTTTCCTATTTCTCTTGAGACTTTTTTTCTTGAAATGGTTTAGCAAATCTTAATAAATATCTGTTTCTAGGTCTGATTACAGGTACCTTTTCTGGTATAATATCTTAATTTAAGTCTCTAATACTGTTACTTTTGTAATTCATTTTTTTCAGGTTTAGTTTCAGGTTGCAATAACTGTGATGCCCTGCTTTCCCACATTTAAAATATTATTACTATGCAAATTCATTTAACTGCATGCCTCATAAATTACAGATTACACGGTTAACTATAGAAGAACAAAGTCTTTAGTGCTTTCTAGTGCTTTCTTCATTAACAAGCAAAAGAAAGGCAGGATCTCACCCTACTGGCAGTGTGGAAGTCTCCTCTTGGGAATTCACTGGCCAACCTTTTCTTCCACCTCCATTCCTGCAGATGGGTCCCACAGAGGAAATCTGAACCAGCCCCTGGAGCCTTGTTTCCTTCACCTGACCTTTCTTCTATATTTCAACTTTACTTCAACTTTTCAACTTCTGCACTTTCTGCTTTGTTTCCTCCTGGGTTTTTGCACCAAAAACTGTAAAAGTATCTATGAGCACTGCACCTATGAGGAAAAAATACAGGCAGTTAGAAGAACAAGAAAGATAAATGATAAACAAAAGCAAGGCATCCCAGGGTCAATACAGTTTATTTCTCATATATCTGGCAAAGATTACAAGTGAGTTCAGCACTTTATATACTGTTTTGACAGATGCAGTCCTGCCTGTTTAGACATACATTGTGTCCTAATCAGGTCATGCAGTTATTTTAAAATTGCTACTTCAACAGGTTTTCCTTTTCTGTAACAAGTACAGACACAAGCATGCTTCAGCTTTGTCGTCATATCTTCTTACTACTGATATAACCTTTCTAATAAGAAACACTATTTATTGTTACTACAGCTGCAGTTACTATTTACATTATTACTACTGTTGAATAATTCAGAATTAATAAAAGTTTGCAACTTACAAAGTAATACAAAAGCTTAATAAAGGCTTCATATAAACTCTGCAGCATGTATATGCAAGGCACAACATCTGCTCCTGTCATTTATTCTATAGACAATGTATAAAAAAGAATAATATGCATTTTCAGATTCTTTGATGTTTGTAGCATATATGTACATTTTACAAATCATGTATTTTACATTCTTTTTATTCTTTACACATATGATTTAGGAATGTTTTGATAACAATAGAAAAGTACTGATTAATACATGTTTATGCATGTTTATGAAACATCTAATAAAAGAGCCATTCACTGCTGTTACAATACATCAGTGTGTGTCAGTATGTGACCCTTGTTCAAGGCTGCTGTAACCTTTTCAGGTTATTTATATCCTAATAGACAGCTGAGCTGACAATTCTAAAAAAAAAACACTGCAAAGGCTATTAGCAAGTTAACATCTGAAGTAACATCTTATTATTAGAGGAATTATTTTCAACATATTTATTCATATTGATAATTATGCCTGGATAAAGAGAGGAAAAGGAATTGTTCATAAGCACTATCTTATCTTGGCTGATGCTCTTTTAGCCAGGCATTGTATTTACTTGCAGCTTTGTATTATTTTATGTCACTGGCATTCACATAAAAGATTGTTCCCACATGCTCCTCAGGGAAGATTTCATAATGCTAGTGTCTAAGGATTGTTAGAGATCCCAATGCTATAACACGTACTCACCACTGCACAATACTGAAAACACTTACCTGGCTAGAACTACCCAACTACCTAAAATATATTTGGCTAATCACCACACATAAAATCATTCATTACCCAGCCATCTGCTCAGCCTTAAATTCTATACTACAAAAATACTCCACTAAATGGCCCCTTTGAGAAAATAACTAAGTTCATCTTACTGCTCATAAGCCAACTAAATCTGCTGCACAGGGAAGATTTCATAATGCTGGTATCTCAAGATTGTTAGAGATCCCAATACTATAACAGTTCCCCCTGAACAAACATGAGGACTCATGTTTGTTGATTTTATTCAGTGAATATTATTAAGCTTCATTGGTTCAGAGTACTTCATGAATCATACAATGTCTTGGACCTGATGGACTTGGTCCACTGTCAAAACCTGTACTGCTTGTCATCTTACACATTCAGTTCCACACTTGATAATTATTAGGCATATACATCCTAAAATGCCAACTATGACCAATGTAAGCTGCATTATTTTTCTTCCCCAACCACTGATAGAACCACTCAGCCAAGAGAACCGAGTTTTTTTTTTCTATTTGTGCTCTTTAAGCAATTTCCTCAATTAGCTTGAGGTGACTCCTGATTTCAGGTTCATTATCAGGAATATAAGCACAACATTCCTCTCCTACCAATGCAGAATATCTAATGCCATGCAGTTCTGTAAGTCCACATTTTTCATGGAAGTCATTTCTATGGTAACTTTTAATTCCTCTAATAGCCCTGCCAATTTTATAATTTTCCAAAACACCTTTCCTGCTCCATAGAATGGAAAGATTGATACTCCTGCAAGGACAACATTTCATACATCCATTTTTCTATGTCAATATATCTTTTTAATCTAACATTTCTAATATTAGAACTAGAAAATGTTGTAGTATGTCTAATGGATAGAATTACAATGTCCCAAATAACACAGTCCATTCCAGTCCTAAGGAAGCCATTCGTAGACTCTTTTACCACCTATGTAATATATGTCTGCTCAAACTGGAACCATCCATGTAACCCAATGTTTAGTTTTAGCTTTTGTAAATGTCCAGCAAGTTTCATTACTAAAATCATCAAACAATTGTTCACTGGCATATTGGGTAGTATAGATAATACTACAAGAACTTTTACCAATAAATGGGTGAATATCTGTTCCTTCTCCTTTTAAACAAACATCAGCAGTCATGTTTTTATGGACAAGTCTCAAGAAAGGATGTGTCTTTGGGATAGAGTCATTCCTTGGAACCTAGTCTTGGTTTGTGATGTTCAACATTTCCAGAAGAATAACTGGAGTAGGTTGTAATGGAATTCCACTGTTCGCATATTGTGGTATCTCAGCAAATTTCCAGCATAGTTTAGCATTCAAAGTTTCTGAGTACATTTGTACTGACTTTTACCTTTCATTATGTTAGGGAGTAAAAACGTGTTAGGTTCACAATTAATATTGTGACTTTCATGACACGATATTTCTTCTTGAAGTTACCTGTAAGAGAAAAGAATCATGTTCATAATAGATTTATCTGATACTGTGTCCCTTTATATCAGTTATTACATTCATAACTTATTCAGTTTTCTCTCCTCCATTTTAATCTTTTAACATGATCTTTAAGAAACCAACCATTTTTGGTGGCTAATATTTATATGGCTGGACTTGTACAGCCACTAATCCCACTTTGATAACAACATAGGGTCCTATCCATTTTGAATCCCATTTGCTTATGTTTCCAAACTGACAGACCATTACAAGATCTCCTTGTTTCAGTTGTACCTCCCTTGATTCTAAAATCTCATTTTGCTTACAAAGTTCTAGGTTATGGGCTTGTGCAGCTTCCCAGACTCTCCGTTTTGCCCAACTAATTTTGTCTTGGAGCTGGTCCCACAATTTTGTTTCTTCTAATGGTATCCCATAAGGGATTTCCCCTGCTTGTAAATTCAGAGGTTGACCCATCATTAATTCAAGTGGAGTTAACCCACATCCTTGAGGGAAATTTCCCTTTTTAATCAAAATGTTGGGTAAATGTTTTACCCAATGATTCCATATTCAAAAATCATTTTCTTTAATCCTTCCTTCAGAGTTCTGTTAGCTCTTTTGACTTTTCCAGGACTCTGGGGATGGTAAGGAGTATGAAACCTTTGCTTAATTTTCCAAGTTTTACACATTTGTTTTGTCACTTTTCTAGTAAATTGAGTCCCTTGATCACTATGTAGTTCTCAGGGTACTCCCCATGTTGGAATGATCCTTTCACTTATTATTCTAACTACTGAATTGGCATCTTCCTTTTTTGTTGGATGAGCTTCTAACCATCCAGTATATTCATCTATCAAAGTAAGTAAGAAACAAAACCCTCCTGGTGCTGTTGGAAGAGGTCCTACAAAATCCATTTGTACCCTTTCCCAGGGTCCAAATGCTTGTGGGAATCTGTATTATTTCCTTCTATTTCATTTTCCTACATTGTGCTTGGCACATGTGACACATATATCTATATGATTTTGGATGCTTGTTGTCATTCCTTCCCATTTAAATCTAGAACTAAGAATTTGTTGTAGTCTTTTCCTTCTTGGATGACCTAGGAAATTATGATAATAAGTTAACATTTTTCCTTTTTCAGGGTCAGTTGTTTGTACGCTATGTAAAGGACCTTTTTTGAATTTTCCTGGTATCAGCCAAAGTTCTGAAAAACTAACCCATTTCCATTAATTTCCTTGTATTTCAATTTCCTCTAGTTTATCTTTCTTTCTGATGTTTGGCTGTCCTTTCAGAATTTTTACTATGTTTCCTAACTGCTGACTATTTTTGTTTATTTTTGCATTTAAGGTAGTATGAGCATCTTGTTCAAATTCAGGACCCCCATAACAGCTTCATTTCATCTGTTTCTATCACAGTTAATCCACATACAGTAGGTGTTATGATGATCCCATTACACTGGATTTGGGTGATTTTACCTACCCCATTTCCACTCTATGTTTATACTCGGTATACTGATCTTTACAAAAGTAAGCTGTACAATGTAAAGGTAAAGGATTTATGTGCAAGTCCATTTGTATTTGGAACTTATTCAAAATATTTTGTACCATTTCCCTTGTTTTTTCTTCCATGATGTTTACTTATTATGCCCAGTACTGAGGAACATTTTGCATTGGATAAGTTCGCTTGGAGTCAAAGCTCCTTCTTTTGCTATCTGGTCTATTATTCTATTAGCCTGACTGTGCACTTCATTTTTGATGTGAGCTTTGACCTTATTTATACTCACTGTAGAAGGATTGTCATCTTTTATCAAACTCCAAATTTCTGCTAACACTTCCTTATGACTGATTGGTTTACCATCAGCTGTAATTAAACCTCTTCTCACCCAAATGGGAAGAGATGATGTTAAGACTTGGACTACATGTTCACTGTCTGTATAAATGTTTACAGATCTGGGCAATAACAAGGCTTGCTTAACTGCTTCTGGTTCAGCTATTTGTGCTAGGCATCCCCCTGGGAGACCACCTTTCTTGTGTTCTTTGGTCTCTGCATTGTGTATTACACATTCTATCACAACACACCCTCTTTCAGAGATCCAGTATCTGGATCCATTTGAATACAATTCTGGGGCTCCTTCTATAGTTTGGGTGCCCACCCTTAAATGTTCCTCTTCATTTTCCAAGTCAGGACATTCATAAGATTCCCCTTAGTAATTAAACAGTTCTGGTAAAAACTTAATTTGAGGATTTCCTTCTAACATGTATTTTACTGGGGTATATTTAGTCTGTAGCACAACTGGAGAGCCCAAATCATATGGCATGTTACTTCAGTAGACCATTCTGCTATGATGGCTTCCTTTTTACATTCTCTCATTCCTTTCTCAACTGGACTCGTAGATCAGGAATTATAACCCAAACCCTGATACTGAGATCCTCTCATTTGCTACACTATGGCCATGATAGTAGACCATTATTTCCAAACTGTATGATGAATTCTTTATCTGTTTCTGGGACAGTCAAAGCAGGTGCAGAAATGAGTTCTTTGACCTTAGAGAAAGCTGCTAGTGACTCATCATTCCATATGAGAAGTTCATCTCTCTTTTTGTTTCCTTTAAGCATATCAGTCAAGGGTTTTGTTTTTCCTGTATAATCTGGTATCCATTGCCTTGAGAATCCAAGGATTCCTAGGGCTTGCCTTAACCATGTGACAGTAACTGGAATTGGTAACTGTCTGATCAATTGCTTTTTGTTTTCACTAATGCTTCTTTGTCCTGCTGATGCCACGAAACCCAAAAAGGTAACAGAATCCCTGATAAACTGACTCTTTTTAGGGTTCAGTTTTAATCCTGTTTGTCTTTTTTTTCTAGTGCATTTAAGTGCTGTTATTCAGTTTCTGTTCCTACAAGTATGTCATCCATGTATTGAATAATAGAAGGTCTGCATTCTAAGTATTCCCTGCATTACATGATGAAAAACTGTTGGAGCATTATGAAAGCCCTGAGGCATTCTTGTCCAAGTATATTATTGATCTTCTACAGTAAAAGCAAATTTCCATTGTGAGTCTTTCCAGAGTAATGCTTCAGAAACCATTACTCATATCTAATATCGAGAAAATTTTCATTTTTTCCTGAATCTGAGCAATAAGATCAGGCATGTTTTCTACTATTGGTAAAAAAGAGGTATCACCTTATTAAGGTTTCTGTAATCAACAGTAAGACAATAACTTTCATCTGGCTTCTGTACAGGCCAATATGGACTGTTAGCTGGTGAATTGATTTTTCTCACCACTTCTTGAGCTTCTAAGGCTTTCACAGTATTTAGTATTGCCTGTTTTGCCTCTTTCTTTACTGGATATTGTTTTATAGGATTCTTGGGACTGCCTCTTATTTTAAGAATAAGTTAGGGACTTGTCCAAAATCATTCCTATGTTTGGCAAAAATATCCTGATAACAATAGATAAGCTGAGCCAACTCTTGATTTGGTGTTTTAATAACTCAGCTAAATCAGACTGTCCTGGATCTTCAACACTGTATTTGTATAAAACTTCAGAAATGACAAATACTTCATCTAATGGTCCCTTAGTCAATTTTCTGCTACAAAAATCTATGTACAATGTAACCTCTTCATTTCAAAATGTCATTTATAATGATGTTTTGTAGATGAAGAGTTGATACCCATGCATACTGGACAGTATCTTCCCCTATCTTTGTTTCTACAAGGAGACTTACTTAAGCTTGAGTGATTTCTCCTCCCAATCCTTGCAAGTTGATAGGTTCATAGGTTCATAGGTAAGAACTTGACTATCTGCCCAAGGGCATTTATAAGCCTAGCCAGAATGTGTTGGCTTTTGCCACCCCGTTAGATTAGTTCCTTGTGCCCCTGTCCAGCAGAGCCATTAGTTCCCTGCGCCACTGTCTAGCAGAGCCACTGCAGTGATCCCCATGGTAAATTTTCTGTTTCCCTTCCACCCGTCAAGGTTTCTCTTGAAGAGTGATATTGGAGGGCTCTGCCTGATATATATTGGAATCCTGTTCCAAAGCATAGGGAGTCTCTAGGACAGGAAACTACCCCTCCAGCATGTCCTGTTTTTCATTGTGGTGAGGTTTATATCTCTAGAGCATGTGGCTCTCTGGCATTTTTTTTTTTTTTTAGGTGGAGCATGTTCTGGGTTGGACATGGCTTTGAATGTCAGGCAGAGATCACCTCTGAGTAAGCGGTATGCAACCGAGTACAGCTGGAGTTTCTTAAGTCGGGCTGCATAGGGCATCTGTTTGAGGCCAGTAATCCTCTTGGTGAGGTACCTTTGTGCTTTCCAGCTGTTGCAGGTGTCTTGTAAGGTACATCCCAAATGGGGCATTGTATTCTATAATGGGTCTAATGAGTGATGAGTAGAGAGGCACAATAACCTCTTTTGTTCTAGATGTGAACCCTTTTGTGATTAGGTGGGCCACATAGAATGATTTTCTAACCACCTTGGCAATATGATTATCAAACGAGAGATTACTATCTACTTGGGTCCCCGGATCCCTTTTTACATTTTCTGTATTTAGGGGACTACCTCCTATGTGGTAGTTTGTGGGTACTTTGTTTTTTCCAAAGGGGATGACTATGCACTTTTTGGCATTTAGTTTGAGGCCATGATTTTAACACCAGGTATCCGTTTCAGTGAGACCCTTCTGGAGGGTGTCTGTATCAGCCAGGGAATCAGTTATGGCCCCTAGTTTGCAGTCATCTGCAAACGTGGTCAGCCATAGTCCTCCTATGCTTGCCTGTACCTCTGAGAAGTATATACTGAACAGGAGGGGTCCTAGGACAGAGCCCTTGGGGACGCCACTTATAACTGGTTTAGAGTCGGACATAGAGCCTGCAACTCTCACCATGTGGGTTTTATCCATGAGTCAGTTGGCAACCCATCTCATGACGTAGGGGTTTATGTTCAAGCTGGTGAGCTTGTCTATAATACTAGAATGGGGAATGGTGTTGAAAGCCTTTGTGAGGTCTAGGTAGGCTGTGTGGACCTCCTTTCCCTCGTCTAATGCCTTGGTAACTATCTCAAAGAAGTCTACCAGGTTTAGGAGGCATGATCTGCCCTTAACAAAGCCAAACTGAGTAGAGTCCAAGGTTTGGAGGTTCCCAATGTCTCTGTTAATGAGTTCCATGATGATGTGCTCCATAGCCTTGCAGACAGGCTAGTCAGGCTTATATACATTTTCAGATTCTTTGATGTTTGTAGCATATCTGTACATTTTAGAAATCATGTATTTTACATTATTTTTATTCTTTATTCTTTACACATATGGTTTAGGAATGTTTTGATAGAAATGGAAAAATACTGATTAATATGTTTATGCATGTTTATGAAACTTCTAATAGAAGAAACATTCACTGCTGTTACAATATATCCATGTGTGTGCGTCAGTGTATGACCCTTGTCCCAGGCTGCTGTGACCTTTCCAGGTTATTTCTATCCTAATATAGAGCTGAGCTGACATTTCCAAAAAACACTGCAAAGTCTTATAGCTAGTTTACATCTGACATGTGACATCTGATTATTAGAGGAATTACTTTCAACATATTTATTCATATTGATAATTATGCCTTGATAAAGAGAGGAAGAGGAATTGTTCATAAGCATTATCTTATCTTGGCTGATGCTCTTTTAGCCAGGCATTGTATTTACTTGCAGCATTGTATTATTTATGTCGCTGGCATTCTCATAAAAGATTGTTCCCACATGCTCCTCAGGGAAGATTTTGTAATGCTGGTGTTTCAGGATTGTTAGAGATCCCAGTGCTATAACACATACCTACCACTGCACAACTCTGAAAAGACTTAACTGGCTAGAACCACCCAACTACCAAAAATATATTCAGCTAATCACACATAAAATCATTCATTACCCAGCCACCTGCTCAGCCTTAAATTCTATACTACAAAAGCACTCCCCTAAATGGCCCCTTTGACCAAGTAACCAAGTTCATTTCACTGCTCATAAGCCAACTAAATCAACAGGGTATTCTATGTATTCACAGTCCATAGATAAAATATGGAACACTATGCCTACATCTATAAGGGCAGGCACACCCCTCAAATCCTTCACACATACTCTTAAAAAACTATCTAAAAATACATGGTTCTGCTCATGTTCTACACCAGGTGATCAAATAGCTTCTTGATTTGTAACTGTAACAGCATTACCCTCCATTTTGCTATTATATTTTATACAATTGATAATTTTTACCTCTTTTATATGTACCTTACTCTACTATTATCACTATACAATCCTCTAACTTTTCTTTTTCCTCTTTGGTTCTTCCCTAGTCATACCCCACACTTTACTAATAAATACACAATTTTTTAGCTCCTATTTTCCTTCTGTAATTCCTCTCCTCTGACAACCCTGTACTATAAGATACGTATATTAAGTACAATAATAAACAAAAGTATTTAATTATCAAGCAGAATCATACTGATCTCAATCATATAATTGCAAAGGGCCCTTGTCTCATGTATATAGTCTCCTTAGTAATATCTAATGTCCGTAATTAATACACAAGTATGTTTCATCTAATATATGTAAAAATGATGTGCCAGCCATTATTGCATATTCTACATTGTATGTGAAAACATTCATTGTTGCTCTGTAATAAGCTAATGTAATATGTTAACTTTCTCTTGATCTTTTCTCCCAGGCCTCTGCTGAAAATGGACAACTACCCAGTCTGACTTTCCCAGTAAACAAATGTCAAATAAATAAATAAATAATGTGTCCTTGTAGCTTGTATCTCTGATGTACTTAAGAACCACATAGCATCATAGTTAGTAATAAACGGATCATACAGGAAGTTCACTACACACCTGAAGCATCTCCAGTTTATACTCTAGGCATGCACTGGAGCTCATCTTTGAGGTCTACATCCCCACTGTGGGAATGTGATACAGCTGATACCCCTGCAGAAAAGCCAGAAACTTATCCATCTTCATCAATGGTGTTTCAACCGACAGCCCTTCTCCCATTTTTCTGACTTCCAATGCAACCTGGATAGCATGATTTTCTGTGTCATGCCTGATAACATTGGTCCTATCACCTGATTTGCTTTAAGTTGTGATCTTGGCCACTGACTGACAGCGTTAATGCCTATTACAACATCCTGCTGGGCGTGGCCTTGACAGGAATTTTATGAAATCTCAGGATTGAGCAGCTGTCACCCATGGAGACTCCACCAAGACCTCGTTCTTGATATGGGAGAACTTCTCAGAGTTGGTATGTATAAGTAGCAAGGGTTGTGTGTGTGGGGGGGGGCTGTTCCTGCATAAAACACTGGATTCTTTTATGATTTTTGTGGATTGTGATCTTTGATGTAGACGTTATGAATGTTAATGAAGTGAGACAGTGATGTACTGTCATAAAATTATTAAACTATGTAAGTACAGCTGTGTTCCTTTGCCTGTGTCTGTAAATGTGAACCCATAGTAGAACCATGCAGTATACAAACAAGATTAGAGTACACATCAGGTATTGTGACACGATGGCTAAAATAAATATGCATTTCTAGCATGTGTGTGCAACACTGGACTGTCTACTGAACAACATTAATAGAACAGCAGCTGAATGCACTACTGTTACACTGGCAAGTACTTCTACAAACAGGTCTTTGAGTCCTAGCATATTACAAGGAAGTGCTGGCTTGGCACATTTAAATACTGCACTTCAGAGATCACTCTAAGTTATGCTTCCCATTAACCTTCATATTACTTTTGTGCAAGCTTTGTACTTCTCCTTAATACTTTACTCTTGTTAAGTCATTTAAAATTCATTGTTGATATTCCTGCATATGTTATTGCCACAATGAATACTTCCATTAATTACTGCAGTAAAAGAAGCATAAGACAAATATTGCATTTACCTCCCACAGTTATAGTCCTGCTTTGTTCATGAGTAATTAGCTTCAACAGGTATAGATGCTTCAGTAATCAGTGCTTTATGTTATCTTTAATAGTGTGATAAGCCTCAAAGCATCTGTGAGGGTTTATATCATGCAGCTTCATCCCAATCAGCATGATGATTATGCAGCTGAGGACCCAAATTATTAACGTCTCTGAATCACTAATGATATGTGTCATGCCTGGAGACATAGTCTCACATACAGCCTGGGCACCTCCAAGGTGCATTATGCAAGTATGGATGCCTTGTAAAAAAAAAGAGGTTCCTTGTAAATCATCATTCAAACTTCCTAGAAATAGATGTAGTAAAGAGCATTGCCTCTGTGCCAGTAGCACTGAATGCTTTAAAGCACTAGCTGACTGCCATGTTTCACACTTTCCATTCTGTTTTTGGAAACAACAAAATGGCATGGTCAGTTTTTCATCCTGCCACTGGCCACACTACTACATTGCTCTACATTGTGCAGCAGTTCTCAGAATGGGAAATTGGAATGTCCATGTGATTCCAGCCATGATTCTCTTACATGAGACCTAGACTGTCACCATGGTTTCCAGTGACAGTGGGTCATGCAAAGCACTGTGGGGGATGCTCACAAGAGACCAAAATCTTCTTGTTTTTCTTACATAGTGACTATCAGTATAATTTGTTTAGGGTCTCCTTTCCTGTGATGGCCCCAGAATGTGGTTGATGTCTGGTACTATCCTCCAGGGTGACTACTGATGTCACTGTCATTCCCCAAATGGGCAAGCAGTACAGCCATAGCTACATTGACTCGTAAAGGCACCTTCCAGACTTTATTCAATAATGAGAAGAACAGGAAAGATTGAGGGCACCTGAGATATACTGTTAAGTATGCTACATTTTTTTTCTATTCTATCCTATCTGTGTGGACTGTATAGTAGTTATGCAAATATATGTATATGTATGTATGCAGGGGCAGAGGGGAAGGCCATTTCAAAGCAAACCATTTCTAAGCAGATAGCCCATTGCATTAATTTCTGCTATAAGCACCATGGAAAACCTACCCCACAGGGGATAAGATCACATTCCACCAGGGCTGCATCTACCTCTACAGCCTTTCTCAAAGGTGTTCCTACCAGGGACATCCTAGAAGCTGCTACCTGGAGCTCTGTTCATACCTCCACCAAGCATTACCACATGCCTACTTTTTCTAAATCCAGAGCTGGTTTTGCCACTGCAGTTTTGCAGGGCTTAATAGCTGGTCCTAATGCTCTCTAAATTCCTCCTCCCTTCCTTAGCTTTGGAAATCAACCCAAATGTAATGACTGCAACAGTGAAACACGAAGAACATTGTTGCAGTCCTGGTTACCCTCCCTCCAGCCCTTTAACTTCTCTTGCCTATACTTTTCTTCTTGTTTAGTGTATTTCAGCTTTCTGGTGTATTTGCTTTTTGTTGGAGGTGTAACCTAACATATAATTGCTTTCCATTATGGGGGCACCTGACATCTGGGGCAAGAAAAACTGATGTAATGGCATTGGCTGCATGTTTTATACCCCTGACGACCTGACGTCATGGAAGAAGAGACAGCATCCGATGCAGGAATCCAAGACTTTGATATTCAGGCCGGCTGAGGGCTACCTGCAGGCAGATAACCCAAATGTAATGACTGAAACAGTGAATACACTCGAACATCTACATTTATGGTAAGTGTACACAACTGTACTTTCTTTGTGGCTGCACTGTGGACTTCCAGTCCCCACAAGCAAACACCATCAGTGACACCTGCAGCTGTGCCAGCCATGGCTATGACCTCACTACCATCTGCAGTGCTGGCTGATAGCCTCCTCCCCTCACCCTACTCCCTTATGGATACTTCATAAGAAAGGGCTTGTCATTCTTACCAGTGGATCTGTAAGGGATGAAAAATATGTCACCCAGAGGCAGCTTGCAGAGGTCACAGGTGAGAGGGTGGACCAATGCCTTAATGACTACACCAGCCCAATGGAAAGATTCCTTTGGTTGCTTGTAGATTTATGTCACATTCCACTACTGGAGGCATCATTAGAGCCAGGACCCAATGGTGAAGAAGCCCAAGGTGGTGGGTAGCCTCTCACTGGGTCAGACACAGATAGGGTGGTACTGGGGTGTCACACCAAACAAATTCCCCATCCTGGTGTTTCACTCCCTTTTGTGTCATTATTCTCAAATGTCTGTTGTCCAATCTCCACATCATCAGTGTCTTCTTTGTCTGATTTCTCTTAATCCACTGTCCTCCACCTCCCTCGGTGTGTCATTCCTTCATCTGCTAGTCTTATCTGTGTTTTATGTTTATGCATCTTCCCCACTACCTATTTTAACCCTCATCCTATTCCTTCAACTTCCCTAGCCTCCTTCCCCACATTACCTACTTGGTATATAGAAGATGGGCTCTTGTCCCACAAAAAATACTTTTCTTTTCTCTCCTTCCTCACATTGATTTCTTAAATGTTTCTCCTTATTTTAATGTCCCTCAGTTTACAAAACTGCTTCTTGTATCAGGGTATATCAAGATTCCATATGACAAGTTGCTCTTGATCCCAAGGCATTACAGCAAGTTATTTTTGCATTAAGTTTTCATCCTCTGTCCTTACTATTTTATTGAACTTTTATCTGACTATTAAAAAAAAGCTTCTTTTAATTACATGGCATCTAGTTATTGATGTGAGGAAGTTCATAAACAATTATAGGTTAGTTACAAAATACAAGTTCTGCCAACGTTTGGGTAACCCAGAAACAACCATTAACAATCAAACTCTGTAAAACAACGGATTCCTATTAAATGAAATATTACAGCAGCTTTTCTTAGGGAAGGCATTATAAACTCTTAAATAATGCACTAATTTGCAAAATTTAAATACAAGCTTGTTTTCCTTTCTTATGTTGGGTAAGTATTGTAATACATACAGTGCTGTCTGTATTACTGATAAAACAGTCTAAAGTAAAATGATGATTCATTTTACTTCTTCTACTTTGGTTATGTAGTATTTTTAGAATATTGCATGAATAAATAGTCTGTTAGAAGAATATTACATAAATGAACATTTGTTTACAAGTCACTGCAAAGAGGAACAGTGAAACCTTACCTCTACACCTGAGCAAAAAGCGTTCTTTATTTGATCTAACTGTTATAAGCCTTGAAGGTATTATCAGCGCTTGTGACCTCTACAATTACCAAATGACTGCATCTGTGAGATGGAGAACTCAACCCAGAAGCAAATCACAGCAAGACAAATTGTGAAATGTAATTCCACAGAAGAGTAAAAAGTGCTCTGCATTTCTTCAGTTATAAACCTTGAAAGTACTATCTGTACCTGTGAGCTCCAGCCCAAGACCTAATGAGTAGAAGAAGAAACAGCGCAACTACATATAATCTTGGTTTTAATTGCTATAACTATATATGCTTCTGTTGAAGCAGCATAAGTTTGCATTTCTGGGCACTGCTGCAATACTATACCTGGTCTATATTCATCTGACTCTTGGAATGAAGAATTCGGAGATGGAGAAGGAAAACTTAGGCTTCCCACTTTCTCCCAGTACATTCCCTCCCTTTAATTGTAGATAAAGAATTCTTAACAAGTATAGAAGTTACAGTGATAACTTACTTAGGAGCTTAATGAAATTAAAAGGCAAACACAATATCCAAGTGTCACGTCCTCTACAGTTTTAATAATTAAAAAAAAACACAAAAAGGTTTCATGCCTGCAAAATTCTTACAATGGAATATGCTTTGATGCATTCCTGCCACTTTGTTTTTCTGGGTCTATATTACCAACTTGAACTAACTGAAACGCGAATACCGTTTCATCGACACATATATATCGAATGCACAGGTAAGCAAATGGCTACATCACTGATTTTTTTTCCTAGGGAAAAAAAATTGGTTGGCCGTTGTGAATTTGTCCCTTTCTCCACTGTAGTGCAATCTCAGAGTTAGTATATTTAGTTAGGGGGGTAGGGGGCATGCCCCCCACTTTATAATGTTTGTACTGGCGTGTCGTGTATAGTTGGCCTTCCAATTTTTTTCCCTAGGAAAAAAATCTGTGATGTGGTCATTCACTTATCTGTGCATTCGACACATATGTTATGTATCGATGAAATGGTATTCACATTTCAGTTTGTTCGAGTTAGTAATATAGACACGTTTTTCTTGGAAGATGGCTGAGGGTTACGTTGAAAACAGTTGAAATGAACTATGTTTTGACTTGCCAGGATTAATTTACTTAGCTACATTTGGCCCACTGAGGACACCGTAACTGAGTTTCATCTTCGGCTGTCATAAAACCCGAAACCTAAATAGAAAACAAATCAACAGTCCTTTAATTTATCTATTCTTCTTCTTCCAGCAGTACACTTTCTCAGACTTGTGTGTGTAGTGCTTAATTGGTTATACTAATATTCAAATTCTAATCTATAGACATAGCCTCCACTTCTTACCCTCAGCTGAACCTGATTATTTTAAACTTACCCCAGGATTCAATAAACTCCATGCAGGAATAGTGTTATTCCTGCACGGAGTAGTTTCTGTCCATTTAGCCCTAGCTTTAACAGCAGTGCGCCTTGCATATTCATGAAGGCATGCTGCTATTAAGGCTAAATGGACACAAACAGTGAACGAGTGCAGGGGGAAAGTTTAAGTAGTGCACGAACTTCAAACATGCCCCCTGCACTCTGAAAGTGCCGTACGGCACTTTGAAAACAAGTACAATGTCCGCAGACACTGAAATGTAAAAATACACAATCAGGCACATCCCTAAACTGTACAGAATATTCCAGAATGTCCAGATAGGTATGCTAGTGCACAAGCTGGCATACCACAAGATCTATGTGTGTAAGAGCAATATTTAAAAAGTGTCCCTAGTAGTAGCCAGACTCCCCCATGTAGGATGTAGGTGTCCTGCTCTAAGAGGCCAAGAGGTGTGTGCATACCCCTAAATTAAAATATTAACATTAAAAATAAAATGTATGTTATTGTTTTTTTTTCTGTTCCAAGTAAAGTATAAGTGTAGCTGAGTGGGTTTGCATGTCGTGCCACTGTGCTCAGCATAGCTGAAACATCCCTAAAGAGCTAAATAGAAATATACAGCTAAAATTCTCACTGTGAGGTAGTGCAGTGGTTAGAGCTCCCATTTTGCATGCATCCATTCACAGATCAAGCCCCAACGCAGTGTCTTCACGTTTACACGGGAAAGCAGTATTAATATCATTATTATTTTATTAAATGAGGCAGTAAATAATATCTGTCAACCGGGGAGTGTAGCAGGTCCAAAAGTGAAGTGTGATTGTATAAGAAATGTGAAACCCCCATGGAAACACAAGTGTCCCATACATGATAGTCACACACCAATGTAATGTAATGAAAGCACATACGGGGATGTCATGGAAAGTAAACATATACACCTAGTAGTATGTCAGTAATGATGAAGTAATCCACAATTCTTATAGCTGAAATGTACATGCTAAGCACTAGTTACCTTAGCTAAGTGGATTTGTGCACTTTTAAGCAGTGCTCATCATCTACCCCTTTAAGCACTGCTCACCTTAGCTGAGTGGATTTGCGTGTTGCGTAGCTTAGCTCAGCATATTCAAAATGGTCCAATGACAGCAAAGGGTGGGAAAGGGGCCTTATTTAAACCACAAAGGCAAAAATACAGCCAGAACCTGTTATAGTCTGATCCTGTAGGAGCAATGGCAGGTGTAGGTGAGGGCTTGCGCTTCCGGGTGCAGTGCTGGGGCACTTTGGAGTCTAGGGTCATGGCTACGCTTCTTGTCAAAAACCATGACAGACTGCTGCAGGGTCAGTACCCAGGCTCCCAGTACAAAGCAAAGGCCTGGGACCATCTGGCACGTGATCTCACCAGGGCTACTGGTATCCCCCGGACTAGTGAGCAGGTATGGCATCACTATGCCAACATAAAGTGTAGAAAAGGGGTGCTTCTAGATCAGTGGATCCTTGATGCATGGGGCAACCATGCTCCAGATGTTTGTAAGTATCACACTTATATGTGTACCAAATTACAGCCTGAGTATGTGATAGACAGGTATGCATAATGTTTCTTTTCTACCCCTACAGAGAAGGCTAGTAACATAGAAGCCCATGCTGACAGACTTGCATGGATGCACCAACAGGCTGGTGAGTACAGACTTATCTTGCAATATCTAGTGCTATAAAGTAGAAGTAGCAGTGTGTACTGTGTCCAATGATTAATAGACACGTTTGTCAGGCTAATACCGATCTACAAGTTATGCATTGAGAAATCTGCCATATGTCTGCAATAAAGAATGACAGAAACAACTGTTGTGTTTACTCTGCTATGTTATAGTAGAAATAGATTGTGAACAGGTTATTCAGTGCAAATATAGCTTTGACAGTATGCATTAACTGAGCTTGACCTAAGAACCAGCTGGTATGTAAATATTTAGATTGTGGAGATGTAGAACAAGAAATACATGAGTTATTAAATAAGTACT
>NC_056728.1:741271884-741304384 GCF_019279795.1 Protopterus annectens
ATTCAATACCCTCTTGATGGGGTATGGATGAATATAAGTCTTTCACATCTATTGTTACAAACAAGTAGTCGCCACTATATTTCAATTTGTTAACATTTTCTAAAAAGAACCATGAATCCTTTGAAATTTGTATTTCCTGCTTTACATATTTCTTTAAAATATTGTCAATTACTTTCGCACAAGTGTAGGTAATACTATTCCTACTGTCCACCAATGGCCGCATTGGTGGACATTCGACATTTTTATGCACATTTGGGATACCAAATAAAATAGGTAACTTAGGTGCTGGTTGAGTCATAAAATTATACATAGTTTTATCTATCCTTGCTTCAATGTATAATTCCTCTATTAATGCCCTAACCTTTCTGTATGCACCATTTAGTTCATTTCTGGATACCTCCTCATATGTGTCACTGTCAAGTATACTCAACATTCTATAATTGTAATCAACGGTATCCATTATCGCCAAACCACCGCCCTTGTCCGGTTTCATTATTCGGACTTGGGCTTGGCATAAAAATGTCAAAAAATCTCTCTTTTGTCTACTGATATTAAATTGTTGTGATTTAATATGTCTTGAAGTATACATGTTTCTTTCCAAATTATGTAAATCTAGTTCACTTAACTGCTCATATAATGCAATTAGTGGATGTAATGGTGGGTTATATACACTAGAAACATAATCATTACTTCTTACATTCATATCCTCAACCATCAGTGCTACTAAATTCAATTTGCGGGTAAATAAGATCAATTAATGTTTTTGCTATGTAAAAATGTTTAGAAGGAACAAAGGTTTGCCACTTCGCTAAAAGATCAATAATGTCCGGCTCAATAACAATCCCAGAATAATTAAATATCTTAAAGTCCTTATTGGAATTATGTAAAAGATTACATTTGGGATAATTACTTTCTATTGAGTCGAACATCTCTTCCTCTACCATTTGTTCCTGTTTTTTTTCCTTGTTGCCCTTATTTTCAGTCCGTTTGTAGTCGAGGCTTGATTCCGAAAATTTGTTTGGTTCAAATTTGATGTACCACGGTTAGGATTCCCCACATTGTTGTCAACGTTAACGTTATTGTTACTATTCAAACATACTATTCTATCACTGCGATGAATAGCTCCAGAAACAGAGTTTACCTGATTGGAATTAGAATCATTAACATTCTGTGAGGGGATAGCCATAAGTTCTGACTGTCCCTACTGTTCATAACAAGGACGTTGGCAGTAGGCAGAAAACTGCCTTGCGAGTTAGGTGGCTTTGGATAAGCCACACTTGCCTCATTGTCCCTCAAGTCCCGCTTGATTTTTTTAATTTTAGTAGCGTTACTTTTCACTACATACTGATCAATACTTGTAAATATACGATTAAAATCAAACTGGTATCTTGAGAATTCCATATCCTTTCTTATATCATTATCCAAAATATTTATTTCATTAATCAAATTGTCCAGTCTTTTGAGAATGAATACACAACAGCTGCAGAAACTCAAATCCGTGCCTATCGAACATGTCTATCAGGGCTTTATGAAATTCAGAACCTGCTGTAAGCCCCATAGGGTACTGCCAAAGTCTGAGCCCTTTTGGTATAATCTTCAATTTAATACATTCACGGAAATACGCTATTTCAAGCTGTATTTTCTGTAGTTTAAAAAGCTTTTCATCAAATGTATTTAACCTCGAGGATAAATCTGTTCTTACCTCACAGTTGGCATCTGAAGTAATGTTCAGAGAAGATTCAGAAAAGGAAAAAGACCTGTTAAGCCATAAATCCAAATTGGGGATGGTAGAAGGAGTCCCAATATTATTTGACTGTTCCTCATGGTGTGTATTTGCTGTACCAGTTTCGTCAGCAATGACGCTTCTACAAGATCCGGTAGCACCATTAGCGGAAGGTTGATTTAATAACAGTGGTGTTCCATTCGAACCTGGTAAACTCATGTTGGTGTGTGTTGTTGTAGTTACACCTTCACGTTGTGAGCTGTACTGCAAATTAATAGAATTGTCAAACCTTTTAGACAGATTCTCTACTTTCTGCGACAGTAACTCTATCAATGCCTTTAAGTTACTTTGACTCTCAGTCTGGTTAGTAGCTGGAGTAGAACACAGTGGCGTCTCAGGATCCATGGTGAACACGAACAAAGACCAACAAAAGTAAAAAAGTAGTACTGCCAAGAATGCACAAAACACGGAGCCTGAACACACTCTGTTACACCAGTTGACTTAAAGTCTCATACTGCAATAGTTTAAGAATGTGCAGTAGTCCAAATTATTTGATTAAGTGTTTAATTGTAGAATCCACTTCAACTTCTTCAGAACAAACAATCAGACATTATCGATGTCGATATTGGATGTTAAGTGTTTTCGCGTATGTGTGTTTGATGTTTTGTGATTCAGACATATGCTAGTCGAGCATGTGTCTTAGACCCATATATATATATATATATATATATATATATATATATATATATATATATTTTATATATATATATATATATATATATATATATATATATATATATATATATATATATATATATATATATATATATGTGTGTGTGTGTGTGTGTGTGTGTGTGTGTGTGTGTGTGTGTGTGTATATAACATGAAGTGCGGTCATACCTCAGAACCGTGACTCCCAACCTCTTAGTGCAGGAAATCTGGACAAAGTCCGTCAAAATGGGGGGACAATGGGCAACAAATAGGGACATATTTTAAATACTACCCTTATAAACTTATAAAGATGTTACAGTAACAGGATTTGTTTCAGCATACATTTTCTGAATTATATGACATTTGAAACAGAAATGTATATGTCATTATTTACCAAACATCTGGACATCCTGTGGAGTGCCTGGCAGTTGACTAGTATGCTCAGAACCCTTAGTGCAATGAATCCAGACCAAGCCTGACAAGGTGGGGGGACAAAGGCATGATAACAGGGACACATCTGAAATACGTGCAAGATATCTGAGAAAGTTGCTGCAGTAACACCATCTGCTCTAATGTATATTGCCTGAAATATCACAAGTCTGACACTCAATTTCTTCTCATAAGTTAGTGACCTCAATCCTCACATCATCCCACTGATTTGTCAGAAATACACAACAGTTATGGGGACCAGGCAAAATATATGAGCCACGCAGCCAGACATCCTATGAATATCTGGACATGACATAACATTAGGGAAACTGAACTGAGCTGCCAAGCAGATCACCAAGCACCCGCCAAACTAGTCAGACAAACACAACACCACCCAAATCAGCTCTGTGGACTTACATATCCATTTGCAAATATAACAGGCACTACCGGGATGTAACAGTAGTGGAAAAAAGACACTGGTGTGAAAGTGCATACCCACAACCAATTGCACCACAGTCACAGCGACATACTGGTAAAACAACTGAACACTACAGTATAATGACTGTGTGAACAAAAATATCCTGTTTGCCACTCACACACAAGACCTACATATATTTCCCCAAGTCACAGTGTAGTGGGAATCCTGTGGTGTTATGGGACATGTCACAGTCCACCCATACAAACATATACAACCGATAGACCACCAGAAACTGGAGCAGCATGCACAGTCAGATAGAAAGGGCCCATGATATTCACATGTACCCCCCTCCCTACACAGCCCAACTTTTACACACTACACTGCTACACAATCCTGACAGTCTGTTAACTATGGTCAGACATACACAGATGTCTCAACTGTACAGATTCCCACAGAATGCCCAGGCTCTGGCCTCATATCTATGTCCTCTTCCTTGTAGCATGTCTGGAAGTCTGCTACATCACTGGGGTGATAGCAGGAATGAAGGCACTAAATAATGATGTAATATACATCTGAACCTCTTAGTGCTTGACATCTGGACAAAGCCTGACATAATTGGTGGACAGTGGCCCAAACACAGGGGCATACTGGAAATATTGCTGTCATAAACTGAGAAAGTTGCTGGTGTTACAGGGTTTGTTGTAACATATCTTTTCTGAGGGATATGAAATCAGAAACACAAATGGATGTTAGACTGCATTAACTGTAATCCCCAAAGTATCCTACTGAGACCAAACATAACAGGCAAACCTCTGGCCATTTTGCAGATAGCCCTATAATTGAGAGTCATCCATATAACACTGTCAGACTTGAAATAACACTGAAAATGCATGTCCAGACAAACCCTGTTAACCTAGAGCATTATTCCAACTGTATAACAACAATGATTACATTATGTCCCTATGTCTGGAAGCTTTTCCCCCAATTAGTTAGGCTGTCTCCACAAGTGTTGCTTTAAGAGGGATTCCCACCCACCCTCTGTGATGATGTAGCTCACACACCTCCATGATGTCAACCTCACAGGCAAGATAAAGGGGTAATGCCCACATGCCCAATTATAGGAGTGTGCTGCCATGCCATTGGCTATTGAAATAATAACACAGCTGTTCTGCATGCAATTAGCAAGTGGGGAACACCAGTTGGTGCACAGGCCATCACCAGCTCATGAGCATTACCTACAAAAGGCAAGCTGCTGCCTATGCAAAACAGGTGTAAACCTCTATGTAAATAGACAGAGGTAGAGAGAGAGAGAGAGAGAGAGAGAGAGAGAGCAAGAAAAACCACAAAACAAACCGAACAAAACCAAAACATGACTATTCAGGACTACTTGGAAAAAAACAGGTATGTGAAACAAGTAAGAATGTAATGGAATGCAGTAGGGGGTATTTAATGTATGTTGTATATATCCATAGGTCACTTGTCAATATAACTATGATGCACATGCTTGTGTTGCAAATCTAAGAGACCTATACAGGGTATGTGCATAGTAAACTACTGTTGCAGAAGTGTGTGCTGAACTCCATGTGATATACTGAGCTCATACCATTCAACTGTACTGCACAATAACCACGTGTGCCTAATAGTCATAGTTATTTACACATAGAGATGTGTTATGTCTGGCAAACCATTGGCAAATCTGTGAACACTGACATCAGAACATAATAGCATACTTATGAATGTCAGACATCCTCCAGGGTATTTCTGAGAATGCAAAGCCTACTGTGCTATCAACTGACTTAAGTATGTTACAGCAATAATAATACAATGTCAATATTTTTGGGCCTTTGCCCCCCATTTATGTGTGCCATCATCCAGATGTCCTGCTCTAACAGGTTGAGATGTATGACCGAGCAGCGAGTGTGTAAATGCAGTGTGCCATACTGACATAGAACAGAAATGTATATCAGGTATCACCTGTGCACATGTATGTATGAGAAGGTTTAGCTGCAAACAGAAGCCAGAAAACAACAGACATGAGTTGCGAGCAGTCAGGTAAATAAGCTGCCCATGTTGTACATGTGTGTAATATGAGTGTTAGTGCATCCAACAGACATATATGTCTACAGCTACTGGTTGTTGCATTGCCCTGACACAGAAATGGGTACTACAATAAGCATGATTATCAGGTTGAAATTAGAGAAGTGTCCAACTGTGTTATGACCTCGTGTCCATGCCTACAACAAACAGCTATAGGAACACCTACATAGCTGTATAGTCACAGCAATACCTGACTCATAAAACCTGCCTCCACCAAGGTAGGGTAATCCCCTTTGGTGGACAGCAGCAATACACAAACCATGTAATAGGGCACTATATTGGCTGTACAAGGCCAAGTAGGTGCAGGCACCAACTTGGAAGCATTTGCACCTTTGTCTTAACAAGCATATAAGCTCATGGTGAATCACAGTAAGGCTAACTATGAGTATAAATTAGACACATCCACTCCACCAAGGTCAATCACAAGGCCGTCCTCACATATGTCTTCAGTCTTAGAGGCAACAACCCAACCCACCCTGTACTAGTGGTTAATCACCCCACATACACACGTCATAGCTATAGCCAACCTGCTGCAGACAGGTTAAGTGGAAACATCATCCCCCTGTCCCCCCATCTGTATAGGTGGATATGCACAGCACCCGCACTCCTCCCCTCATCATTAGAGAGCAGGTCCATAATGCCTACTGAAAGGCAATCAAATTAGGTCTCCATGGGACCTGATAACATCCATGTCTGCATCCTACCTGAACTCAGGCATGTGCTCCCAGCTCCATTACACACTGTAGTCAAACAAAGCCTAAGCACCGTCCACACCCCATCTGCATGGAAGAAGGCCACTCTCATCCCTCTACACAGAAGTAAATGATGAAGAGAGGATTATGCAATGTACTGGTCCTCATTGGGGGAACATGGCACATAAGGACCAGTAGTGCAATGCAAGTTGATACTGTGCTGATAGCTGACAGGGGTATGATGTGGTTGTAAGTGGTGGCTACATCGAGTCAACATGGATGTGCAGGTTCTGTAAATACAGTTGACAAATGTATGAAGTCCATGATGTGTTTCCCTATTTATGTCTTCCAGGTGCAATGCACCGTGCCAGAAATCCTGCATACACGGACGCAGAAACTGCAGTAATAACTGACCACATCATCCAGCACTACAGTGTAATGTTCAGCCAGAGCCAAGAGCATGACCGCCCTGTGGGATGACCTTGTCTACAGGGTAAATGATGTTGGCCTGCATGCATGAACATACTAGCAGGTCCTGCAATGTGCGATTGACCTGATGCGTCATGCCCAGTGAAGGGCTCCTGCCATGGCCAGAGACTGCACAGCCACAGGTGGGGGTCCTGCCATGCAGGCTCCACTTACACCCACCAAGGATCTCCTTGCCAACCTTGGGGCACCCACCCCACCCAACATCAGAGTCCAGGCACCCACATTGTGGAGATGGGTAGCTCCCAGACAATGGGCAAGGAGTGTGCAGACAAGGCCTCAGTGGAGATCAAAAGACTAGTGTAGCAGCCATACTGGCATCCGTAAAGTATCTAGATGCATATGTCAGGTCAGAATGCAGTTGTGGTTGGGTTTTGTAATGCACAGATATGCACATCTATGGTGAAGGACAACAAATTGTGTAGTAATGTAGCTTGTACCATAAATGTGCAGAAAAACTGCATTCATCTTGTACCAATTCCACATGTGAGTCTGCTGACAATACCTCTCTCCCACAACTACATAGGTCCCTCCGGTCTAGTTGTGGGATAGCAGCCTGAAGCTAGTGAGTATGGAATTGTCCTGTTGTGGTTCGGCAATACCCAAGGCATGTTAAAGGCATGCATTTTACCATGCACACAACTGTCACTCCTAGCCATATTGTGTTATGTGCATGTTTACTTGTGGAGGGGTTAACTGCATTGCATCACAGTGGTCACCACATGGGCCTATATACAGGAGATGTAACATTTCTATAGCATACCTCACAACCTGTCAGTGCAAGAAATGTGGACAGAGACTGACAAAATGGGGGGACAAAGGCCCAAAAATATGGGCATATTTGAAATATTACTCTTATACAGAGGATATAAAAAGTGTACACACCCCCTGTTAAGATGCCAGGTGCTTGTGATATAAAAAAGTGCGACCACAATATTTCATTCCACACCTTTTCCCACCTTGAATGTTTCTTATAACCTTAGCAATTTGCTTGAAAAACAAACAAATATGTCAGGGGACCAAATATGAAGGGTACAAAACTTACAATAAGCTGGATGTATACGTATGCACATCCGTCAACTAATACTTTGTTGGAGCAGCTTGCAATTTACTTACAGCATTCAGACTGCTTGGGTACACAGCTGCCATCAAGTAAAGAGACTCTGTAACACCAAATAATGGTGTGATGTCCTAGTAGGATATTCCTGACATTTACTCATTTGCCTGCTACAGAAAAAGCCATGGTTCATAGAGAGCTTACAAAGCATCAAAGTGATCTCAGTGTTGAAAGGTATCAGTCAGGAGTAGGGCACAAAAACATTACCACAGCATTGCATATACCATGGAACACAGTGAAGAGAGTCATCAAAAGGTGGAGTAAATATGGAACAACAATGATGTTGCAAAGAACCGGATGTCCCACAAAACTGATGAAAAGACATGACAAAAACTGGTCAGAGAGGCTGCCAGAAGACATGCAGCAACACTGAAGGAGTTGCAGAAATCTTTGGCAAGTACTAGTTGTGTACTACATGTGAAAAAAACTCCCATATTCTCCATAAGACTGGCCTATGGGGTAGGGTTGGAAGATGGAAGCATTTTCCCACACAGAAAAACATCCAGGCCTGGCCACAATTTGAAAAACATTACATCAAGTCTCCCAAGAGCATGTGTGAAAATGTGTTATGGTGTAATGAGACCAAGGTTCAACGTTTCAGCCACAATTCCAAAAGGTACATCTGGTGCACAAGCAACACTTTGCATCACCCAATGACCACCATCCCCATGGTGAGGCATGGTGGTGGCAGTGTCCTACTTTGGGGTTGCTGTTCATAAGCTGGAACTGGGGCTTTAGTCAAGGTGGAGGGAATTATGAACAGTTCCAAATACCACTCACTTTTGGCCCAAAACCATAAGGCATCTGCCAGAAAGATGAAGATGAAGAGGGGTTTCACCTTTCCACATGGCAATGGCACAAAACATACATCCAAATCAAACTATGAATGGCTCCACCAGAACACAATCAAGGTTATGGATTAGCCCAGCCAGAGCCCAGCCCAAACTCTGATAGAAAATCTATGGTGTGACCTTTAGAGGGTTGTGCACATGAGATGCCCTTGCAATCTGACAGAGAGTGGCCAAATACTGCCAAGTCAAAATGTGCCATGCTGATAGACTCCTTCCCATGTAGACTGCATGCTGTAATTAAATCAAAAGGTGCTTCAACAAAGTATCAGTTTAAGGTTGTGCACACTTATGCAACCACCCTATTGTACATATTTCATTTATTATATTTTGCAACTAACACATTTGTTTACCAATTGGAGTGCACAGGTGATGTCACATTAATGGTGGGCAATGTTTGGAAATGAATTATTGCGGTCTCATTTTATATTAGCATGTTTACAGTTCTGTGTACACTTATCATAGCCACTGTAAGTTTAGAAAGTTGGAGGTGTAAGAAGGTTTGTTTTAACATGCATTTACTGCAGATTTTGGGGTCTGATGCTCAAATGTATGTCATTAGTTAGTGACATCAGTCCTCATCCCAGTAATGTGTCAGACAAACGCAGGAGTTATGAGAAACATAGCAAACACATGAGCCAGACATTTACACATTCTGCGAAGATTTGTATGGTTGTGAGGTATGTTCTGTAGGAGTTGCCACTGTGCTATACAGGTGAACAGCAATAATGTGTGCATGGGTGCAGTGTGTGCTAGGTGAAGGGCTATCACCTACTAACACTACTCACATATCCCAGAGGTGTATATTGTTAGTAACATGTAGTGAAAATGGCTGCACTGCATGATGCTGAGGGCCTACTGTGTGTCATGCATGTCACCATTTAGGTATTGTGAGGTCTGTGTAATGCCCTTGTGCCACATGTGTGTGAGCATGTGTGTGTGTGTGTGTGTGAGCGTGTGTGAGTGTGTGTGTGCGTGTGTGTGTGTGTGTGTGTGTGTGTGTGTGTGTGTGTGTGTGTGTGTGTGTGTGTATACCAGCCAACCTTATGGTGCATGTATTAATTTACATATGTTGTCCTCCCATCACAGATGGCAATGGGGGTTGTGGTCCCTCCCACACGGAACCTGAAATCAGTGTCTCTGCAGACTCTAACAATGATAGTCATAGTGAGGCACAGGTGGGGTTGTCAGGGGATGAATCTGTGCCATTGGTTGGCATACCACTGTTGTCCACAACATCCCTGCACACAGTCATGATGCCCACACATAACCTGTCCCCAGTGGCCACAGATAATGGACAGTTGGTGTGTGGTGGCATGGAACAGGCTAGTGTGGTGACTATGGCAAGTGTGAGTGTAGACACTTGCCATAGCTGGACTGCAGGTGAGGTCCCACACAGGTGGATGGACAGGGGTGCTTAAAGGAAGACTGCTTCCCAGCCAGCCCCTGTTGCATGTGGCACAGCTGGTGTCACCAGATGCATGTTTCAGGCTGTCATGGAGGCACAGGCACATACTGACCACAACACCAGACAAATACTCAGGGTCTTGGATGCACATCTTCCTGGTGTCCATGGTGACCTACATGACCTTGTTGAGACCACATGTGAGAATACTGATGTCATGAATAGACAGTGGGGTGAGGCCATTGCACTCCTCAACCATGCAATGTCTGTGCTTATAGTTTAGTTTCATAGTTTCATAATATAGTACTAGGCTATCTGCCCTGGGGCATTTGTAAGCCTAACCATAGTGATGTGGCTTTTGCCACCCCATGAAATGGTACAAAAATGTACAGAATAAATTTAGAATACTGTGCCTCTGTCTAGTAGTGACACAATGAAGGTCCCTTATATAATAGAATTAGTTTCTGTGCCCCTGTCTAGCAGTGAGACAGATGTGACCCCTGGGTAAACTTACGATCTCCCATCCACTCAAGATTTCTCTTGAAGAGAGTCAGTGAGGGGCTCTGCCTAATACAAACTGGGATCTTGTTCCAAAGCATGGGAAGCCTCTGGGTTATGAATCTATCCCTCCAGCATGTCCTATTCATACTTGTGCCGAGGTTTAAGTCTTTAGCTCTCGTGGTCCTGATGGATTTGGATTTTTTGAGGTGGAGCATGTCCATCAGATCCTGATTGGACATGGCCTTGTACATCAGGCAGAGATCACCTCTGAACAGGCGGTATGCTACTGAATAGAGCTGAAGTTTCTTTAGTCTGGCAGAATAAGACATATGTTGGAGACCCTTGATCCTCTTGGTGAGGTACTTTTGTGGTCTCTCCAGCTGTTGCAAATGCCGGGTGAGGTAGAGACCAAATGGGGCATTGTACTCAACCATGGGTCTGATGAGGGAGGCATATAGTACAATGACATCCCTTGATTTGGATGTGAATCCCTTCATGATGAAGTGTGCAAGGTAGAATGTTTTCTAACCACTTTGGCAACGGGTGTCAAATGAGAGGTCTCTGTCGACTTGGGTCCCTAGGTCTCTGATTACTTTTTCCGTACTCAGTGGGTTGCTGTCTATGTGATAATTTGTGGGTACTTTGTTTTTCCAAAGGGATGACTATACATTTTTGGCATTTAGTTTAAGGCTGTGACTCCGGCACCAGTTGTCCATTTCTGTGAGGCCTTTTTGTAGGATGTGTGTGTCTGCTGGTGTATTGACTATGGCGCCTAGTTTGCAGTCATCTGTGAACTTTGTCAGCCACAGCCCTCCCATGTTTGCTTTAACATCTGAGAAATAAATGCCAAACAAGAGGGGTCCCAGGACAGATCCCTGTGGGACACCACTTGTGACTGGCTTTGAGTCTGACATTGCTACAGCGATTTTAACTTTATGGGTTCTGTCCTTTAGCCAGGTTTGCAACCCATCTAGTGACATAAGGGTTTACTTTTAAGCTGTTGAGCTTATCTATGATGCCTGAGTGGGGTATTGTGTCGAAGGCCTTAGCCAAGTCCAGGTATGCTGTATGGACATCTTTGCCCTCATCAATGGCTCTAGTGACTATTTCAAAAAAGTCAACCAGGTTTAAAAGGCAGGATCTGCCCTTTACAAAGCCGAACTCGGTGGGGTCAAGTGTCTGTAGGTCCCCTATATCTCTGTTTATGAGTTCCATAATGATTCTTTCCATAGCTTTGCAGACCAGGCTGGTTAAGCTTTCGTAGTTTCCAGGGTCTGTAGAGGCACCCCCCCCCTTATGGAGTGGGACCACTGTTGCGGTTTGCCAGTGTTCAGGTACATATCCCGAAGTAAGGCTAAGGTTAAATAGCATTTTTATGTGTGGGTTTAGCTCCTCTTGAGTTCACGTAGCACGAACCCGGGATACCGTCAGGTCCCATTGATGCTGTGTTTTTTGCTTTGTTTAGGGCGGTTCTCACTTGGACATCTGAGATGACAGGGAGATTACATTCAGCTGGGATAAGTATTTCTTCTTTTGGGGGTGAAGGAGGGGAGAAATTTGCACTGAACCTGTCAGCCAGAATGTTGGCAATATCTGTGGGTTCAGTGTATTTTGTTGTTGTGAACCAACTCTGAGCATATCTGAGGGTTTCCAGGTTTCTAACATATCTGAAGAAGGCTTTGTGGTTATCTTTAGTGTTCTTAGCGATTTTTCTCTCAAAGTTGGCCTTGGATGTTTTTATGAGAGAACGTAGTTTTCTGCTAATGTTGATCAGAGATGTCTTCCCTTCATGGGATTTTGCTCTGACGTGCAGTAGCTTCTTTCTTTTGTTATACAATTTGTTTATGGCTGAGGTCCACCAGACAGGACGCTTACCTTTGGTGGAGAGGGACTTGGATTTGTTTGGGATTGCATGATCCATGCATTCTTGGAGATGTCCATAGAAAGCATTTGTGAAGGATTTGGCATCGTGGGATGTGGTATCCACTGGCACAGTGGGCTTAAAGGATACCATTGCAGTCTTAAGAAGAGTGAAGTCTGCTTTTGAGAAGTTTTTCACTGTGGTCTTTTGTGCTGGGGGTGGAGGTGGGATATGTATATCCAGGGTGATTAGTTTGTGGTCAGATCTCACCAGTGAGGGGTATACTTCCGGTGTGGAGCATTTTGTCCCCATATTTGTGATGATCAGGTCTAGTATATTATCTCCCCTAGTAGGAGAGGTGACTAGTTGTTCCAGTGCATTTGAATTTATGAATTCCAGGAACCTTTGGGCTAGGGTATTAGGGCTAGAATAATGTACCCAATCTATGTTTGGGTAGTTGAAGTCTCCCAGTATGATGGTATTTTGTGATACATTCATATCCTCCAATGTCTTCAGGAAGGCTGAGTGGGGTTCTTGAGATTGGGAGGGTGGTCTGTAACATGCTACCAGTTGTATAGCAGTTTGCCTATGGTTAGTTGCACCTGTATGGTCTCTGATGCTTCATGTGTTGCTACTAACCTGGAGGTGTGGGTGTCCTTGATGAATATGGACACTCCCCCTCCCTTTGTGGTTCGGACCAGGTTTTGGGGCCGAAAAGCATGATATGAGGTATAGCCTGGTAGCGCTGGGGTTCTCTCTGGAGCCTTGAACCAGGTATCAGTTACTGCACAGACGTCGATGTTCTCCATGCTGAGGAGTGCATCAAGTGCCTGCATCTTGAGATTTAGACTTCTGGCATTGAGCAGCATTACCCTTAGTTTTTTCCATTTTTGTTTTCTAAGGAGGTGGGTTTGTCTTTTGAGCCTTGCCTAAAAAAGGCACTATGGGGGTGGCAAGAGCCTTAGCCAATATGCAGAAGCCCAGTGGTGACAGGTGTAAGCCATCCTTTGTGAAGCAGCGTGGCTTGTCCAACATGTCATCCCAGGCAAACAGACATTGGATCCCCTTAGATTGACACCAGTACTTGAGCCAATTGTTAAAGCTGATCATCTTGTCTTTGTATTGTGGTATCATTCTTGGTGAGGGCAAGATGCTGCTCAGGGTCAGGGTCATACCAGCCTGGGCTACATAATCGGAGAGCTCCTCTATGTCTCTTTTCATGTAGTCCAGGCAGGTACGTCTCAGGCCATTCACACCAGCATGGACAATGACAGAGTCATATTTGTACTTGCTTTGGAGTGACTTGAGTGCGTGTGTTATGTGGTGGATCCTAGTTCCCGATAGACAGCTCACAGTCACCTTCAACTTGTTCAGCCTGGTCAGCGGGACATCAGTGTGTCTGACTATAGAGGCACCTATTACGAGTGTATCAGGCAAGGTGTTTGGCCTTAAGGGCTGTGATTGGTTGACACA
Source organism: Protopterus annectens (assembly GCF_019279795.1). NCBI lineage: Eukaryota > Metazoa > Chordata > Ceratodontiformes > Protopteridae > Protopterus > Protopterus annectens. The sequence continues at coordinate 741,285,646 of NC_056728.1, forward strand.
CTGATTTATTGAAGTATGTGTTGCATGTGTTTTGTTTTGAGGTGGTGGATTTTTGGATGTCTGCTTTGGGAGCCTCTGTTGTTTTGGTAAGTTTTCTATTAGAGCCTCCGAGTATGTCTTTGTGTTTTTATGTGTTTGGTTTGCAGTTGTGGTAGGTCTATGTGGGACTGGGATTGTTGTGTGTGTCGTTGCCATCTCCTCCTGTCTGGTCATGCCAGCCCTGAGTTGAGAGAGTTCAGCCTCTAGTTTGGCTATATAGTTGCATCTCTCACATGTATTTGTGTTTGTTGGGAGGAGGAGAGGGTTGTTCAGGTACATGAGACAATTGTAGCATTGTCTCAAGATACCCAAATTGACCAGCTGAATTGGAGATGACGCCAGTAATCTACCACTTGACATGCTAGAACAGTATAAGGGAGTGCTGTACCTTTTAAGGGAAGTGGATATTCACAGGGGTGGTAAGTAGATGTAGTGCTTTACTTAGTACCTAGAGTGCTTACTTAGTAGAGAAGTATTGAGAACAAGTGCTAGGCTTATAATATAGTGAGTAGTCTGGTTATACCAAGAGTAGAGCTTCCTTAAGGGAAAATTTGAAGAGCAGATTCCATGGAGCCAGAAAAAGTTTAACCTTGTTTAACCGGTGCGCTTATGCCATCAACCGCCAAAGCCGCAAATGCAAATATGAACTATTTTAAACAGTGAACTACAAAAGAGCTAGAAATGGTCCAAAACAACCAATTACTACAGCTTCTTGTGCTGAGGTCACTTCCTACAGGGACAGGTAGGCTGCTCAAGGTTCCCACTTCCACTAGTGAGCAAAGAAACTTCCCTCTATCCAAGTAAGGTAATGGACAACACAGGAACTACACCACAGCACAGAATACAGCAATGCCTGTAAACTGGTCTAAACTAGTCGAGGAGAGGTGGGAAAACAAGGATTATTTTTTTTGTTTTTTTGTTTTTTTTAGTAGAAACACACAGAAAATGCAGAAACAGTGAGCATGTGGTGGGAGATGGGCTGCAGCCATTTTGACATAGGTCAGTACCACAATCAGCTGAGGGTCTACAGGGCCATGGACCTTCACACTCCCATAGTGGCAGTGCCACCAGCACTACCAAAGGGGGGGTGCTGTCCACACCACAATGCAGTAGACCATGGGCATGGGGTCCTGGCCAGTTCCATCAGGGACACGGATCCAGCAGACAGCAGTCACCATTGGGGAGTAGTACTGCATTTGACCTTGGGCCTGGTGGTGCCAGTGAGACCCCTGACAAGACCAGTTCACATGTCCGTGGCCGGTGACAATGTACAGTACAGCCTGCCATGTACGGTCCACAGCTGTCAAACATACCCCTGTGTAGGGAAGCCACATGGCATCACTGTGTGCATACAAACACACACACACATAACCATCACAGTCAGGTCACCTCCAGACACACACACACACACACACACACACACACACACACACACACACACACACACACACACACACACACACCCACACACACACACGCACCACATCTGCATAGCCGATTCATAGAACACCCCTCCAAACAAACACATACATGATGTCAACCATATGGCCCAGCCTAGGCCTCTGGCAAACCCACACAACACCCTGTACATATGATGATACCTGTGCCGCATCCCTGTCATCCATACCACCAATGCAGGGACATGCTCATATGGTTCTGATGCACAGGGTGAATTAAGTACAGATTTTTTATGTAATGCTTTGTAAGGTGCTGTCAGCTGGCATTTGTAATGGGTTCACTTCAGAGTATGTGTGTACCTTTTCAGCCATGATGCATTATTGGTGTTAGTAATGCTGACTAAATGTAGTCTCACATGCTGTATTCTGTTTGTATTCTAGGTGTCTGTGTGTCAGCAGGATATGGCCCTGCAGACATTGCCAACGAGGGGTATGGCAGAGTGGTAACACATTGACCATGTCATAGCTAAGGTACAGCTGTATAGGTACACATTTACCAGGACTGTGTAACAGTTATTGCATGTGCCACAGAGCTTATAAGGCTGAGGGGTGCATACAGGTAAATCTATGGTGGGTGACATCAGCAGCTCTTGTAAAGTGGAACACACCTCAGATTGGTAAAACCCACACCCCCAGAGGATATTGTGTCTACCAAACACACAGAGAATACTGTTCCACACACACACACACACACACACACACACACACACACACACACACACACACACACACACACACACACACGCAATTACAGTTGCCAGTGTTGGGTTTGGAACCCCTACCCATCTAGTTAGTGGTAGTAACGTGTTATGCAGTTATTGCAAGTGGCACAGAACGAATAATGTGATGAGTGTTCCTAGAAACCTGTAAAGTGAATAACATCATGTGCCCTTGTGAGGTATGGCAATGGGGAGTGTACTGGGTGGGAAAGGACTCATAATACTGTCACCTATGAGTTTACACACTCACAAACACTTCTATACACACCAATGCACATACACACATTTTCCAGTACTGACATTTGCAGCCCTGCCTATCATGTTATTCATTTTATATTGTTACATAGCTGTATGCAGCACCGGGCTTATAGGGCTGAAGAGTGTCTACAGATATTTCTATGGTAGATGTAAACAGCAGGCTTCATAAAGTGGACCTTGGGACGTGTACTGGGAGTACCATTGCCTAAAATTGTAAACCACGGCCACCCAATGGATATAGTTCTCATTCAAACACACACACACACACACACACACACACACACACACACACACACACAAACACACTTGACAGGACTGAGATTAGAACTCCTACCTATCTAGTTATTATTACTACATTATGTGTTTATCGCACTCAGCAAGAAGCTTACAGGGTGAAGAGTGTCCCAAGGTAATTCTAAGGTGAACAACATCACCAGGCCTTGTTAATTATGGCAATGGTATATGTACTAGGTGAGAATGGACTCAAATACTTTAACCCACAATTATATACACTTACAAACACAAATACACTCATACACACATTTTTCAGGAATGACATTGGCAGCCCTGCCTCTCATCTTATTAATTTCATACTGTAACATAGCTGTTGCATATAGCACAGAGCTTATTGGGCTGAAGAGTGTCAACAGATACCTCTACATTTAATGAAGGCAGTGGGCCTTGTAAAGTGGACTTTGGGACTTGTACTGAGAGTACCACAGCCTAAAAATGTAAAACCCACCCCTCCAAGGGATATAGTTCTCAGTCAAACACATACACAGGACACATTTCTCGCATGCACACACACACACACACACACACACACACACACACACACACATACACACATTTGTCAGGACTGAGATTAGAACCCCTACCTATCTAGTTTTTGCTACTACAGTATTATGCATTTATTGCACATGCCACGGAGCTTATAGGGTGAAGAGTGTCCCATGGTTCTTCTAAGGTGAACAACATCACCAGCCCATGTAAAGTATGGCAATGGGTAATGTACTGGGACAGTAAGGCCTCAAAATGCTGTATCCTACAAATATTCACACTTACAAACACTTACACACACATACTCACATTTGCCAGGACTCAGGTTAGAACCCCTACCAATCTAGTTATTGGTACTATAGTGTTATGCAGGTACCACACTCACCACAGATCTTGTAGGGTGAAGAGTGTCCCAAGGTACCTGTAAAGTGACAGCCCTTGTAAAGTATGGCAATGGGAGATGTACTGGGTGAGAAGGGCCTCAAACTACTTTCACCTATATGTTTACCCACTCACAAACACTTTTCTACATACTACTGCATGCACACACATATGCCAGTACTGAGATCCATAGATTCATAGGTGTGTACTAGGAGAATGGCCATGGAGCCTTTACAAGCCTAACCCATAGGATTACCATGGCATTGTGCCACCTGACATTAGTCCCCAGTGTGTCTATCGAGTATAGCCATTTGAGTGATCCTTGGGGTGAGATTTCTATTCCCCATCCACTCATACAGATTTCTCTTGCAGAGGGCCAATGAGGTGCTCTGCTTGACATGTATGTGAAGTCAATTCCATAGCATGGCCAGTCTCTGAGTTATGAACATGTCCCTCCAGCATGTTCGGGTGATTGTGGAAATAGGCTTGAAGTCTCTCAGGTATGTGGTGTGGACAGATTGGGTTTCTTTAGATGTAGCATGCCTAACAGAGCTGAGTCAGACATGGCTTTGTAAGTCAAGCAGAGATCGCCTCTAAGTAGCCAATATGAGACAGAGAATAGTTGGAATTATTGGAGTCTGTCCATATAGGACAAGTGTTTAAGGCCTAGAATCCTCTTTGTGAGGTACTTTTGCAGCCTCTCTAGTTGTTGCAGATATCTAATGAGGTGCATGCCAAATGGGCCATTGCACTCAATGATTGCCCTAATGAGGGAAGAGTAGAGGGAGACAATGACCTCTTTCTTCCTTGATGCAACACCCTTAGTAATGAGATGTGCCAGATAGAAGGACTTTCTGACTACAGTGGTACTATGGTGGTCAACAGAGAGGTCACTGTCAACCTGTATTCTCAGTTCTCTTATAATGATGCCTGTGTTCAGTGGACTATCATCAATGTGGTGATTCATAGGAACCACGTTGTTCCCAAAGGGGATGGCAACACATTTTATGGGATTGAGCTTAAGTCCAGGGTTCTGACAACAGTCATAGGTCTCAGTGATGCCTTTCTGCAGGATGTCAGCCTCACTTGGGGAGGTAATAATAGCACCCACCATGCAGTCATCTGCAAACATGGTCAGCCAGAGTCCCCTTCATATTGGGCTGGACTTCAGAGGCAAAGATACAGAGCATGAGGTGAACCAGGACCAGACCCTGTGATTGTCCACTCATGATTGGTCAGCAGTCTGACATGGGGTCCACTGCTTTCACACTGTGGGTTCTATCTGTGAGCCAGTTTGCAACCCATCTAGTGATATAGGGGTTGATGCCTAGCTGAGTTTGTTTGTCTATGATTCCTGAGTGGGGAATGGTATCAAAGGATTAGAAGCCCTGCCTATCTTATTTATTCCATACTGTTACATAGTTATTTCATGTGGCACAGAGCTTATAAGGATGCAAAGTGTCTACAGATACTGCTACAGTGGCCCTTGTAAAGTGGACACTGGGACGTGTACTGGGTGGACCACAACAAAAAAATTGCAAACCCCCCCCCCATGGATATGGTTCACTCACACACGTGCTTTCCAGGACTGAGATTAGAACCCCTACCTGTTGCAACTACAGGGTTATGCATTTATCACATGTGCCTCAGAGCTTATAGTGTGAAGGGTGTCCCAAGGTACTTCTAGAGTGAGGAACATCACCCACCCTTGTAAAGTATGGCAATGGGAGATGTACTAGGTGAGAAAGGCCACAAAATGCTTTATCCTACAGATATACACACTTACAAACACAAATCCACTCATGCAAACATTTGCCAGGATCAAGATTAGAACCCCTCCCTAACCAGTTATTTATACTATAGTGTTACACAGTTATCACATGCACCACAGAGCTTATTGGGCTGATGGCTGGACAAAGGTTCTTCTAAGGTGACTGATATCAGCAGGACTGCTAAAGTAGGGCAATGAGAAGTGTACTGGGTGTGAATGGGCTCAAAATATTTTAACTTACAAATGCACATACTTTTACATTTGCCATGATTAAGATTAGAACCCCTAACTAGTTATTTGTACTATAATGTTAGGCAGTTATCGCACATACCACAGAGCTTATATGGCTGAGGTCAGTCCAAAAGTACTTCTATGGTGAATGACATCAGCAGATTTTGTAAAGTAGAGCAATGAGAAGTGTACGGGTTGGGAAAGGACTAAAACACTTATTCCTACACACACACACACACACACACACACACACACATTACACAGTTATCAGATGCACTATAGAGCTTACAAGACTGAAGCTAGTCCAAAGACACTTCTAAGGTGAATGACATCAGCAGATCTTGTAAAGTAAGGCAATGGGAAGTGTACTGGATGGGTAAGACATCTTAATACTTAGAACTACAGACACACACACACACACACACACACACACACACACACACACACACACACACACACACACACACACACACACACGTAGGTGATGTGATATTACAACCCCCACCTCAGTACCATCAGACAATGAATCTCATCTTCATGCTGGACCGTGCCAATGGTTACAACTGGTATGCAACTGTCTGCAGCAGGACATCACTCTCTGCCATTCAGGGTATCCCTGTGTATGACTCACTTGCTGTGTGTGTCTCCCTGTGTGTCTCACTCTATCACTGTCTGTCTCTCTCTTCTCCATGTTTATGTGTGTGTATGCTTGACATATTGTAATATGTTGCCCATATATCTGTGTGTGTGTATCACACACAACAGATGCAGATATACCACATATGGGCCACCTATAGCTGGCTGTGGGTAACCCTGTCTGATGGGTGTGTGGAAACAGTTAGGTGTACATAGCTGTGAGCATGCAAAGACATCTGCACAATACAGATATATATAGTCCGTTGTGGTTCAGACATGGGATTTATTACTCAAGTGTAGGAGCATGCCCAGTATGACCTTCTACAGTAAATGTGAGAATCCATTCCAGGAATAGTTGTAACTGCAGTCCAGGGTGCTGTGTGCTACAGTCATACCTTGCAACCTGTTTGTGCAAGATATCTGGAGATAGGCTGCCAATATGGGGAGACAATGGCCAAACATAGTGGGATACTGTAACTATTGCTGTTATTAATGTACAAGTTGCTTGATTTACAGGGTTTGTTTTAGCAGACATTTTCTGACTTATGTAATGTTTGACACTGTAATGTATTGTGTCATTACCTACTGACAGATATCATCGGATCATCACAGTTATTTACCAGAGAAATACAAGATGAATGATGCACAGATCAATATTATGAGGCAAAGGCTTGCCATTCTTGCGCAATCTGGCCAGTTGGGAGGTGTGGCTACAGCCGATTGACTGATGAAGCTGTGTAAAAGGTCCAGCACCTTGGTGATATACTGGCTGGGGATCTCCTGGTTTTGCGGTATTCTTCTTACCTGAAAGGTCATATCCTGGTGTGGCCGTACTTCTCAACTGTACAGATTTTCATAGATTATCCAGATTCATGCCTCACATATCTGGTCAGTTTCCCTTAATATTGTGGTTTTCTAGCAAGTTTGTTGCAAATCACTCAGGGTTGCAGTCAGGGAATAATGACCAAACATTAGAGTTTCAGACTTCACACCCTTCATGGCATCCATGCTACTACATACCCCCTCTGTTATTATATCACCTTTCTAACATTATGACAGCATTATTTCAAAAGCGTCCCTATAGTTGGGCCTTTATCCCACTGTGACGACTGTGTTCTGGCTCAGTAATCAAGGAAACTCAATCCTCACCACTAACACCAGGGAGGTCATCTCATAGAAGAGAAAAGGATAACTAATACACATAGTAAAGTACAATTTCCCTTAAGTGCACACAGAGATCACAGTCAGTCTGTGGCTGGTTTCTCCCTTGCTCTCCAGGTCCCCAATACGACTCTCCACTGGCACAGCTATAGGGTCCAGATCTCTGCCTAGCTGGCAAGCTAACCTCCAGTACCCTCTCTGTCCAACCAGTGCTTCATGTCCCTACCCAGGTAGCTGACATACCACACATACACTTTGAGAAGAGGTTATACAACCACACAGACCCTCCTGGGGCAAAGGCTGGCACAGGTTCTCCAGCTGTTCCCGTTTACCCAGGCTATATGGTAGTAATTACTGCCACCACCAGCTAATAAATATCAGCTACTCAAAGGCCCTTAAAAGAGTGTCCAATTATTACTGTGCAATATTATTATCCAATGGTAGTATGACTAAAAGTCAAGGCTTACTTTAAAGTGTCCTATTACAATAACCTCTATAAATATGCAATGTACTCTAGAGCTTATCTCTACACAAAGCAGCCACAGGTAGAAGGTTTTAAAATATTTAATAATAAATAATTAAAATACAAGACAAAACTACTACACCACAGAGATATCTAAGAGTTCAGAGATCACACAGAAACTTAAAATAATACAGTAGGACGGGTGTGATTTCAAAGAAAAATACCTAATTAATCTTTACTAGCTTTAACTATTCCTACAAGAAATCACAGAGCTAAAACTTACATGTGAGCATGAGGCAGATTGCTGATAAGTGGATATCCAAGATCAACATGCTTCCAGTCTCTTGTGAGAAATAGTATTTAAACATTGCTAACAAACATGTTTGCTGGGTCCCTCCCCAAAATACATCATTTTTGACAGTTAGGTTTTCCCAGGCAAACAAACTGCATTATTTAGCAATCTAACACCTGCAAAGAAACTTACAACAATAGAAGACATTTCACATATATATTCTAACAGAAACTAGAGCAATAAAGCACCTTCCACATCTAAATTCTGGTCATAAACTTTAGCCTTAAAACAATGGGCATGAAACCTTCATCCAGCCACATGGAGCCGAACTGTATAACATTAAAGAGATTCATAAGATCTTTTCAATTTCAAAAGACACATTTGAAATGGTTGGCTTGGTTTTCCTTACAGCAGATGGCAATGTTGCAACAATCTTGAAGTTCACATTTTACAGTGTTTTCATTCATTTAAAAACACAAGCCTGTATTTTACATTTATTTATACAGTTGATAGAATTATGTATCAAATTCTATTTGACTAGGCTGGCAGACTTTGCCCATCTCTCCCCAATCGTCACACCCACCATTATTTATGGCTTTGTCCAGATTTTTTGCTCTACGAGGTTAAGAGGAATGCTACTAGCATTTAGTGGCATGGCTTTTCATTTGCACTTTGTTGACTGTGTTATGTTGGCAGCATGGACCCCATGACATTCCCTGCAATGACACTATAGGTGAGGCATGGGCCTTTGCCAGAGGCCTGTAGACCATGTGAGACTGATGCAGGCCATCTGTAGCAAGGCAGTATGTTCTGTCACTCATATGTTCCCAGGCTGCCAAGCAGTGGATCCCCCTGGGGTGACAATGGTAAGTGAGTCAGGTGTTACTGACAATCACTTTCTGTTCGTATTGATCCATTACTCTAGGTGACAGCAGGATGCTGCTTATGGAAAGGGACATACAGGCATGGGACACACATTCAGAATGCTGCATCATGTCTGTCTTTCTATAGTCCGTGAGGTATTTCTGACATCATTCACACCACCATGGACCAGGCTAGTGTGATATCCATACCTGTTGTGGGGTGACTTGAGTGCATGTGTGATATGGCAGATTATGTGACCTGCCAAACAAGTAATCGTGACTTTCTCCTTATCCTGCCTAGTGTGTGGCACATCTGTGTGTCTCACAGTGGAATCTTCTATGAGTAATATATTGTGTGTATGGTAAGGCCTTAGTGTTTGCAGGACCCTGATGTGTGGAGTATGTGTGCTCTGTGGTGTGTAGGTTTGGGACGTTCTCCTGTGTTTTTGCCTCTGAGGTGTCCTTTACTTGGGGTTTGATTTGTTGTGGACCTCCACTTATGTGGGTGTGTGTTGTGTATTTGCAGGTGATGCGTACTAACTCCATACACTACAGGGTACCTATGTTACTGCAAAATGTGCTCTGGTGTGCACATTCTCCATTTGTCTGGCCAGTGGTTCCCCTCCTCCTTCTGTGTGTCTCTATCCTTCTATAGTTCAGTCACAGGTTTTGCCCACAGTGGCTGTTATGTGTTTGTAATTCTGGTGTGAGCACGGTAAATGCCATAACATCACACACAAGGTTATGGACTACACACCACTACGCATACCTATTTGCCAGGTTGTCCATCATTCCACCACTACATCTGCTGGGGTCCTCAGACAGTTTGTGTTACTATGTTATTATGCATCTACATGGTGGCCTAGCTGTCAAACTGTCACTGACTCTGACATCTGGACATGCCCACATATGACAGTCAGACGAAGGCCCACACATGGGGACAGGGTATTGATACTGTTCTGCCATACGTAGACAGTTGGGGGACCAGTTTGTTACTTGCTTGCTTTCTGTTATGGGTGTGACATCTGCTTCTCTACTGTCTGCCATTGATGTTTTGTCATGATCTTTTCTTGTTTTGCAAATACTTTGCAGGTGAATGCAATGGTAGGACAAGCAGAACAGATATACAAGGTATACTTGTGCTCCTTCTGTCACAACCTGCCATTTCAGGGGTATGGCTGTTGGCCAGTCACATGTTGTCAGTGCTGACACAGAAAGGTGGCAGCCTGTTATGACCTGCCAGTGCAGTGATCTTCAGTTACCTGTTGTGCTATTAGGCACCATACCTCTCTACGTATGAGAGCCAAACATCTGGACAAAGCCATAAGTAATTAGGTGGCAAAGGCCTACTGGCCTTACAAATCTAGAAGGGTGATACAATAACAGATTTTGCATTAGCATGCATTTTCTATAGGGTATGAAGTCTGAGACAATACAATCTGTCATTATTTTCTGACTTTAGACTTTCGTGGTTTGCCAGTGATTTGCCACACAACAACTATTTCATGATAAAGACAGCACAAATATGATGCAAACCTTTATACATTCTGCAAAAGGTCTGTACAGTTGGGAGGTATGGTAGGCACTGTGTAGGTTACTCTGATCTTTGTACTGTTCATATGTGTGGCCCCCTCTCCATGACCTTTCCAGTTTACCAGCAGTAATGGATATTGACATCTGGACAGCGCGTACAACTCCCACTGTAGGTGTAGCTGACATGTAAAATAGTTGGCACTGTGATTCTTGGAACATGGCCTTGTCTACCACAGTACTGTACCTAAGCCAGTAAAACACAACAGTAAGTGCTGCCCACATCCAGACAGTATATCCCATGCATATACATAGATCATTGTCCCCTGCATATTGTGGACATGCAATAAGTTATCATGTTAATTGGGGCAGCCCTGGCAATATGTGCTCTGCTGCTATTACCCTACAAACTTACATGTTACTGGATTTCTAGGGGAATATGGGTGTGTGGGGGCAGACCTGTCAACTGTACACATTTGCACATACTGTACTGATATTGGCTTTACATTTTGGTTCCATTTTACATAGTATTGTGCCCTGTCTTGGAGAATACAGGCATATCACTAGAGACCACAGGTTAGATTGTAATGGCATAAATTTGAGTATCAGACTTCTTACCCTTCAGAGCCTTACTGCAATTGCAAGGCCTGCTGTGATATTACTGTGTAATTCTGTAGGAGGGTATTTCATCATTGTTGCCATTTGTGGGCATTTGCCAGACATTCCTTTATGGTTTTCTATGGCTAACTTGCTGGGTGAGTATGGGATACCCACATTGACACCCATGCATGTGATCTATGATCCCCCCTTAGTTGCCCCCCCATATATTGCAGTGGGAGTTGTCACCTTGGGTAATAATGGATAGTGTGGGGAAGCCAGTATTGGGCAGACATTTCCTGGTGTCCCACATAGCTGTCAGTTGTCTGCAGCTACCCCAGTAGGCCACCCCATTCACAAAAAGCAAAATTACACAGGAATATGTAAAAGGTGTGGTACAAGAAAACTGTGTAAACCTGAAGTAAAAAACAAGTACTGAACCAACATTGCTGGGTAAAAACCTCTGTTTACTAAACAAAATAGAAAGTAATAAAAAGTGAGCACTTTTGCGATAACACTATCACTTCTTCTGACTAATAAATAAGTAGAAAGACATGGTTTTAAAAAGAAAGCAAAACCAATCAGCTATCATATGCAAATCTGATGAAATAATTAAAAGGTACACTCACACACAAACAATGCAACAATTGTTATAAATATAAGGGAAACAATATGAATAAAATATAGGTTTAAAAACAACATTAATGTTTAAGTGGGTGTGCTTTCAAGAAAGGTTTAAGGCTAGAAACACCATTTAAACCAGGCATTTTCTCTGCATTCAAGAGCAAGATCAATTTCTGTTCAGCCCTTTCTGTTTTATTAGATGTATCATCCCGTTAATACTAACATCCAAAACCTGGAGTATAAAGAACTTAAAAGTGTGTTCTGAGCCATGCAAACTAATGTGTTGTGCTAAGGCATTTGTGTCTTTCTGATTCCTGATGTCCCTATAGTGTTTGAGAATCCTGTCCTTCAGTGGTCTTTGCCAGACATTCCTTTATGGTTTTCTATGGCTAACATGCTGGGTGAGTATGGGATCCCCACATTGACACCCATGCATGTGATCTATGATCCCCCCTTAGTTGCCCCCCATATATTGCAGTGGGAGTTGTCACCTTGGATAATAATGGATAGTGTGGGGAAGCCAGTATTGGGCAGACATTTCCTGGTGTCCCACATAGCTGTCAGTTGTCTGCAGCTACCCCAGTAGGCCACCCCATTCACAAAAAGCAAAATTACACAGGAATATGTAAAAGGTGTGGTACAAGAAAACTGTGTAAACCTGAAGTAAAAAACAAGTACTGAACCAACATTGCTGGGTAAAAACCTCTGTTTACTAAACAAAATAGAAAGTAATAAAAAGTGAGCACTTTCGCGATAACACTATCACTTCTTCTGACTAATAAATAAGTAGAAAGACATGGTTTTAAAAAGAAAGCAAAACCAATCAGCTATCATATGCAAATCTGATGAAATAATTAAAAGGTACACTCACACACAAACAATGCAACAATTGTTATAAATATAAGGGAAACAATATGAATAAAATATAGGTTTAAAAACAACATTAATGTTTAAGTGGGTGTGCTTTCAAGAAAGGTTTAAGGCTAGAAACACCATTTAAACCAGGCATTTTCTCTGCATTCAAGAGCAAGATCAATTTCTGTTCAGCCCTTTCTGTTTTATTAGATGTATCATCCCGTTAATACTAACATCCAAAACCTGGAGTATAAAGAACTTAAAAGTGTGTTCTGAGCCATGCAAACTAATGTGCTGTGCTAAGGCATTTGTGTCTTTCTGATTCCTGATGTCCCTATAGTGTTTGAGAATCCTGTCCTTCAGTGGTCTTGTTAGTTTTGCCTATGTAGAAGGCATGACAGACCTGGCAACTTGCAAAATAAACAATATTTGGAGTTCTGCAGTCAGCATGAAAGTTAATGTGAGGATGTATGTAGGTTGAGTCCGTAAGTATATGGGTTAGTGCAATGGGAGAAATCCTGTCTGTTACATAACAATGCTTATGAAGAGAACATAGCCTGGTTCTTATGTTTTGTGGATGATATGTTTTTGCTTTGGCTTGGCTCGTTAGAACTGCTGAATGAATTTATCAACTACTTGCATGGCACTACTGTTTTTTTTTAAGATTTACCTGTAAATATTCTGCTGTAGAAATGAAGTTCTTAGATGCTAAGATCAACAAAGGCGACCTTGATAGTATGTATACTAGTGTCTACAAAAACCCCACTAGGAAGAACAACTTCCTGCACAACAAATAGCATGCATCCCAAACATGTCACCCGGAATGTTTTAAAAGGCTAGATTTATAGAGTAATGAGATTGCACAATGATAACTTTCAGTTGGATTTAACACTTGACTGTCAAGCGTGACTTTTAGATAGAGGCTATAAAGAGGCAGAGATTGATTCTCAAATTAATGCTGCATGGGAAGAAAGGGAAGGGAAATGTAGAGCCTATTTTGGCAACCACACTCCACCTGATGCCCGACAAGCAACTGTAGCTGTGAGAGATACTTTGAGTCTTTCTACCTTACTCTAGTGACATCAATAAATATTGTAAGGTCATTAAACAGAATTGGAATATCCTACACACAACAGATGAATTGAAAAGGACTATAGACAGTACACCACATTTTGCATTTAAAAACAATATGTCCTTGAAGAAACATTTGTGCTACAAATCACAACTCTGTATCAAAGGGCCTCAGTCTACCAGGCATGGGACTTTTTCCTGCAGATCATGTTCAGCCTGTAAGTATATACTTACGTGCTCAACATGCATACATCTTCACATTAACTTTAAAATCGAACTTGATTTTTATGCTGACTGCAGAACTCCAAATATTGTTTATTTTGCAAGTTGCCAGGTCTGTCATGCCTTCTACATAGGCAAAACTAACAGACCACTGAAGGACAGGATTCTCGAACACTATAGGGACATCAGGAACCAGAAAGACACAAATGCCTTAGCACAACACATTGGTTTGCATGGCTCAGAACACACTTTTAAGCTCTTTGTACTCCAGGTTTTGGATGTTAGTATTAGAGGGGGTGATACATCTAATAAAACAGAAAGGGCTGAACAGAAATGGATCTTGCTTTTGAATGCAGAGAAACTGCCTGGTTTAAATGGTGTTTCTAGCCTTAAACCTTTCATGAAAGCACGCCCGCTTGAACATTAATGTTGTTTTTAAACTTAGATTTTATTCATATTGTTTGCGTTGTATTTATAACAATTGTTGCACTGTGTGTGTGTGTGTGTGTGTGTGTGTGTGTGTGTGTGTGTGTGTGTGTGTGTGTGTGTGTGTGTGTGTGTGTGTTGCATATAATTGCTGATTGGTTTTGCTTTCTTTTTAAACCCATGTCTTTCTACTTGTTTATTAGTCTGAAGAAGCGATAGTGTTATCTCAAAAGAGCTCACTTTTTATTTGTTTCTATTTTGTTTAAACAGAGTTTTTGTTCCCAGCCATGTTGGTTCAGTACTTGTTTTTTACTTCAAGGCCACCCATTCCCTTGCATGCATGCAGCAATACCATAGATATGCTACCAGAACATACTACTCCATTCATTTATTGTTTAGAAGACTGACTAACCTTGTGCCTGCAGCAGTTGTGGGGATGGTGGATGAGGGCTGACTCTGTCAGATGCACACAGTACACTGCCTATACAGGGTAAGCTACAGGTAGTGTGATGTGTGTGGCATCCATTTTACTGTGTGTGTGAGTCAGAGAGAGGTGTCAGTCCCTGGGTCCCTACAGTAACAGTGTGTTTGCTATGCATTGCCTCTTTGCCAAGGCCTGGGCATACTGGGCATGCCTCCGTTTTCCTACAGAAGCATGCTCAGGGGCTTCCTCCCCAAGTCCCTCTGTGCCTGTGGGGACCTTGGCAATGGTGGAGGGCTGTGTGGCCCTTCCCCATGCTGTTCCTGCTGCAGATGTTTCACAGGATCATATTGTGTAGCATGGCACATACTATGAACATCTGTGCACATTTGGCTGGAGAGTACTGCAAGGCTCCACCAGATATGTCAAGGCAGTGGAACTGTGACTTGAGCATCCCAAACACATGCTCTATAATGATTCTGGTTTGTGTGTGTGCCTCATTATGGCATTCTTGATTGGGTGTGTGTGCATTTCTGATGGGTGTCATCATCCACGGCTCCAGTGCATAGCCAGCATCCCCCACCAGATGGCCATATGGGATGTCCCCACTGGCAAATGCCTGGTACAGCTGTGATGAATGCCAGATGTGGGAGTCGTTATAACTTCCAGGGCTGCCAGCAGACACATTCATGATGATGCCCTGGGCATTGCACATGACCTGGCAGTTGATGGAGGGGAAGCCCTTGCAGTTTATGTAGATCCTACCCTGTTCACCGAGTGGTGCTTTGATGTGGATGTGTGTGCAGTCTATCACACCCAGTACCTTCAGATAGTCTGCTACATGGTGGAAGAGATGCATATTGCTGGTCCTCTCCTTACGGGTGTTGGGGAAGTAAATGCGCTCACCGGCATGTGGTAGCAGGGCATCCAGGAACTGGTGGAGTACCCTGGATGCAGATGCCTGGGAGACCCCCATCATGTACCCAATAGGTCTTTGTAAAGTACCTGTAACTAGTATACTTAAAGCTACACATACCTTGGTATCCACTGGGATGAGTTCCCCTCTGTTATCTCTGGGTCTGAGTTGAGGCCAGTACAGCTCGATGATTTGCTGAAGTATGTCTCTGTCCACCCTGTAGCACCCTACTATCTCCAGATCATGTAGCCCCTGGTAGGTTACCCTGGGTCTGAACACTCTTCTTCTCCTCCTCCTCAGTCTGGAGCGGTTGTCAGCATTATCCTCCTCACCACCCTCATCCTCTAGCACATACTGATAGATAAAAGCAATGGCAGCCCCCATTTTTTTGGTTAAAATTCCCCTGCATGTGTACATCAATAGTGCAAGGTTTGTGGGAAAACCAGACTGAAAGGTGTTTGCACAGTTTATACTGTTGTGCTGCAAATTCTGCCTGTATGATTGGCTGGCTATGATACACTCCACCTGCTGTTTATTTTATTTGTACTTGATTGCTTTTATTCTGCTGTTTGCCTTTTTTTCATTTTTCCCTTCCCATTTCCACCCCTTTTAAGCCCCAAGGCACACTGCACAAACACGGTGCCCAAATGTGCAGTCTTGCTATTTCCATTTTTTTTGTTTGTTTGTTTTAGACCCAGTGTGTACCACAAACCCGTTTAGCTAAAGTAAACACTTTGTAGTAGAAATGGCCCTCCCCTGGACACGAACAGACTCTTCATTTCAAGGAATAAGTCAATACAGCCTCAGACACACCCCCTTGCTTAGCTGTGCTTAGCTAAGCTCAAATGTGAGCCATGGAGCTCCAGTGTGCTTACACCAAGCATGACGCACCCCTTTTCATGTCAGCTGCTTCTCCTGCTTACACCACTGCCTTATAGCTCCTACATGGTTAGGTGCAGCCAAAGAATGGTCTCCCATTTAATGAGTAAAATTTGCTCATTTGCATATCCCACTGCCTTAGTCCCTGGTTACACCACTACACCACAGCCTTCCTCCTTAGAAACCAGTGTTAGCAGTTATTGTTTTGATTCTGCATGCCATAGACTATAATAACAAAATACGGATTTCACTTAAAATTGCCTTTTCACATTTTTTTTTGGCACAATCCCGTTTGCTTGTCACTGCCCTATGTTAAACGAACAAAATCGGCCGAAAAAAAAACTTTTATTTTTATAATTTTCCAACACTTTTTCATCCATGCCATTGGCCATATATTTGCCTAAGGAGTATAATACATGCTTTACTTTGAGCTGTCATGCATCCGTTTTGATTTTTGCAGAAATGTATTCGGCTAGTAGCGGAATGCATTTCTGCACCTCGCACTGTTCTTGCACGGATGTCTGCCTGCTTACTGAATTTCTAATTCACCTTAGTTGCATGGTTTTCACCAGCAAATGAGGTAATTAGCATTATTCACTGGTGTCCGTGCAAGAATAGTGCTAACAGGCTTGTGCATGCCCCCAGCCTTGTTTACTGAATCACTCAGTGGCCATATTCCGTGCAGGAGCTGCTACACTATTCCTGCATGGAGAAAAACAGTTATTGAATCCCATATTTTGCTTACACTTACATTCTGCTTCATTTGTTTATGAGACTGTGTTTTAAGCTGTACTTTTAATACAAAATGTCATTATATGGAAAATGAATTTTATGATTATCTTTCTCCAAAGAACGCTAGACATTTATAATAGGGACATCATACACTATTAACTGTAGTTGTACTGGTTCAATAGTCAATGTGAACACCCTCAAACTGCTTTTCTAATGAGCTTATTTCTGTAGTCAGCTTTATTGTCTTTAGAAAGCAAATTATTGTGACTGCACTTGCATGTTGCATTACACTTTGCTTTCTCTCTCTCTTTTTTTGCTCCTATACTTGTATGCTTCATATTGATAACACCAAACTAGCAGGCCATTTAACAAACTTACTTGGAGTATGTTCCTAAGGTAAGTATGGTAGTTAAGGAAAGAATATTTACATCCTTTTTCCACTTCTATTATCGCTGCATTAGTAGCCTAGCCAGTACATTTTCCACTACTTGTTATCCCAATCCGCAAAGGATTGAGGGGGGAAACCTTGGGTGTATTTATGGTACAAATAAATAATAATAATAATAATAATAATAAAAATCTATGTTGTATTTGAAGATGGTTATAGGGCTACTCTGCTTAATATGAAGGGGAATTATGTTCAGAGGAGAGGTTTCTATCCTAGCATCTGGTTGTGTGCTTTCATTTGTATTTTAGGTTGGTTGTATGGGTGTTTGTAGTGTTACAAGTTTTGTGAATACACTGGAGGTTACATAAGAAAAGCTCGTTTAAGGTCTTTTAGGCTAGACAAATGCACAGGTCATCCTTTAAGAGTCTGTAGGATTAATGTTACTAATAATTAAGGGGCAAATGCAGTGCATTCTACTCCTAAAATGCATTTCATTTTATTACTGCAGTTGCTGGACAGATTTCTTGTATACTGAATACTGATAATTTAAAGGAAAGCAATGTCCTCATATTAAAACTTGCATTACACTTTGCTTTTTATATTAAAAATATATTTTTGCCCCTATTTACTAATTCTACTTGTAAAAATTAGCAATGCAGGAAATACTTGAAGTAATCCACACTGTTTTCCACTGATAATACCTTTATCTAGAGTACTGGAAAGGCTTTACCTCTGCTGAAACATTCTTGCAGGCTGTAAAAAGTTGCCCTCGTACCCAAAAAGCTGATGTCACAACAGCTACTAAGACACAGTAGTTCTGAACAAAGAACCTGCTGTCAAAGTGACGTCAGTGAGCTTATGCTTTCCAAAACGTGCAGGTAGCCTCCCATTATCTGATGTCATCAGTTCACAATGTGTTCCTTAGTAAAATACGCCCGTTTCCTGCATCAGGTATCTTTAAGTATAGCATGCATCCACTCTTCCTATCCTGCATTTTATCCTTGTGGAAAACTGCTCAGTGATTTAT
>NC_056728.1:741309384-741362256 GCF_019279795.1 Protopterus annectens
TTTAATATAATTTGGTATCTGTTCCAAGCATCAGCTACTCTGTCAGAGAACCAATTAGTACACTTCGCATTCCTATAGAATCTTCTACATAGGTTATCTGATGATTATCTAGTACTTTTTGATAACCCCAATTATTCCGAGAGGTAATTGTCCCTAAATGCCCTATATACCTGAATAAGATCTCCTCTTAAATATCTGTAAGAGGCACTGTACCAGTTCAGATATTTTAGTCTTTCATAATAACTTAGATTTTCACATCCTTGGATGCCCTTAGTATATTTCCGCTGTACTCTTTCCAGTTTATTCAAGCTTGTTTTCCTATAGGGTTTCCATATTGTTATTCCATACTCAAGTTTGGGTCTAATGTAACAAACAAACAGTTACTTTATTATGTTTGATTTCCTAAACTTTATAAATCTTTTTATACAACCTATAGTTCTATAATTATCATTAGCCAATTGGTTGATATGATTAGAAAAACTCATAGCTGAATCTACCCATATACCCAGGTCATTAAATGAGTCTACAGTTTCAATCACTGTGTGCTGTATTAAATAGTCAACTTTCAGTTTATGTCTCCCAAATCTCATATGCTTAGTTTTTGATGTATTTATCCACATATTATTCTTCTGTGCTCAAATGGTCAGTTTAGTCAAATTATTTTGCAGACATGCCTTATCTGTAACACTTGTAATCAGTTTACCCAATTTCAGGTCATCAGCATACTGACTGTAGAACACCTCAGATGAAAAAGTAAGGTCTGAAAGATGCAATCTAAACAAGTAAGGGTCTAGTACAGAGCCCTGTGGGACACCTTGACTGTAACCAAGGATTCCACCTGTCCAGTTGGTGTGTGATACTTGCCATGTCCTATTCATAAGCCATGCAGCCATCTTATCAACAGTACATCAATACCTAGTTGTACTAATTTATTGATCAGTGTTTTGTGCATGACCCTGTCAAATGCTAAAGTTAAATCTATATAACTCACATCACAGCATAATTTTTCATTCATAGCTGTTATTATATTGTTATAGAACATCATGTTACAGGTGGTAATAGATCTATTTTCAACATATGCATGCTGATATATGGTTTCAAGTCCCAACCTATCCAGTTCTGATAATAACTTATCCAGTATTACCTTCTCTGTTATTTTTCCACAACATGAAAGTAGACTTAAGGGTCTATATGATTCAGGGTTTGTCCTACTCCCCTTTCCCTTAAAGATAGGTTTAATAAGTGCATGTCTCTAATCTTGAGGAATCTCCCCATATTTATATGACCTAGTGAATAATAGATGTAATGGCAGTGTAAGTTCTTGCTTAAGTGTTTTCAGGTCATTGTTACTTACTCCGTCTCCTCCCTATGCTTTGTCTGGATCCAGTTTGCACAGTTCTTTTTCAATATAATCTAATTTAATTCCAGTATCTGGGGTTACCTGGATGTCACTAGGACAACGTACCACCCCTTTTGTGGAGTCAAACTGCTTTGCATAAGATTTTGTAAATATATCTATAATCTGTTGTGTCTGAGAATAAATTTTAGAATCTGCACACAGTTTATCAATTTGTGTATCTTTACTCCTTCCACATCTTATGTATCTATAAAAAGGTTTCCTATTATGCTCAATATCTTTATATAAATTTTCTTCAAATTTTCTTGATCTTGTCTAACACTATGCTTAATCTGTTTGTCCAGCTCATTTATTTCAGTTTTCAAAGTAGTAGTTTGATCTCTGTTCCATTTCTTATATTTTTTTGTCCCTCACCTTAATCGGGTATCTTGTTCTTATGGAAATAAACCCCCCTGATGTTGCATGCCTAGATCCTGATGTTAAACATTTTTTTGACATTTTGCACTCAATTTCTCTTTCAAAACTTTCCACATTCCATCTACAGTTTTTCCACTGAACACCTCACTCCAATTAGTTTTATATAGTAACTGTTTTGCTTCCCTATAATCTGTAATTAACCTTCTGTGCATTGGCTTAGATTTCAGTTTGGCAGAATTATCTAACAACAAATTAACCTTTATGACCTCATGATCACTGCACATCAATGGTGGTAAAACCTGACTTGAAGTTACAGTAATTTCTTTGGGAATACAAACAATATCTAGTATATTCCGTCCCCTGGTAGGTTTTTTACAATATGAAGCATTTGTTGTTCCTGAATATACTCTGTGAATAATTTCTTTACTAACGTTGTTGAATCAATACTATTCCAGTCTGTTTCTGGTAAATTTAAGTCCCCAGCTAATATTATTCTTCCCTCCTGTGTTTCATGTAAGAAATGTATGAATTCCTCTAGGTCATCTGCACTTGACTTTGGTGGTCTGTACACTCCAACAATTGTTATACGTTTCTGGGTTGTCTTTATTGTCACAGTTACACAGTCTATAGTATTGGTGTTATCATTGAGGATGTAATAATCACAAGTCTCACAGCTATCTTTAATCCCTATCATAACACTGCCACCTGATTTTTTGTTAGAATGTCTGTTAAAGTAAAAACATTTATACCCTGACAGAACTGGTTTGCAGTCATTGTTCTTTAAACATGTTTCACAAACTATAACAACATCAATCTTGTGGGAACGTAGCACATTTTCTAATAAAAAAAAACTTTATTATTAATGCTCCTAGCATTAACAACCATCAGAGATGCATCAAATGTTGCTATCTGTGAACTGTTACATTTTTGACCTGCCAAAAATCCTGGGTAGTGTTTGTCAAATATTGCAAAATATCTGCTGCAAAAATTCTCTTCTCTGATCTAGACAAATGTACACCATCCTGTCTGAACACATGTGCCCTAAAGAAGGCTTGGATGCTCTACACATTTCCATTTTTTTAAAACAGGACATTTTCTCCATGTAGGTGTTTATCCAAAAAATCTCTTCATTCACAGTGACCTGACTATCCTTTCTACAGGTGATTTGTGAAAAATATGTCCTAACACCAGTACAAGCTACACTATCTAAGAGGGCTATTAGTTCCCGACTAACAGTCAGAGAGTCTTTGTTGGTGACATCATTTGTACCAACATGAATAAAAACAGATCCATACTTCCTTATATTAAGGCATTCCAAGGCTTGTTTCACATCTTCTATTTTTGCACCTGGCAAGCATAACACTACTCGATGTTCATTATCATCTCTGCAAATATAAGTATCAGTTTCTCTAATAACTGAATCTCCAGTTACAAGAATATCTTTGCTGACCATCTCTGAAGAGGTTTCAGCTTCTAATACAGTCATTTCTGCTCTATCAATTGTTATGAAGGATAGATCTTCATCACTATTAGTGTTACTGTTCCCACTGTTTTCATCGTGTATTAAATTCCCATCCAGCTGGCATTGTAAATCCACAGCTTGAGCCATGTAGTCATCATCTGTCTTTCTCTTTTTTCTTACAGTAATGTTCTTTAATCCTTCCACATTCAGTTTTGATTTCTTCATTTTCACCTGCCTCTTGCCTCTTTTTTCTACCTTCTCCATTGGAAAGATGATGCCTTTTTCTGTAGACTGAAGGTTTTTTGATAGACAAATATCATCATTCCCTGTCACCAGTGTGTTATATAACAAAGCAGCGTCCTTTTTACTAGGTAATCTCTTTCCTTTACAGTCATTAGTCAGTTTCTTTTTCTTCCTTGTTATTTGTTGAGAACTACTTCCTTTCTTTCTGTTTTTGTTTCCTTCTAAACAAACTGGATCCTCAGATTGCTGAGTACTTGCATCCACAATTCCATAGTTCTCAGGAGCCTCATCATGTTTCATAGGAGTTGAATGTTCTTTGCAGAAAATAGATGCATCAATTACTAAATGTGTTTTATTTGTTCTATGCCTAACATTATTTAGTTCATCAGTCCAGTCATTAATATATGATACAACAGTTCTCCAAGCCATGCCAATTGCACATGTGCAATCATCATTATTAAGTCGAGATTTGGTTCTAACAATGGTAAGCAAATCATCCAACTTTTGACATGAGGAACAAAGATCACCAGTGTTGTCAGCTGTTACCTTTAAATATGCATAGCATTTATTACACTGTACAAGATACTTGTGCATTAGCAAATCGTTAATTGCATACTCATTTAAGGAATCCATATTAAGCTTTAATTGAATAAAATATTGCAAAGGAAAAAAAATTACACAAGGTCAGTAGCGAAGAATTCAAAGGAACTTAAACTTCTATGACAAAAATTATACCAGCAATATCCAACTAAATAATAAAATACAATAAAGTTGTTCTGATCATACAAGTTCTATCAGCTAGACAGAAGTTGTAATTTCTTCTCATTATAGCTCGCAGTCACACCTCCTTTTAACAGTAAAAATAAATAAAACTTCTCTTACCAGTCAACTCCACAACAAATCTGTTACCAATCAACTCCACAACAAATCACAAACCAAGACAGGATTGTTTTGATATGCTCAGATAATATTTGTAATTGTATAAAAAAGTAAAATATTCCTCTTGCCTATATTTTGCTATTACTTCCTACCATAATACAGCAAACAACCATACTAAACAAAGTATCAATACTAGAGTACACTGTCCACTTTTTTATCACTGATCATTTTTTTTTCCTCAAACGCATTACTGCAGTAGAATTAATACAACCTCCAGTTCAGTGTAGTTACATAATATTGCATTACTGCAGTCTTCATGTGCTAAGCTGCTATGTATATAGTAGAAATGCAGAGCACAGTTTAGCATCTAATAGCTGTATTAATTCAGTCATGCACACTGCTTCTTACCTAAGCTATGTACATACACAACAATATCAGTAACATAGCCTTTATTGTTTTGTCTTATGTTGCTTACACATTAAATTGTGTACAAATTATATTTGCACACATTTAAATAAAGTCAAATATTCTTCTTGCTTATTTGACTATAACTTCTCACTGGTGTAAAGCAATCAAGACTGTGTTTGTGTTTTTTCCTGCAGTGTAACACATTGCTTCCATCACAAACATGCTTCTAGATGGCTAGCTACGTATTAAACAAGGCCCTTAATCATATCTGAAAACTTTAAAATAAAGGGAAATATTTATGTTATATTTGTCTATTAGTTCTCACTTTTGGTTATCACAAAATAATCTTTGTCAAACAATAGAGAATATGTTGCTTTCTCATTAAACCATGTACCAAAGGACATTTGCCAGAAAATAAAGTGAAATATTCCTCTCATTTATATTTGGCTATGGATCTTTACTACTGGTTATCACAGGGCAGCAACTGTCAAACAGCCAAATACTATGATGTTATTATTATATGTTGCTTCACATTAATCTGTCTACAAGTGATACTTGCAAATGTGTTAAATAAAATATCCATCTTATTTATATTTAGTTATTAGTTCTTACTGTTGGGTGTAGCAGTTTAATTTCTATCAGATGATTGAGACATTGTTGATTTATGTTGCTTCCACATTAAACAATGCACTAAAGTTATTTGCAGATGTAAAATAAAATGATATATATCACTTGTTTAAATTTGACAGAATAGTTCTTGCCAAACAGTGAAGACCATTTTCTTGTATGATGCTTCTCAGTTAAGCAGTGCAGCAAATATTTGTCATAAAACAAATTAAGCTATTTCTGTCATTTTGCTTAGCTACTATCAGCTATGTAGAATACTGATGTGGTTGTGGGCAACCATTTGGATGAGCATCCCTGATGGTCATTAACTGGATATGATTGGCATAAAAACATCTACTGTTCAGTAATTGGTCTCTGCATTATTGTTTGCCCCTTCTGATTAGCTTTCACAACTCTTGTTACTCTTAGATTACTTTTATTTTATAAACAGCAACAGAATGGTATTCAAACTTGCCCTCTGTAAACATTTAGACTTTCTGTTGTTTAATATAGCAATAACCCATGCCTGGGTGTGGGTAATTCTGGATTTACCCATGGTTGGTGTGGTTTGGTCATGAAGGTGAAGCCCGAATGGCCAAATAAAGACACCCGTGGGTAAATCCAGCATTACTTTTCTTAAATAATGGCATTGTATAATGCCTCCTTGCTGCCCTTCTGCAGTTGTCTGGTATTCTATGGCAGGTCTGATGTACTGCGCATGTGTACGCTTAAGCAGTACATCAGAGCTGTGGACAAAAGCAACGGAGAAAGCAAGATCTCCATTACTTTTTACAAACTGCCTCTCTATCTTAAAGGAGTTTAACATAGCAAGACAGGTTTAAAAAAAGCAATCGAGAATCTCTGTTGCTTTTTTTAAAGCTGTCTCGCTATGTTAAACCCATTTAACATAGCGAGACAGTTTTGAAAAAAGCAACTGAGAAAGCAAGATCTCCGTTGCTTTTTACAAAGTGTCTCACTATGTTAAAGCAGTTTAACATAGTGAGACAGCTTTAAAAAAAAGCAACGGAGAATCTCCTTTGCTTTTTTTAAAGCTGTCTCGCTATGTTAAACCTATTTAACATAGCAAGACACCTTTAAAAAAAGCTGTCTCGCTATGTTAAACTCATTTAACATAGCGAGACGTGTGTAAAAAGCAACAGAGATCTTGCGTTCTCCGTTGCTTTAAAAAAAGAATTATACTAATGGAAAAAGTCCGGGCGACCGGACCTTTTTCCATTAGTATAACTCTGATTTACAACGTGCAGGCTGACCAATCAGCGTGCACATTTTAGAATATTAATGGGGGGGGGGGGTCGTTGTATAATACATCTTCTTATTTAGGCAAGTTAATACAAATTTTATCATATTTGGTTTCTACCTCACCAAAATAAAGTTTTGTACATTGCTGTTCAGTATTTCAATGTGTCTTTTCAGGTTTTATATCATATTTTCATTATAGTGAGCTCTGATTCACATGTACTCCATGCCCCTCCTGTCAAAAAGTTAATCTTGTTCTTTAAAGCTCTCACCACCTTCATATGTGCCACTGGAGAGCAGTAAAAGTCATGGACCACTTGAGAACTGCACTTACTGAAAGCATTGTGATGAAATGTAGATTGATCCATTTCAGTCTTTTATAATTGTTACCTTTTTTCTCAATCTCTTTCATCTGACTGTTTATATTAGCAGTTGGAAGAATGCTTCTATTAAGAAAATGTTCAAATGAATTTGCAGAGTTAATAAATAAGTTCTAATTATCAGGAGATGATTCCACATTCCAATCCAAGGGGATGCTTCTGCTGCCTGACAAACAATGCAGTGTGAGCTGCGAAGGTAAATACAGACTTAGTTTCTGAGTAGCATTAATGGACAAAAAATGGTATTAGAAAGTGGGTAGAATGTAAAATAATTTCCCTCACTCTGTCAGGTGGGCTGTAATACACAGGGTAACATGCACAGTATGTGTGCAGGGTACCTAGACAGTTATCATGTAAACCACATATGCCACACCTGTAACATGTCCCAACAGTTGGTGAGGGGTGATTTCTCACAGGGGCATCTTGTTGAGGATGCCCAATATGCCCTTGGAACATGGCTCATTATATCCATGAGAAATCTGGAAAATGAAACAGATCATAGGTTCAGTCATGCCTAGTCACAAACAAGAAACATTACTGAACATGTGTTTGAGCTGATGAAGAATGATTTCACTGTTTGGATTCATCCAATGGTGCCCTGCAGCATGACCCTGGCACATGTGCAGAAATTGTGTCAGTGTATGCAGTGTTACCTAATATCATACTTAGGAAGCAACTGCAGCAGGGCAGGCACTTCCAGGGGCAGGAATTCCCAGCACACCTGGCAGTAGAGGTTGAGTCAGTGGAGGAGCCTGCAACAAAGAGGGATCATGTCAGATCTATGTAAGCACTGTAAGCTCTGGCAATGGTAAAGAGGTATAGAACAGGTCTTACATAATCATTTTTTTTGTTTTTTAATAAAGAATATGCCTAACAACTGCAAGGAGTGGCAATGCAGAGTACAATAGACCCTTTATTTTTATTTGGTTATGGCATACTGGGAAAAGCATTTATTATATAGTTGTGAGAAGTCTGGAAAAGTTTCTTTGGAATATTATTCTATATCTAATTGTTAGAGGATATGCTGAGAGAATTTATTAACTGGATAAAAGCTAGCACCTGTTTTTTGAAGTTTACCAATTCATTTAATTAATCACAGATTAAATACATGGATTTAATAATTAACAAGAATGAAGGAAGGAATATATTAGAAATAAAGTCCATGAAAAGCCAATAGCAAGTAATTTACTATTGCATTATTCTGGTATGCATCTAAAAGTTTTGTGAAAAAATGTAGTTAAAAGTGAATGTGTATGAATTTATCATCTCAGACATTAGAAACAGATTTAGCATTATCAGAAGTTTTTAGAAAATTGAAGGAGAGGGGTTGTACATAGAGTGTGATGGAAAAAGTGTATATAGATACTGATTCTGAAGAAATTAGAATATAAAAAGGATGAATGAAATAATATGATAAATGAAAATTAGCTATGCCATTGGTGTATTCCATAGACAGTGGCAACATTAAGCAAATAACAACTAAGTGTAGAATGTTGACAAGTATAGTGGTTAGTAGAATCACTGCACTGCAGGCAGAGAAAGATTGAATGCTCAAGCTTCAGTTGCCTGAACTTACCGAAGATCGGAGTTCCAGTACAAGAAATTGCTGTTCTGTGAGTTGAGCTGGAAGTGATTTCCTTTTTGGGGGAATTTCCTCTTTTTTTTGAGTTAGTGAAATTGTGGAGTTGGTTCATGTAGGTTTGGGGTGTGTTGGCAACTTACCCCGCACATCAGAGGGTGCAGGAGAGGCTTTCCCCTGCAAAAACAGTTTAAAATGCATTTCATCCACTCATAGCAGAACCTTATAGAATAGTAGGAATAAAAACGCATTTCCTAAACAAGAATTTTAATGCATCCTTTTGAAGGGGGTGGTAGTGCAGTATACAATGATGTGATAAATAAAAGGCACCTTTAAATGTAAGACATCTAGTATGTGTAGAGTTGTATGTGATGTACCCAGGTTATTTATTTATTTATTTTAAACCTTTATTTACACAGGTATGTCTTATGGCATTTCTGGTTATTTCACGTCATTTAGATTTTGTGATTTATGCTCTAGCAAATGTAAAGCATTCATGTAGGAAAAATGCACAAATAAATTAAGAAACAGAATATATGAGCATGATAATGCTATTAAACAAAATGTGTTTAATGACTTACAAAAGCAAAATTTGACATATAAAGAATTTAAAAGGTTTGATTTTTATATAACAGATTCTGTTCCAGTATAACTGAGTAAAAAGGAACATGAGCTAGTCTTAAGAGAGGTATATTGGCAGATAAAACAAACTGCATACACATCCCTTTGGCTAAATGCCTGCTTGAATTTTAAATGTGTGCTAAACAAAAAAAGAAGCAATATATTTTTGAAATGTCAACATTTACTTCTTAGCGTGTATGTTTCATGTAAGAATTTTAGGAGTATTTTTCATTTTGCGTAAATGGTTATGTAATGTTTTTAAAGGTCTTAGGGTATTTAAGGTTTCTTTAATAACTGAATGAATTATTCTGAAGAAGTCTTTGTTATGAAATAAAGGTGCTTTTTGATTAAGTATTAATAAACCAAGTTAAGAAGTATAGTTTACATTAATTTTTCTGAAGAGTCACTGTTGATTTTGATGAGTATTTCACTTTCTATTCAACAAGTAGTGGAGTTTTTATTTCTTCTGTGAACCATTTTTAAAATGGTCTACATTGCTGACCACAGTCACAAACTACAAAATATTTCAGCATGTTACAGGAAAAATCTGTTTTGTTTATCCCATCTGTATTAATTTTGCAAAGCATGAAACAGCATCTGGAGGTTGTATTAATTTATTCTGCAGTATACAGAGGTTATATCATTTCAGTTGTTTGAGGACTATCATACCTAAGACTATATTACTTCAAAGCGCTTATCTTTTGTTACATATTTTTTATTTTATTTTTAATTTATTTTACTATTAAAGTGTTACCTCTTCAGTCAGCTTCTGTGGTTTTAGTGATTACTTCAGAAGTGCACAATACTGTCTTTCGGCTTTTCCCGGTTAGTGGTCACCACAGCGGAACTCTGGTCTGCTAATAATTGGCAGTGAATTTTTATTACATCCTCAAAATATTATATCTTAATGGTATTGTCTATCACAAAATAGACAATGTCATTAAATAGTGTAGCAAATGGTGTATAAAACATATAAAGCTAAACAGTCCTCAGTTATAGTTTCTAATGGCTTCAAACATCAGGATATCGAAACATAGAGTACTGGACCAACTTTTCACTGAAAAGTCTGTATTTTTGAGATCAGATGTTTGCATTTTCTCCATTATGAAGCAGTCCTGAATTTGGTATATATAATATGGAGGGGGCTATATGTGCAGGCCCTGAAAAAATGTTTTTTTTTACTGGCATTTCTCTGAAAAGCCAGCTGGATGTTCTATGATTTGATATCCTGACATTTGATGTTGTAGCAATTCAATATTTCTACACAGACCTATTTTTATAGTTGCTCAGTGTCAGTTTTCACATATTGCTTGATAAATAATCAGCCTCCCTCATATGCAGATTAAAAAAGAAAAAGTTGGGCTACCAGATGAAGTTTGGAGCTAGGCAAACACAAGTCTTGAAGGCCAAAAAAGCCACTCAAAATGGTGTTCACAAGGATTCTTTTTGTTAAATCCATGCAAAAGCATTTTCACTTACTTCTTTATTGGGTACTACTTGTGCATGATGTATGGAGTAGATTTTTTGGTTTTCCCTTCATACACAGAGTTTACAACTGAACATAGGAAACACATAGATACATAAGTTTTATGCCATTATCAACAATCTCATCACATCACTTAAATTTCATTACCTATCCTAACTCAATTCGCTCCTTCTTCACCATTCATAAATCTAGCCAGCTCTGCTGAAATCTTGACACATTCCATAATCTCTGTTATCCCATCTCCTTTTCTACTTTTCCTGCTCTTAAGCACATTAATTAATCTAGTATGAAAAAAAGACTCAAACACAGTCCAAAGTAAACGCCTATGCATTACTTGCTTTCATATCCACCTTGCTTGTGATGTGACTTTCAATCTGCCATGTGCACGTTATATAAATCCCTAAAGTTTGTAGATATGATTTCTTTATCTCTGTTTTACATTGCCTTTGACTGTATCTCTTCTTTACATTATGATATGCTTCCCTGAGCAGTACTCTAAATGGTCTACTGGGATCAATGTACTACCCCAATAAACACATGTAAAATAAAATAAAAATAAAAATAAAATAAAACACTATGTTACTGTCTGCTGCTTCACAAAGGTCATCATTTTTCCCAAGACCATGAACACAGTAGAACTGATACAGTCTATAGATCTGTTTCACTTCCCCATTTTTAATATTGTAAAATAAAGGGAAATATTGTTTCCTTTATTTCTCTATCACTCACCTCTTTTAGTTTTTGACATTTTGTCAAACAGTTAGGAGCATAATACTGTGTATAGCTTCCCCATGTGTTCATAGGTCAATATTAGGCTGTTGATCCAAAAGAACATTAGTAGTCAAGTCACAATACCCCAATATTATAGGATTCCATGGTCAAGACTAGTTGTGATCCCTTTCATTAAGGACTTGGGGAACAAGATCCAGGGTGTATTTACAATAGATCATCCATTCATCCAGCTTATGCTTAAAGATATGCAGATGTTACTTTGCTTTATTTAGAAAGGAAGTCTATTCCATAAAATAGAAATTCTGTGGGATATACGTCTGTCACATCAACAGGTCCTGTTTATAATCTGGTGAAGGTTAAGATCTCTTGAGTAGGTGTTAAGAGCATTATTCATTTTTAGGATGTGGAATAGAATCTATATTAATGGATCCTTTGAGATTTTGTAGGCTAGAGAGATGTCACCTCTCAAAATTCTGTAGGGAACAGAAAAGAGAGACAGGGCACATATGTCATGCCTTTGATTATCTTAATAGACAGAGAAAACACTGCAGTATGTCAAGTTGGGTAATTTTTGTAGACAAGTACTTGAAGGACCCATTATCCTTTATAATGGACCTTAATACAGAGAAGTACAGAGGTATGTTTTAGATCTGGAGGAAATAGCCTGGGTGATTAAGTCTGGCAAGGTAAAAGTATTGCCTAACTACACTGTATTCATGATATTCAAAGGATGGTTAGCTGTCAGTGAAAGTACCCAGGTCTTTAATAGCTAAGTCAGCTTTCAAAGGGGTGCCACCTATGTGGTAGGTGCAAGGTGTAGATCAGAGTGTGTGTTGTGACTTTAAGAAGCATTTCAAAGTGAGGGCACATGCATATAAATAGAAAGCACATGTAGGCAGCAATGCCATTTTGAGTGAACAGCCAGAGTGTTAACATGTATGAGTGCAGTAGTTAGTCTGTTTATAAGTTTAAGTTTAAGTTACTAAGCCTCAATCCTGATGTGTTTATATGTAATAAAGCTGCTTGAACCGAACCCACAACAATTCATCTGTTTTATCCTGACCGGATGAGTGACATGGTATCAAAAGCAAGATGTCTGAACAACATGGTGTCGTAACCAGGATGTCTGAATGACATGGTGTCAGAAGTGGCATGTCTGAAGACATGGTGTTAAAACTAGGATGTCTGAATGACATGGTGTTGGAAACGGGATGTCTGAGCAACAAAAAGCCAGAAAGAAGCCAGAAGTCGAGCCATGAGGTGGACAGTTAGAAATGGAGGAATATAGAGGAATGAATCATCCCAACCTGCTCAAATGATTGAAAAAAATCAGAAACGAATTTCAGGTTATTACAATTCAAATAAAAGATTTATTTCATAAAGCAAATGATATGAAGCATTCGCAAAACACAAAATGCATTATTAATCAAACACAAAGCACAACATTCATTATTAATCAAACAAAAGACACAAAATGTACTACTGATTACGCAAAATATTTGAAACTATGATATTTGATAAAATTATTCAAAATTCTTATGAGATCATTTAGAATTACTTCTAATTTGCATAACAAACATGTTAAAAGTAAAACAGGCACAAGAAAAGCATAGCAAGCATGATAAAAGTCAAACAAGCATAATAAGTATTTTTTAAAAGGGAAAAATGAGCAGGGAAAAGTAAAGCAAGTGCATTTTTTAGTAAATGACCACATTTTTTGATATTTAACATTGACTAAAGTTATTTAAAGTACACTAGAGTTGCTCAAAGTATCTGAGAGTGTGCAAAGTGTTTGCAGTGTGTGCTTTATTACAATACAATTATTTTGAAGAGTTTACTGTGTGCAAAATACAGTTATTTTGCAAAGTGCAGTCAGAATACAGTCATTTTGAGAAGTTTCTTGTGCTGTGTACAGTTCATTTGTAAAGTGCAGTAATTTCAAAGTGTTTTTTACACTGTACAGAGTTATTTCACAACGTACAGTCATTTCGAGAAGTTTTTTGCACTGTGTACAGTTCATTCACAAAGTGCAGTCATTTCAAAATGTTTCTTACACTGATAAGAATGGTTTCACAAAGTACAGTGATTTCAAAGTGTTCTTGTGCTATGGAGACTTATTTCACAAAGTGCAGTTATTTTGAAGAGTCTATTGTGCTATTACACATAATTATAAGTTTCAGGCATAAATTTCTGACATATATGTGTGTGTATGTTTGCACAAAACTCCAAGGGTCTTTATTACTGTGTGTTGGCATGGCAGAGGCATTTTGCAGAGAGAGTCCACTTGTGTTTGATCATAATATTGCAGAAAACTGGAGAGCATTATAGTAGGAATCAGATATTTTCATACAAGCAGCTTTTTCTGATAAAGATATATGCATGAGGTCATTCAGTCTGCTTAATTTAGCAGGGTCAAAAGCCATTGAAAAAGCGCATTCATTTGTGTATGCACCAGCCGTATATGCAGGAGAAGGGGAAAATCATCACATTGTTCTACAAGCTGAATCAAGGGAGGACCCTGAATACTTGAAATGTAAATTTAGAGAAACGTGTAACCCCCCAGACAAATCTTACATTGGAGAGGCACTTATTTTATACAAAAGATAAAAAGCCAGGAGAAACTTTTGCTGCTTAAATTACTGACTTGAGAAGCAAAGCTAAAATGTACAGATTTGATGATCTGAAAGATGTGTTGATAAAGGACACTCAAATCCTATACTTTGGAGTTGCTCTTTCTGTTCTGAAAGCATGTAAGTATGCCGATAGCTATATTTTCAAGAGTTAAAAATACATGTTAGGAGTGTATTGTTTAGGCTTCCAGCATTGAGCAGTGCTACCTTTTTATAGCTTTGAGTTTGATTAGCTATGTAGGCAATTTGGGGAGACCATTCTTGCCTAAAAAAGGCACTATGGGGAGGAAAATGTTCTGGCTGACATATGGAAGCCGCTAGGAAAGATGTGCTGGCCTTCAGTAGCAAAGCAGGAAGGGTTGTTGATCATTTCCTCCTAGGTTGAGCTCTCTCTCTCTCTGTATATATATATATATATGTGTGTGTGTGTGTGTGTGTGTGTGTGTGTGTGTGTGTGTGTGTGTGTGTGTGTGTGTGTGTGTGTGTGTGTGTGTTTTGGATCCCCTTATAATTGAATTCAGTCACCTTTTTTCTTATTGTAGCAACAGTCTTGGTGAAGGCTGGATACTGCTCAATTCTATTTGCACACCAATTTCAGATGCATATTGTGAGAGCTCTGCCATGCCCCCCTTCATATGTTGCAAGAATGTATGTCTTAAGTCATTCACAGTGACCATGTCATATGTGTGACTTTTGGGCCTTAGTGACTCTGCAGATCCTCACACATGAGAGCCAGCTATCATCCTGCCTTTGTTCAGCCTGGTGAGCAGTGCATCTGTGTGACTACCAGATCTACTGTCTCAGCCTTGCTTTCCAAAATCTTAAGCCTTTCATCTGACTGACCCTTTTTGTAGTCATATTTTCTGTACTGTCTGTGTATGTTGCTGTTTGCCTGTTAGTGACATGGAGTGCCCTCTATACCAAATCTTTATATAGGTGGCCTTTGTGGTTTAGGCAGGGACTTTTTAAGTACCTCAACATAAGAAAACTTACTTATTTGTATAGGACATGGTGGACATGGCTGTGTGAGGCGGGCTTCAGAATTGACAACATACTAAGAATTGCCTGAAGTTTTGAAGAGAGGTTGACCTCCAACATTAGTAGATACACCTGTTGCATGTGGAGTAGTCTACAGGAGGAATGAACCAGTCATCCCTAAGCATGAGGCAGCTCTTACAGTGCCTCTACTTTCCTATTGTTATCAGGCTGGCAAGAGATGATGAAGTAAACTGTAGCTTGTTGATATTTAGTACCTTTTGCAATAAGGTATAATAATGAATACTAATGAGAAGTAGTAGGAAGGGTCTTTATACTAAAAAAATAAGACAAGCAGATTTTAAATGTGGTATGGAAAAATAGGGGGGAAGTTAAACCTTCTAGGTACTGTGCAAATAGCAGGCAGGAGGATCAGAAGAGGGGTACCTTGAGCTTAGGAGCATAAGAGAAGGAAAAAGTTCTCAGGATGATCTGCTAATGCTCACTGGTATAAGCAGATGAGATGAGAAAGGGAGAGGATTGCCAAAGACAATTTGTAGTTAGAGCAGTCAAATCTAAAGCAACACTGATGTTTGAGTGAGCACACTTAGTTCTAGATATGTGGGATACAGCTGGAAGACAGATGTATTTAAATAGCTTACAGGGTTCATAGTTTTTATGCTACTGATAATACAATGAAAGAAAAATAGATAGAGCTTGGTAGTCAAATTAAAATAAGAGGTAGACACAACACAGACTCTGGCTTTAAAGTCACATTAAGGTCAGGATTGGAGGATATGGGAACATTAGAACAAGTGCAATATAGTTTGATTTATTTGCAGCAAAACAGAACTGTAACAATCCAGATAAAATCAGACGCATAAGTTTGCTGATATAGCCTATCCGTCACAAGGCTACATACTACAGACACTGAGGTCTAGCCTGGCTGCATAAACTGATATACCCAAGAACAAAATTCTGCTCTAACAGCAAATGCTTTAAAATTATCTTAACAACAGAAATATTTGAACAAAGCAAGAGAAATGTAGTTTTACTTTTGTTTTTACTTTCCTGATGTAGAGATACTCAGAAAAAGAAATCTATGCATGGCAGTATTCATATTGCAGTTTAGTCACCAAGGCAACAGTAAAATGCTAGGTCATCTTATACACAGCATTTTGGAGCAAAAGTACAAGAGAAACCAATGAGAAAAACTGATTTGTAACAAGCCAGATGCAATCAGACCCTGATGTCTGCAGATAAAAATTGTCCTTCACAAAAGCTACTGTTTCCTAGTTAAGAGCAAAATACTGCACTTACATCCTTTTGCATAACCACATTTGCATTATAGAATTCATGAAAATGCTACATTTGTTCCACAATACTGAAATATCAATATACTAGCAGCACAGCAACTATTTGTAACAATGTAAAATAAAGTAACATATTCTTCTTGCCTATATTTTGCTATTATTTTCCACCATGACAAAGCAGACAATCATACTTCTAAAAGTATCAATACCAGAGTAATATATGTCGACTGTTTATCACTGATAATGATTTTTGCAGGTACATAATTTCAGATTAATTAATACAGCCTCCAAATCAGTGGAGTTATATAAGACTGCATTCATGCTGTGTTTACAGGCTGAGCTATTGTATGTATGGTAGAAATACAGAAGATAGTTTAGCATCTAGAGGCTGCACTAATTCAGTCATGCAGACTGCATCATACCTCAGCTATGCACACATACAATAATATTAGTAACACAGACTTTATTGTTTTTGACGTATGTTGCTTACACATTAAATTGTCTACCAGATGATGATTGCACGCATGTAAAAATAAAGTCAGAAATTCTTTTTGCTTATTTACCTATAATTTCTCACTACTGTGAAGCAGTGAAGACCATCTTTGTGTTTCTGTTCCAAAGTATAACTCGTTGCTTCAGTCACAAAGATTGTTTTAGATGGCTTCTACACATGAAACAAAGCACTTAATCATATCTGAAATCATATCAAATTAAGATAAATATTCCTCTTATATTTCTGTGTTAGTTCTCATATTTCTCTACTTATATTTGTCTATTAGTTCTCACTATTGGGTAGAAAATAATAGACTTTGTCAAACAATAGAATGCATTTGTCTGTCTTGCTTACTCATTAAACTGTGTACCAAATTATATTTGACAGAAAATGAAGTGAAATATTCCTCTTGTTTATATTTGGCTATGAATTCTCACTTATAGTTATCACGGGACAGCACTTGTCAAATAACTAAAACCAAATTATTGTATGTCACTTCACATTTAATTGCATATAAGTGATATTTGTAAATGTGTTAAATATTTCACTTTCTTATTTTTGGCTATTAGCTTTTTTCTGTTGACTATCACACATTGTTTTTCATACGATCAAGACCTTGTTGCTTTATGTTGCATCCTCATTAATCAATATACTAAAAGATATTTGTAGATATAAAATAAAATTAAATGAAATATTACTCTTGTTTGTATCTTTACTGTTCTCCTTGTGGTGTCACAGAACAATGCCTTGCAAACAGTCAGCACCATATTGCTGTATTGTGCTTCTACATTAAATAATTCAGCAAATATTTGCAATAAAACAAATTAAGCAATGTGTGTCTTTATACTTTGGTTAGTTTCTATACTATTAGCCATGCAGAATAGTGATATGATGGAGGTGGGCAACTATTAGTATGAATACCACAGCTGGTCCTTCATTAGGAATTCCTGGCCAAATAAACACTTACTGTTTATTGATTGGTGTCTTCGTTATTGGTGGCTCTCCTACTTCTTAACCATCCTGATTATCACAGAATGCCCAGATTTTTGCCTCATATGTTTTATCTGTTCCTCATTATTATTTTTTTTCTGGCAAAGCAGTGAGAAGTGAAGTCACTAAATAATGACATACATTTAAGTTTCAAACTTCATATTTAAAAAAATGCATGTTAACACAAATTCTGTTATTCTAGCAACTTTCTAAGTTTATAAGAGCATTGTTTAAAATCTGTCCCTAGTTTTGGGGTCTTTGTATCCCCTCTATTTTAGGCTTTGCCCAGATTTCTTGCACTAAGAGTTTGAGAGCTCCAGTTGATCCATCTGATTGACATACAGGATTCCTGTTGCTTTTTGATAATTATAAGTAGAACCAGAATCATAACCGGACTTGTTCCCTATAACTTTTTAACCTTTTTTGCCATTGAATTTATCCTGTTTGTACAAGTCAATACAAATTTTGTCATGTCTCCTTTCTACCTCACTGTAAAAATCTTATATATGGCTGTCCAGTATTTCAATTTGCCTTTCCAGCATTGATATATTTTCATTATAGTTAGTTCATATATACATGTACTCCATGCATCTACTGCAGGAAAGGTAACTAGTTCTTTAAGGAGCCCACTGACTTCACCTGTGTTACTGGAAAATTGTGAAAGTCTTAGACCACTTGAGAACTGCAGTTACAGAAACGCATTGCTCTGAAAAGCAGGGCAGTCTAGTCCAGTCTTTTATACGTGATCATTTTCTTCTTAAGATCTTTCAGCTGACTGTTGACATTAGCAGTGGGAACAATGTTTCTGTTAGCAAAGCTTTCAAATAGGTTTGCAATTTTAGCAACCACACCAGGCACATGCATTGATGATGGTGTGTGTGCCTGGTGTGGCTACTAGTTCTGTTGTTATATATATATATATTTTGGTTAGTTGTGACAAAATTGGTTGGGGGTGGTTGCAAATTTGCTAAATAATTTGTAATTCTAATTATCAGCATCTGATTCTACATTACAATCTAATGGAATGTTATCATAGCCTGGAAAATAATTCAGTCCAATCTGTGAAGGTATATACAAACTCAGGTTTCTGAGTAGCATAATGATCAATAAAAACTGTTAGGAAATGGGTAAAATGTAAAATCATTTCCTGAGGTACTGAGGGCCATAGACTGTACCTACATTTAAATAGAGGTTTCACTTGGGGAGCTGAGAAGGAAATAAATGAACTGCAAAGGGATTCACTCCATATGGTCTGTAATGCATAGGATGTCATCTACAAATTGTCTACTGGCCACCCACATAGTTATGAATCCCACATATGGCACATATGAAATGTTCCAATAGATTGTGATTGGGTGATTTCCCACAGGGGCATTTTGTTGGTAATGCAGATATGCCCAGAAAACCTAGCTTATGACACCTATAAGAAATCCACAAAATCAAATCAAACAGGCCAAGTGTTCAACTCTGCCCAATAACAAAAAAAAAAAAAATACATTATTGAACATGTTCTTGGGCTAATGAAGGGATGCTTTCACTGTCTGGATTCATCTGGTGGTACCCTGTAATATGGCTCTCATGAGTCTACTTTGGAAGCTCTAAGTTCTGAAACTATGAACTTCATATGGTCAAGCTTATAACATCAAAGCTTTGAAACTTCGAACGGTTTAAATGGATATCGCCGTATAAGGCAGAATGGGAAATTTGCCGTTCTCTTCACTGTAGTGCGATCCTGGAGTTGGTATATTTAATTAGCAGGGGGTTGGGGGTGCCTAAGCGTAAAAAAAATGTTTTTATTGAAGTTCTGAACTTTCAAAACTTTGGTGCTATGGTCTTGACCATATGAAGTTCAAAGTTTTGAAAATTCAAGCTTCCAAAGTAGATCTTCCCTGGCACATGTACAAAAATAGTGTCAGTCTGTGCAATGTTACAGAACATTATATAAAGGATGGGCAGGATGGGCACTTGCAGAGGCAGCTATTCCCAGCACACCAGGCAGTGGAGACTGAGTCAGATGAGGAGCCAGTGGATGAGCCAGCAGCAAGGGTGATCATGCCAGATGAAGGTGGGTGTCATATTCCATAGCACTGGCAAAGAGGCAGTGGCGTTCATATACTGTAGCTCAAAAGCACAACACACAAGAGTAAAGCAGATGCACTACAATAAAAGTGTTGCCTGCAAAACCAACATTAGGCTGTGCTTACCAATACACAGGCTGGCCATGCTGCGTATCAGACATAGGCAGCTCATTTAAGACTAATTTCTTCCATAGAGCAATGAGGTTGCCTACCTACTGCTGTGCAGATTCACCTGGTTGGACATAATGAGTATAAGCCCCCACATATTACTGGTTCTAGGTCACTCAGTTTGCATGACAAGAACACTAATCATGATGATAAATTGCATTTAGTTTTGTGTTCATGTCTGGATCACCTTGGGCACCACAGCACATGCAAGATCCAGGCCATGCCTTCAGTAAGGGGATCCATAATCCCAAATCTAACCATCTCTAGAGGGAGTCTGTAGGATCTGATTTCGTACCATTATACATAGGCATACAGGACTGCAATGTCTCTCATTGTAAAGTGCCATTGTGAGCTATAATAATACAGTACCCATATTTATGTGTCAGATATGAGTCTTTATCAAAAGCACAAATGACCATAACATCAAACTACAAAACATTGAGACCGGAATGTCAAAAGTGCAAAATAATGAAAGTCGACAACAATGAAACCTGTAATTTTGTCTTATCTTAGCTCCACCTATTACTTACCACTACATGCCACTGACAAATATTACACAGTGCTCCTTTTATCACTATGTCCTTTAAAGAAGTTGAAGTGAATAGGCAGCCACACAGAAGAAGATTGGAGTGTCTAAGAGAACACTGAGGTGAGACTGGGTGTGAGGCTGGGCTGCGTATACTTACTTCAGACTGTACAGCTTTTAATTTTAACAATAGTGGGGATTTATTCACAAACTGTATATGTTTCATACACCACTGCCAGCTCTGTGATAACTGCCATAGGGCAAAGTTAACAATATGACTGTTGAATATTATTAGTGCATTTGTGCAAGCATCCTGTCATATACATGATCAAGTGGATCAAGGTGTTAAGGTTGTGCTCCTACATTGTGAGGAAGATTGTGGGTTCAATCTCCACCCCTTATGACATCATAAAATATTTAAATTGACATTTCTGTATCATTTCTTCTTAAAAGTACTCAATTGTATTTATTCTGCTGCATTTATTACTGCTTGGTAGTAGCCTGAATAAATTGTAACTGTTATTCTAAGCCTTTTGGTTTAAGCACTTGGGGTTCAGGCCAGTTATTTTACATTAAGGAGGTTTGTGGTCTGCACTGTTGTGGCAGGACAGGTAGCTTACATCCTTCTAAGTTGGGAATTGCTGATTGAAGGCTCAGTGTCTGTTACTGTAAAAGTGTATTAGTTCTGGTTTAAGCACTTGAGCTTCAGGCCAGTTATTTTACATTAAGAATGTTTGTGGTCTGCACTCTTGTGGGAGGAGAGGCTAGATTCTGCCCTTCTGAGCTATGAATTTTTGATTAAAGGCTTATTCTGCCTGCTTATTTGAACTGTTTCTTTTTGAAATTGGTGCACATTGTTTGCTGTAACATAGGCTAGATTCAGGCCTGCTAAATCTAGCTTTGTTTGTATAACTTGAGCACTAATCCAGGCCATCTTTTTTGGAGAAGGTTCCCCTGCACCCTAGTAGCATGAGTGTGCAGTCAGAGCTTGACTGGTTGAAGACTGCTGGAACAGGGCTCAGTTTTGAGCTGTTTTACTGGTTAATTGGCTAATTTGTTTAAAACGGTTTGCTCGTTTTCTATTGTTATATAAAAAATGCACTTTATTCATCTGCTTTTACTGTATTTGTGTTTCTTCCTACTTTATTACTTTATTTTGCTTTTGCTGCCTGTTCTTAAATGTACTTAATTGCATTTATTCTGCTGCATTTATTACTGCTTATTAGTAGCCTGATTAAATTGTAACTGTTATTCTAAGCCTTTGGTTTAAGCACCTGAGCTTCAAACCAGTTGTTTTACATTAAGAAGGTTTGTGGTCTGCACTACTGTGGCAGGACAGGTAGCTTACATCCTTCTAAGTTGGGAGTTGCTGATTGAAGGCTTACTGTCTGTTATTCTAAAAGTGTATTAGTTCTGGTTTAAGCACTTGGGCTTCAGGCCAGTAATTTTACATTACGTAGGTGTGGTCTGCACTCTTGTGGGAGGAGAGGGTAGAGTCTGCCCTTCTGAACTGGGAGTTTCTGGTTAAAGGTTTATTGTGCCTGCATATTTGAACTATTTCTTTCTGAAACTGGTACCCCTTTTTTGCTGTAGCATAGACTAGCTCCAGACCTGCTGAATCTAGCTTTGTTTGTATAACTTGAGCACTAATCCAGGCCATCTTTTTTGGAGAAGGTTCGCCTGCATCCTAGTGGCTCATTTGCTACTGTTATATTAAAAAAAATGCACTTTATGCATTGCAGCTTAGCTAGGGTTAAACTATTCATGGCACCATAAAGTCTACTCTTCAGATTTTCCCTTAGAACTAGCCAGTTTTTTTTAGTTTTAGCACTCAAATCTGTTTCTTTGAGCTCAGCACTTGTTCAAAGCTCATTGTAAGCACTAAATAAGCTACAAATTACTACAACACTCAACTTTCCTCACTTGTCTAGAGGAAAACAGCTTTTAGTACTTAATAAATAAACACATATCCAGGCATGTCTAAGGGTCAGCTCCCAGTGTTTTCTCCTGTCTACCTGATGAATCTGGACATCTTGGGGCAATGCAGCAATTGCTTCATGTATACAGACTACCCTCTCCTCCTACCACTCAACACTACAACCTGTGAGAGATGCACTTATATAGCCAAACTGGAAGCAAAGCTCTCTTCATCCAAGACTGGACTAGACAGTCAAGAGGAGAAGGTAAACATTTGCACCACACCACACATCGCATAGTTTCTCAAAACCTACACCACCAAAGCCCACACATAGAAACACAAAACACACACCTATATTCATGGAGGCTTTTAATAAAAATCTGCCCAAGCAACAGAGACCTTCAAAGAAGAAACACAAACAACCTCCACCCCCCCAACACAACCCAAATGACTCATAGCCCACAAACTCAGTGTGCCACTCAACCACAGCCCATAAGGCATAACAATGTACCCAGCACTCTAGTCATAGGTAACTCTATAGTGAAGCACACTGATGTTCCACTCACCAGGCTGAACAGCTGCCTGTCAGGTGCCAGGATCCGCCACATAATGCACGCACTCAGTTCACTCCACAACAAGTACAAATATGACTCTGTCATTGTCCATGTTGGTGTGAATGACCTGAGACATACCTCCCTGGACTACATGAAAAGAGACATGGAGAAGTTCTCAGATCTTGTAGCCCAGGCAGGTATGACCCTAGCCCTGAGTAGCATCCTGCCATCACCTAGAATGATACCACAGTACAAGGACAAAATTATTGACTTCAACAATTGACTAAGCTTCTGGTGTCATTCTAAGGGGATCCAGTATCTGTCTGCCTGAGATGACATGATTGACAGACCACGATGGGTTTGCCAGAGATGGCCTGCACCTGTCACCCTTGGGATTCCAGATACTGGCTAAGGCTCTTGCCACCCCTATAGTGCCTTAATTAGGCAAGGTTCAAATGACAAATTCACCACCATAACATGTACAAGCAAGCAAAATCTGAGAGTAATGCTACTCAAAGTTAGAAGTCTAAACCTCAAAATGCTCTTACTCGAGCTCTCCTTAAAATGGAGAACATCGACATCTGTGCAGTGACAGAGACCTGGTTCAAGGCTCCAGAGAGCACTCCTGCATTACCAGGCTATAATTCATACCACACCTTTCGGCCACCTAACCTGGACCGAAACACTAAAGACTGAGGCGTGACCATATTCATTAAGGGCATCCATACCTCCAAGCTAGTTGCTCAGCATAATGCATCCGAGATTATCCAAGTGCAACTAACTCTGGGCAAGACCGCAATGCAAATTGTAGCTTGCTACAGATCCCATACCATGCCCCAGGATTCTCACTTCTCATTTCTTGATACACTGGAAAATATTAGGGTACAACAATAATGGGCAATTTAAACTACCGCACCATTAACTGGGAAAACTACTCATGTACCAACTCTTTTGCTCAACCTTTTCTGGAATTCATAAATTCCAATGCCTTGGATCAACTTATCCACATCCCCACCAAAGATGGCAATATCCTAGGCCTGGTCATAACCAACATGGGCGACTGGTGTTCCACACCAGAGGTCATTTCCTCATTGGTCAGATCTGACCACAAGCTAATCACCCTAGACAGCCGCATCCCGCCCCCACCCCTCATTAGGGAAACCTTGGTAAAAAAATTCTCCAAAGCCAACTTCACACTTCTTAAGACAGAAGTGGCAAACTTCACGACACCCATGCAGATGGGCAATAAAGGTATGACTACGGAATCCTACACAAATGCACTTTATAAGCACTTACACGAGTACAGGGATCATGCTACCCCCTAACAGAACCAAGATGCTATCCTCCAAAAAAAGGAAGCCAATCTGGTGGTCCCCTGTCATAAACAAACTCTACAACAGAATAAACTGTAGAAAAAAAGAGTAAAATTCCATGATTGGAGGAACTCCCTGGTCAGCCTCATTAAGAAGCTGAGATCCCTCATAAAATCCTCCAAAGCTAGTTAGAAAACAAAATCACCATTGATTCTAAAGACAACCAAAAAGCATTCTATAGCTATATCAAGAATTTCAATAGCAACACTCAGATCTGCTCTGAGTTACAGCACAATGGCACTAAATACACTGAACCAACTGATATTGCCAACATCCTGGCAGCTAGATTCAGTGCTAACTTTACCCCCCTCTCACCCCCTAAAGGGCCCATCTCTATACCGGAAGAATGCAAAGTTCCTGTAATCATGGCTCCACAGGTAAAAAACAAACTCTCCAAAGCCAAGAACACAGCATCCATGGGACCTGACAACATCCCAGGCTACGTTCTACACAAACTACAGAATGAACTGACACCCCACCTAAGTACCATGTTCAATCAAAGCCTCACCTCAGGCTTTGTGCCCACTGAATGGCACACAGTGATGGTTATCCCACTCTACAAAAGGGGAGCCACCATGGACCCCAGGAACTACTGCCCCATTAGCCTGAAGAGCCTGGTCTGCAAGGCCATGGAATGTATCATCATGGAACTTATAAACAAAGACACTGGACTCCACCCAGTTCTGGTTTGTAAAAGGCAGATCATGTCTCCTAAACCTGACAGACTTATTTGAAGCAGTCACCAAATCTGTAGATGAGGGTAAGGTGGTTCACACAGCCTATCTAGATCTCGCCAAGGTTTTCAACACCATCCCCCAGTCTGGAATTATAGATAAACTTACTAAACTAGGTATAAATCCCTATGTCACAAAATGGGTTGCCAACTGGCTCACTGACAGAACCCACACTGTGAAAGTAGCAGATTCCAAATCTGACTTCAGACCAGTGACAAGTGGAGTACCACAGGGTTCAGTCCTAGGTCCTCTCCTGTTTGATATCTACTTCTCTCTTTGATATCTACTTCTCTGAAGTACAGGCTAACAAAGAAGGTCTTTGGCTAATGAAGTTCGTAGATGACTGCAAACTAGGAGCCATAATCGAAACTCCAAATGATGTGGACATCCTACAAAAGGGCTTCACTGAGACAGATGGCTGGTGTCAAAGCCATGGCCTCAAGCTCAATGCCAAAAAGTGCATTGTCATCAACTTTGGTAAAAACTTTGTACCCATGAACTACCTCATAGGCGGTAGTCTACTTAACACCAAAAGTGTGATAAGAGACCTTGGGACACAG
The DNA here is from genome assembly GCF_019279795.1 of Protopterus annectens. Taxonomy (NCBI): domain Eukaryota; kingdom Metazoa; phylum Chordata; order Ceratodontiformes; family Protopteridae; genus Protopterus; species Protopterus annectens. The sequence goes on from NC_056728.1 coordinate 741,335,124, forward strand.
GTGGACAGTAGTCTCTCCTTTGATAATCACATCCCCACAGTAGTCAGGAAATCCTTGTATGTGGCACACCTCATCATAAAAGGATTCTCATCCAGGAAAAAAGAGGTCACTGTTCCCCTCTACTCGTCACTCATTAGACCGATTATAGAGTACAATGCCCTTTTGGTATGCACCTCACAAGACATCCACAACAACTAGAAAGGCCACAGAAATACCTCACAAAGAGGATTACCGGCCTCAAACAGATGCACTACGCACACCATCTCAAAAAACTCCAGCTTTACTCCATTGCATATTGCCTACTCAGGAGTGATCTCTGCCTAACATACAAAGCTATGTCAAACCCAAAGCTGTTGGACATGCTCCACTTAAGGAAATCCCAATCCCTCTGAGCTACATGCTCTAGGGACCTAAACCTTGTCATTACAATAAACAGAACATGCTGGAGGGATAGATTCCTGCCCCAGAGACTTCCCATACTCTGGAATAAACTACCTATCTATATCAAACAAAGCTCCTCATTAGCACTCTTCAAGAAAAATCTTGATTATTGGATGGGAAATAGGAAATTCACCCTGGGGATCACTTCTGTGGCTCTGCTCGACAGGGGCACAGGAAAATAATTTTCTTGGGTGGCGAAAGCCAGGGTACCTTTTTGGCTAGGATTATATAGGCCTTAGGGCCAGTAGCCTAGTACCTACCTATGAACATATGAACCTATTATGCTAACTATAGCATTATATAGGAGATAGCTATGAACAATATTTTTGGGTGGGAGGACATCTGTGTCATAGATAATCTTTTTCAGTATAGTTGCTCCCTTTGCTTGTACCTATGAGTGAAATGTATGTTTGAGCAACATGATTTCTTTGTATCTGCCCATTTGTCTAAAATGTCATTATATGCAGCAACTCAATAACCTGCAGCCTTCTCACTGGTAAGGTCTGTTGGCCCTCCACAGGTCACAGCAGCCACACCACTACCATTAGATGTACCTAGCACATCTAGGTTGTAGCCTGCCACAGTCACCAACATACAACCTGCCCTACCTACACTATCCCTTCAGCAACCCTGCTCTGGATGCTGAGACAGTTATGCCCACTGGAAGCAGTACTAGTGGAGATGACACCTTTGTCACTCTCAGCAGCTGGTAGACATTCTGGGGGAGATTATTGACAGGAGGTCAGATGCCCAAATTGGAAATATGGAGAACCTCCTCCTGTAACTCTTTGAGTTTCATCACTGTTCAGCACTGTCACCACTATCTGAGGCAGGGTACAGTGGTTATGGCACTGAGGGTGGCAAGTAATTTCCCACTGGGTCACAGCTGGCAGAGACTGACATTGTGAGTACCCCATCCTTGTTGTGTCCATGCCCACCTCTTTTGTTTAGTGCGTTCCTAAAAATTACCTTTCCTCTTTTTGAGTAATGTCTCCTTTAGCATTGTGATTCCCTTCCTTCACTATATTATCACACACCCTCTTAATTCCTTCCCTAACCTACCTACTTTTTTGCCTGAAAATTTGGTATCTGTCGAACAAAAAATATATTTACCCCACCTTCATTATTTCCATTCTGCTCATTTCTTGCTGACCTTCTCTTCTACCCCATGCTTGCTTCTTATCATTCCCCTTTACTCCCATTTCTACCCTTTAATTGGTTCAAAAATAGATAAATATACATATATATATATAATATATATATATATATATATATATATATATATACACACACACACACACACACACACACACACACACACACACACACACACACACACTTAGGGATTCCAAAGCACTTGTCTTTTGTGATCATACTGTTTGCCATGGGTCACAAAGAATGCCACTGATGCCCATGTACACAGCCTATGAAAACTGGTACTCCTCTTTGTTTAGCAAATATGTATGACTATTAAGTGCAACCACTATTTGCAATATGTATCTTGTCTTCAGCCAGCATTGGTCACATAGATTAGCTTGTTGTCATTAAACAGCAGATGGTATATACAAAATAGTGTAAAACTGTCAGCATTTGAGTAATTTCACTTGCAAAGACTTACAATGCCAACTAGGCCTTTGGATGATAGATTAGACCTCAAAGACAGTATCCTTTTGTCTCACTGTTTCCAGAACACAGCCTGTAGATGAAGTGCATTGTACCCTACAATTGAGAAAAGTTGTGGGCTCACGTCCTTTCAGGGTGGTACATGGTTTGTACAAAACACCAACCAAAAAAAATTAAGTTGAACAGTAAACAACAAACGAAGAATCCACTTGATTTACACTTGGTTTACTATACCTCTAGCGCTTCGGCAAACGCCTTCAAGGAGTATAAAACATTACAAAGTAAGCACAGTTTAAATACCCTAGTAAGCAAGACAATTAATCAATAAACATTAATAAATTATCCAATGAACATTAAAAATCAGATTAAATTAAAAGCCTCCAATTACATTCTACATTATGACCCTGAGGAGATAAAGTATCATATTTCAAAATTAAAATACTTTCTTCATAAAATATTTTTTTCTTATACAAATGATCAGAAAATACACCTTTATCAACTTGTTCTAAAATCGTAGCTTGCAGATCATTAGGATCAGAATTATGAACCAACATAAAGTGCTTAGCAACAGGACTATCTTATTTTTTATTTATAATGCTCCTAATATGTTCCTGAAGTCTAATTTTAAATTTCCTTTTACTTTCCCCTATATATACAAGTCCACAGGGGCATCTCAATGCATAAACAATACCTTCAGTATTACAATTGTATGTATTATTAACATAAAATAAGTGACCATTTATATAATTAAAAGTTCGAACAACAAAATGACATACATTGCAGTGACCACAGGACATAGTGCCCTTTACATGGATAGTCCTAGTTTTCTGTACATTAGTAGGATATCTAAATCTATTATGTACTATAATATCTTTTAGAGTTCTGCCTCTCCTAAATGAAGTACCTAAAGAGGTTGAAATTAACTTAGCCAAATCCATAGATTTAAACAAAAAATTCCAGTAGTGTTTCACCAAATCAACTAAAACACCACTGAATACACTATAAGTGGAGACAAAATAAACTAGTCTTTTCTCCTTGTCAATAATGTCTTTCTTATTTCCACCCACTATATTTCTACAGGTACCAACTTTATGTTGTTCATTAATAGCCTTATCAATAGCTGTTTGAATCATATAACTGTCATAACCCCTTGATCTAAACCTACTACATACAACATTAATTTCTTTATAAAAATCCATATCATTATTACATGATCGTCTCAGCCTCAAACATTCCCCATAAGGTACTGGTACATGGTTTGTCTCTTCCATTCTACAAGTGTTGAACACCCAGCTGCTATGTGTTTTACTGAAGCCTTTTTATGCTTCTGTGCCTCAAGCTTACAAATGAAGTGCTTTACAGACTGCAGCTGAAGGCTGTAGGCTCAAGTCTTCTCACTGTTGTATTTTTTGTCCATTTTATTTTTTTCATTTTTTTTAAGTGTGTAACATCCAACTGCTGTGTGTTCACCGAAACCTTTTAGCCTCATCAGTTCTATAGCTCAGCCTATAAATGGTATGATTTGTAGACTGCAAGTGAAGATTGTGAGTTCAGTTCTATAAAGGTTGTATATTTTATTCGTTCACTCTGCAAGTGTGTAACTCCCAAATGCTATGTGCTTCACAGACATCTTTTATCATGCTGTTTTTGTAACTCAGTCCATAAATTACATGCTTACCCAATAATGCTTGCTTACACAATTATGGAACTAGGTCCTACAATGCCTTTCCAGTTCTTTACTATCAACAGAGTCTGCAAAAAGCAGTAAGAGACAGCCTAGCTTATTTTGGTAGTTCAGTTTTGGTAAATACCGAAAAAAAGATACTTTCACCCTCATACCAATCCAACTTTATAAAATAATGGTATCTTTATATAAATCTTACGCTCAGCAATTCATCAATTAAAGCAAGAAGAAATACTCCTCTGTTCATGTGCACCAATACTGATTCTATTACCACATCAACTAAATTAATGTAATACAAATCCCTTTTTAAGGATTGTCTTGATATAAATTGCTTTATTCAAATCAGGATTCTTGCTAGCCTTCCACAAACTCTGCTATTTACTCTCATCTTCTGCATTATTATAGCAATAACCCACGCCTGGGTGTGTGTAATGCTGGATTTACCCACAGTTGGTGTGGTTTGGTCACGAGGGCGAAGCCCCTTAAAAAGGTGAGTGTACGAAATGACCCCATATTGAGATATAAATTATGACCATGAGAATGGAATTCAATTATAACGCTCCTAATACTCTAAATCACTGAGAAAATGGTTTGAGGATGTAATGCAGTCTTTAAATGTTTCCCTTCAATGAAGTTCTTTTGAGTTTATACTGTAATTTTAAATGGGTGTGGCCTGAGCCTTTTAAAAAACGAAATTCAAACAAATAGCCATATCTTTAGAACCGTAAATGTCATTAGAAAACTGTAAATGGCAAACTGTTCAGCACATAATAATCTTTACAGTAGAAGCATTCATTCAAGTTTAGGTCTTAAATTGATTTTATAAGCCATGACAAATCCAGTAAAGCTTAATTTTGTAACATATGCACAGCATACAATACAATCTTGTTAACCAACACACACACACACACACACACACACACACACACACACACACACACACACACACACACACACTGTCAGCAGCAGCATTTTCTTCGTATAGCTGTGAGCTCTCATATGATACTATGCAGTGATGTGTATGAACATCTTTACAATACAAAAGAATAGTGTATGAATACTATTCAATATCTCTTTAACTGTACTATTAGGAGGTCATATATCAATATAGTTGTGTTTGCCATCATGTAAGCTTAAGATGAAATTTTCTTATACCTTGTATAAAGCATGATTTTGGAATTATTAATGCAAATATGAACAAGTAACATATGATGCCTGAACATGTCAGTAGGATGGAATGTAAAAGCCAAAGCACTTTAAATGATTGCAGTGGCAACAGCTGACAATTGAAGATTGCCTTGAATTATACCATGTTCCTAGAAGTGGAGGAGAGCTTTTAATGCCTCTTAAGGCAATTCATGTTGAGAATGATTAAGTGAACAGCAAGAAATATAGCAGACATCAGTTATTTAAATTTTACTTTTGCCACTTCTGTTTGATTTTAAAAGTTACAAACTGCAGTATGAAGATTTATAGCATGTGGTTATGATTTGTTTGTGTTTGATAGCCTATTGGCAAGGATATTTTTGCAAAGCTCATTTCAACATGTTGACTGCCCCCATCCCCAGCTCTACCTCTCTCTCATGCATCCCCTGTACACCTAAGTTATAAACTTTCTACATATACCAATTTGGAAGAGGCAGCCTAAATAAAACTATACCATGCTTGCTCAGTCACATGCTTTTACCACTATCCTGCTATATCCTCCTATATACTACTAATACCTCCCCTACCCTCCTACATAATTTTATAACATACTTCATTAGGTATCTTGAGCTTCTTCCTTTCTTTATGGAAATGTAAAAATACTAAACTTCTTTACAATACTGTTTTCCCATCTGCAATATTAATTAATTTACTTCTGCATGATTTTACAGCTGGAACAAATGTATACACTTATAATTGTTGATGTAAATATGTGTGTGTGTGTGTGTGTGTGTGTGTGTGTGTGTGTGTGTGTGTGTGTGTGTGTGTATATATATATATATATATATATATATATATATATATATATATATATATATATATATATATATATATATATATATATGTGTGTGTGTGTGTGTGTGTATACCTGTCTTGAAATTATGTTTGTTTTTTCATGAGAAATGTAACTGTTGTTTTTCTAGAACTGGCTGAAAGTCACTAGTTACTATAAATGTACTGTGATAGAGCTTTTCTTCTCAGGCCACCGCTGAAAATGGACTGTGCCCAGTTGGGCTTTCCTGGTGGACCAACCAACTAACTAACTAACTAACTAACTAACTAACTAACTAACTAACTAACTAACTAACTAACTAACTACATTGGAAAAAGAACAGTCCATTTACCAATGTTACAAACTATAATACTGCATATAAAATGTACAATTGTTTTATTCAAGCTGGTACTTCTCTTCCATATCACAATAATCTGTCAGAAATCAACATTCAAACCAACACTACTTGAACTAATTGACCCAATGGATCTTATCTACAATCAATGCCTGGACTCCCACAGTACATTACTCATACAGTTTATCACCATTGATCATGCCAAAAATTCCTAAGAAAACTGAAACCCACCGTAGCACTTGATCTTTTTCCTCCAGAATATTTTAATGTTGCAATCCAATCAGTAGCTTATCCAGTATCTATAATTATCAATAGAGCAAAGAACAATATGCACCTAAATTGTAGGTGCAACCTTATATTATTCTCACTTTGTAAGGAGGAAATGGATATAATCTTTCAAATTTCAGACAAAGCACTGTTCTATTACCTTTATGCAAAACAAACTTACCAAAACAACCTCCTGTTCTCTATCCAAGACAAGGATCCATACAAGGTTACAGCACTGGCAAAGTTATTTTATCCTTTCTAACTAGGGTTGTAACTCATCTTTATATCAACTACATCATATTCCCATACTCCTTGACATGTTTAAAGCATTCCAAGTGGTCTCCTATTGTATCCTTATCAAAAGACTTGGACAACTACACTTATCAAAATCTTTCCTCAAATGGTTCTTTAGCTTCCTATCTGATAGGTCTCAGGCAGTCTTCTGGAATGACATGTAGTCATCTTTTGCACATCACAGCAGGAATCCTCCAAGACTCTAATCTTGGCCCCAAACTGTTTACTATACTCATCAAATTCAATACAGATGACAATACCGTAATATGACATGGAAGTACTCCATTCCAGATGTACAATTTTAACCCAAACAGCATTCTGTACACTGAATGACTGGCTTAAGGTATCAGCACAGCTGAAGTTGAATAATAAAATACATAAAATAATGGTTCTCTCACAAAGGCAAGATTAAGTAATGTGTGACACATTGTTCTCTGTTAAGAAATAGTTAAACTATAACTCACCCTTATCATAACAGGTCTCCTGCTCCTTGAAAAAGGAGGTAAGGTCAAAGGGTGGGTACTGTCAAGGCACAAATGACTATGTGTTCCAGCTGCATTCTGCATTCTGTGATTTTATGACTATATAACAATTTTACAAAGATATACTAATATAACTATTTCCTCCTTTTGTTATCAACACTGTGCTGGGGCAGGTAAATCCCACCAAATTACTTGGAATTATTAATCAAAGCTTCAACTTCCTAAACTTTTTTCCTTCCAGGTCTGCTATATATTTCCTGTGACCTTGTAAACCTTCAAAAAAGCCAGCTGCACAGTTATGAAAAGACTCACAAAAATTGCTAAATTCACTTCAAACCTACCCAGTATAGCTTCTCACTGTGCTGCCCTCTGACAGCTTAAATGGCTTGAACTGCACAACATATTAATCTGCACTCAGCTTAACATAGTTCACGATACCCTATATAGACCAATTTAAGGTCCTGCACTCATCCAAATTATTACAAGATATGTCTCCCTAAAGAGAACTATAATCTACCCACCTGAGCCACATACTTCTCTTCAAAATCTTAAACCATTATTGGCATTTCCTTATAAATAGCTCATGTGGCCAAATTACAGAACTCCATTCCCAAGTAGCTTATACAGGAACCACATTTAAAAATATTTTACACTAAACTAAAGCAATTTTTACAATAATGGATGATCTTGTTAGTGTATTGAGTGAAATAATTTGGTGCAAGATCATATTAAACATGTGTCCATGGTACTTTTCTTAATCATCACTTGCATTTAACATTCATTTCTGCCCAAGTACTGCTACTTTTTTCCCACCTTTCCATCCTTCTTCTCTAACCCTTTTTGCTTCACCTTCTATTTCACTTAAGCTATTTCGATTGACATTCCCCCTCCTCCCCGACAATATTTGTATCCCTTCCTACATGTGACCACCCCCTACAGTACCCAGTTATGCCCAGCTAATTATCTCCTGCCACTATTAAACACCTTCTTCGTTCTCTCTCTCCAGTACTCACGTACATCTCAGGCATCCTCTTGTCCTCAGACGTCTTCAGTTACAATCGCTGTTGTTCTACATTTTCCATCCTTATTCTTCATCCTTTTCTTCCCTTTTTAGTCACCTTTTTAACATAGAAAAAAGGCAGCCACAACTCTGTTTCATTCATTAGTTTTGTATTTATTTCAGTATGTTTCTTATTATAGAGTTATACATTTACTGTACCTACTGTCTGGTCATACGTTAAATAATTAGTTCTTTATCCATCATCTGTGTATTGTAATGTATGTGGAGGTTTTCTTCTCACAACTTTGTTGTGAAAGGGTAATTGTCCACTTGGACTATTATGGTTAACAAATTAAAATAACTATATAAATAAATGAAATAAGTGTGCGTGCCTTAAGGAATGAGTGCATAGCCAAAAGAAAACACGATGAAACAATGTTATCTGAAATGTACACAGTCCTCACTTTTCTTCAGTTCAAAAATATATTTTAGATTAGGAAAACTCACTCTCTGACAAGGGAAAAGAAGACCATATAACAGTAAATGCTGGAGGTTCATAATCACTTCCTCCAAACTGTTGTTGTGTCTTTTCAGCTTTTCCCAGTTAGGGGTCGCCACAGCAGAACTCCAGTCCGCTAATGATTGGCAGTAGATTTTTACGTGCCAAGTTGCCAGCTCTGATGCACAACCTTCAACAAAGGTACGCCCATTCACGCATGTCTCCACACAGAAGACACTCTAGCTGAAAATCGAACAGGGCAGCGTCTTACTGTGAGGCGACAATGCTACCGCAGCACCACCACCGCAGTAATCACTTCCTCCAAACTAATAAGAGTTAATTTCTAACTGCTTCTGTAACTTTGTTTCCTCACTGCTTCCTGTAAGTATTTCCTAATCAGATAGTTCTGATGAACTACTTGGTTTTGGTTTTGAATATGTTTGTCACATTACCCTGGTTATGGTAAACAAACTTCTCAAGAAAATACCAGATCATGGGAACCATCATCTGCATTGAAAAGGTATCATAGCCTGTGGTACCTTCATTTCACCACCCGCATACATTTTTAGTGCATCATTAAAGGCACATGCATTCTCATACTTGTGAAAAGGGGGTGATGCGCTATTTCTTTCTGCTCTTACAGTCTTTACATGGCTGCTTTCATCTTTGCACATCTTTGTAAACTATTTGAATGTACAGTCTCTGAACAAATTAAAATGCATTTTCGGTCTTATGACCTTGCCAGTGAATATCAACACAGTTTTAGATGAGGTCACAGCACCAAAAAAGTTATTACTGTCTTTTACCAATAAATCTCCAGTCCAGTGGTTCAGGACAAATGCTTTTGTACTGTGCTTGCCAGCCTAAGGCTTTCAACATTGTATTAGAAGCTAGTTTGCTTGTATAAATGCTTCTCTGCAGCCCTGACAAGGGTACTCTTTCTGTGTTTAATAATGATTATTCTCAGTGTTCGGGTTAATAATATACTATATACTTCCAGGGCACTAAGCAATGAAATACCACAGAAAGCAATCATAGCAATCCTTCTTTTCACTGAACTGATAAATATAATGTCAGCTGGAAACCAGATTCAAGGATCACAGAGTAAATGATTTCAAATATTTAGAGCTATAGTTAGATACTTGCCTCGCACTAGAGCAAATGCTGACAAAATCTTAGTCTGATGGTCAGCAAAGGAGAAACTAAGGACACAGAAACTTTCCTCAAGGGTATCCTGCCTTTAAATGTGGTTAATCTATTTTAATTATACATTCACCTTCAAAGACATGCAGCCTACATAGTTTATAAAATAGCCAAATATGTTGAACAAGCTCCATTGCTTAGGAAATCTTTGCAATAGCTACCAGTCCATCTTGGAATAACTGCTTTGTTTGGAACTTTAATTCATAAGTCACAACACCTAGGTGTTTGCTCCAGTGTAACAGAGGAGTTTAGGTTTGGAATTAGGACACTTTAATCTGTTATATCAGCTTGTTTACCCTTACTAGTACACAGTATTCTTGGTAATGTAATTATAATAGTTTCATTTACCATGGTCCAGTATTTCATCTAATTGCTCATCTCTATAAGATCCGTGTGTACAGCTTAAGGTATTATGATCAGGTTGCCAATCATAACCGATTTTCTCATTATAGAAACATGGATGTCAAGAAGGTCATCTCAAGCGAAGCAAAGCTGGAGAAGTGAATAACTAGTCAATCCTGATCGGAGATACCTGGTTATAATTCTTTTTAGCTTCAGTATGGTGATCTGCTAATAGTTATACAGTGTTTTACAGCTTTGAAAACCATTAAGCAACTAGAACTACTAAACAGACAGTGGCCAGAAGTTAAATGTATGGTGGGCTAGTAGCTTTAAAGGCTATTATAGATTTTAGTCTGCATTTTGGTGTGGCAATGAGCAATGTTTAAAAGCTTTTGAAAGTTATTACCACTTTCTGTTTCACAGTGGCTGGTGTGTATGCTCTAACACAAGACTATAGTAGAACAGCACTGAATGCTAAACATAACAAAACTTGTACCTATTTTATGTCAGATAGGTACATAAAAAGGTTGACAGTGTAAACGTTGCACTCCATGAACTATAAATAATTCACATCAAGCTTCAAACAATACAAATAGGGGCAATGACACAAATCCATGGCTAAATGACATGATTTACTGATATATATCGACTACAGAAAAATCATTGCTCTAATGTGTAATCTATGCTTCCTGATGACATATATGTCTGGGGTATTAAATCAACACTTTATGGATGCATGCCAGTTTACTATGTTGCACACTAATACCAAACACATCTTGCTTCATTTTATATGATGATTCCCATTATTACAGGCTCACTTCTGAAAATGGGATTTAGTCTATTTACCTTCTCAACAAAATAAATAAAATAAATAAATAAAAGCAATACCATATATGTTTGGAATCTTTCTTATGAGTTGTGTTTTGAGTACCACAATAAGAACTGCTTATGTTGTTTAACATTACTACTAGATTATGTTTTCTTCTTGTTGTGGCACGGGAAATAGTAGCTTACTCAAAATGTTAGTTGGAATGTGAGAAGACATATATTCAATGAAGGCTTCCCCAGATGACAGCTATTCTACTTTCATGATGGACCATAAACAAATGGTAAATAAAGTAAGCAAAAACAGCTGATTTCCAAATGATTCCTTCTGATTTGAGTTACTTACAAGAACAGTTTAATTACATAGGAATCAACACAGAAAGAAAATTTGATTTGGTAATCACCAAAGGGACATAAATGACTATTTGAACTTTTGCAGAACTCTGGAAGAAAGTTATTTGATTTGATTTCTGTAGTAATATCACTGAGCAGTGAAATGGCACATGTTCTGTACAAGACAATCACTGATATTATTACCTAAATATTTTTTTTTCAGATAATATTACAGCAATTGATAAATAAATGTAACAGGAAATTCTACAGAAAGACACCTCAGATCTGCCAAAGAATTATATATCTGTAACCAGCAGAAATCCCTCCATATTGTACTACTTTAATATAGAGGACATATCAGCTTTAAGCTACTGATTGGAAACAAGTAAGTATCCATTTCAGGGACAGATAACCTAAAGATCTCACACCGTAACTTTTTATTCAATCTATAAATAAAAATGTAAAAAGAATCCATATACCTACACAAGGCACTGATATGAAATAAGTAATAATATGCCATGAAAATGTTTATTGTTGAGTTAATATGTAGAAAAAATGTGTCCCATACATAATTCAAGTTAGGCACTAAATGTTTTAATATAAACTAGTAATCTCCTAAGTAATTTGTATGTCTAATTTTCTTCAAAATCATTAATCGGCCAATCAGAAATATATGGCTAATTAAAAAACAGTATTGAAAAAAGAGAGAGAGATAAAGGACCACTGTAAACTGGAATCTAAAGAATTACCTAGAATGTGCTTCCTTCTCCCTGTGATGAAAGCAGGGCTGACAAGAATGGTACATGTGATTAACAGAAGTGTGCCTTCACTTTGACTTTATCTTCATTGCTACAGATTTCAGAAACAAAGTATTTCTTTCTTCAGAAATATAAACAATAAACATAAGACCAGTAAGAAGCTATGCACTGGCACAAGAAGTTAATACTGACTAATTAGTAAATCACATGAATCTTAACATGGCCACAGGAATGCAGCCTAAAGGCAAAGATCACTTAAACCAATCACATGCAGCAGTAGACATTAGGCAGAAAAGGTAGTTTCATAATTACATCAAAAAGAAATTACCTCTGGTACAGTCAGATCAAATCATGTCATATCACATGGTCACATGGTAAGGATCAGGATGTGTTTTATCCCGCAGCAGTCTCCTTGTATGATATGGTACAATTCACAATATGCCTTAATAAGACCTGCTGCACATAATGCACCATTTCTTATCTTAGGAAAACCACAGAAACATCTAGAAACTTCCTGTCACCACTTGTCAGAGATGCATACACTTAGTAAAGCAATAGCTACACTGATCTTGGCCTAGAAGCATATTTTAGTGTTGAGCTGAGATGCAGATATAGCTGTAGCAGATTACTGTAACTTCTTCTTTTAATTGCTTTGTATTTCAATTCAGTAAAATTTGCACTAAAACTAAGGTTATTTACTTTTTTTGTCAGATAATAAATGGTAGTTAAAAAGTACAAAAACTCTCCCTCAGATTCAGCGAGCTCTGCACGGAGTGCCTGAATAGTGTCAGAGGTGCCGCATGCAATATGACTGATGAGCAATCCAGGAATGAGCCCCCGAGACGTGAACGAGCGTGCCTACATTTCCCACACAGACACCACTGCCATATGCTAACTACCTCATTTGCTAGTAACAGCCATGCAAATGAGGTGAATTAGCAATCCAGGAAGCAGGCAGGCATCTGTGCAGGAATAGTGTAACCTGCAGAAATGTATTCGGTTAGTAACCGAATACATTTCTGGAAATTACAAAACGGAGGCATAACAGCTCGAAAGAAAGCATGCATTCAATGTACTAGGCATGCCAATGACCACATATATGGCCATTGGCATGAAAAATAGTTGCAATTTTATAAAAAAACAAGTAAACAAAAATCCAGAAAAAATGCTGAGGTAAGGCTCCAGTGTCCAAATCAAAGTAAAAAAAGCAGTCTTCAGTCTTCAATCAAGGTAAAAAAGCAGTCTTCAATCGAAAAATAAAAGTATAAGAAGTCTTCTTTATTGTCACACAAGCGCTTTCACATATTGCTTCCTCAGGTGTATACTAACAAAGGTAAACCACACCTATATATATTTAACTAAAATCATCATGTGACTTAATAGCCCATTTACCATTAAAGCTGTATTATCTCTTGTGGATCAGAAAGCATTGCTTAAAGCTATGTGTGTATGACACAACAATAAAAAGGGTGTGACTATTTAATAAAATACAATAAATTTAAAATACATAATTTATATCTAGAAAACATTCTATCTTCTATTCATAATGTAGAACTTCTAAAAAATACATCAATTTTAATAAAATTCTTAGAAACATATAAATATATATATATATATATATATATATATATATATATATATAATTATAAATATTTCATGAAAAAACATTACATGAAAAATAATACATTAAAAGCATAGACCCATAGCCATCTATTTATCTACGTAGCCCCCTTTTTTCTTAAGACAGGCTTAATGGGCATGCTGTCATTCAGCCCATGACCAAAGTTGGCTCTCAGCATAGCTATCCATCTTGCTTCAGCTTCCTCGGTTCTATCCCTAATATCACTGTTTCTCATATTCTCATAAGTTTTTGCAACAATCATAAACCTAAATGTATGTTTTTGGCCTACTTTCAAAACGTGCTTAGACAAAGCGTTGTTCTCTGATCCCTTTCCTATATGGTATATATTTTCTCTAACCCTTTCTCTGAGGCTGCAGTCTGTTTTCCCTACATAAAAACAGTTACACAGGCCACAGATACAACAACAACAACAAACAAGTGTTTTTTTGGCCAATCTCGGACGTTTAAGCATAGGCAACAGTGCGCAAATGAGATCTTCACAAAAAAAAAGAAAAAAGGGGGAAATAAGCTTTTATACCCAAATCAGCATTTTGCCATAACAGTCAATGGCATGCATAAGACAACAATACCAGGGAATAGTGAATGCTAAGGGGAAAGGCTCAGTGTGAGTGTGGTAACCATGAATTAGTATTCTGGTTTATGTAAATGAGGGGACTGATACTGAATCACAGACCGTGTAGGTGAAGCAACACCACTGTATAAGAGGTGGATGACCTCATAAGGGGGTGTGTCATATTGGAGCTCTGTGGCCTGTGTTTGCCCTTAGATAAACAAAGCTAAGGAAGGGGGTGTGTCTAAGGCTGCCTAGCAGTGTTTACATTGCCTAAACGGGTGTGCATGCCGCGCATCAGGTTTTAAACAAAAAAAAAAACAACCAGGAAATAGCAGCACTGTTCACATCTGAGCAGTGGGTGGGTATGCGCGGTGTGCCTTGGAGCTTAAACGGGAAGGCAATGGGAAGGGAAAACAGCAGTAGAAAGGCAATCAAGGAGAACTAACATACCTGGCAGGTGAAATGCATCAAAATCAGCCAATTACACAGGCAACAGCCCAGCACACTACTATAAACTATGCAAACACCTTTCAGTCTGTTTTTTCCCACAAACTCTACACCACCAGTGTACACAGATGGGGAAATTTTACCTGACAAAACTAACAAAATGTTAGGGGCTGCTGTTGCTCTCCTACATCAATATGTGCAAGAGGCTGAGGGTGGTGATGATGTGAATGCTGATGACCATACCACAGTGAGGAGGAGGGGAAGAGTGTACAGACCCAAAGTAACCTACCAGGGGTTATATGAGCTAGAGATAGTGGAGCACTATTAGGTTGACAGGGACATAGTACAGCAAATTGCTGTACCGGCCACTTCATGCACAGACACAGCAGAGGGGAACCCATCCCAGTGGATACCAAGGTATGTGTAGGCTTAAGAATACTAGCCACAGGTATCTTCCAAAGGGCAACTGGAGATATTATGGGGATCTCACAGGCATCAGCATCCAGGGTACTCCACCATTTCCTGGATGCCATGTCAGCTCATGCCGGTGAGCACATATATTTCCTCAACACCCATGAGGCGTTGACCAGCAATATGCATCTCTTCCACCAAATAGCAGAATACCCTGAGGTAGTGGATGCTATAGACTACACACACATACACATCAAAGCACCACCTGTTGAGCAGGGTAGGGTCTACATAGACCGCAAGGGCTTCCCCTCCATCAACTGCCAGGTTGTGTGTGTGATGCCCAGGACATTATCTTGAATGTGTGTGTTGGCAGCCCTGGAAGCTATCATGACTCTGACTTCTGGCATATGACACAGCTGTACCAGTCATTTGCCAGTGGGGACATCCTATATGGCCACCTAGTGAGGGATGCTGGCTACGCACTGGCCATGACTGATGACACCCCTCAGAAATGCACACACACCTGAACAAGAACTCCATTATGAGGCACACGCACAAACCAGAATCATAAGAGAGTGTATGTTTGAGATGCTTAAGTCACAGTTCCGCTGCCTGGACATATCCAGTGGAGCCTTGCAGTACTCTCCAGCTACATGTATACAAATGTTCATAGTAAGTGCCATGCTATGGAAACAGCTGCAGCGGGAACAGCATGGGCCAGGGCCACACAGCCCCCCATCATTGCCAAGGTCATCACAGGTACAGAGTGACTTGGAAGAGGAACTACCTGAGCCTGCCCATGTAGGGAGAAGGAGGCATGTCCAGTATGCCCAGCCTTGGCAAAGAGGCAACAAATAGCACATGCACTGACACAGTAGGGACCCAGGGAATGACACTTCTCTCGCACATACAGTAAAAGGGTTGCCAAACATGACACTACCTGTGCTTTACCATGTATAGGGAGTGTACTATGTATATCCAACATAGTCAGCCTCCAGCACCATCCTCAATACTGGCCCAGCCAAAAGGTAAGTCACCCTTTCTATCAATTACTGAATGGAGTAGTATGTTCTGATAGTTGTATCTATAGTATGGATGCGAGCATGCAAGGGAATCGGGTGGCTAAATGGGATGGCAGCAGATAGTGGACACCTGTATGGGCAGCATGAAATCCATAACACATACTGCTGTAAACATACTAGGCAGTACTAGACAAGGTGACAAATCCCACTGCAGTACATTGGTGGCCCAAATAACTGTGTATGTCCATAGGACACACACATGCATGTCAGTGAGTCTCACATACCCACCACCAGCCTCAACCAGCAGGACAGGTGTAGATGACCGTAAAGAAAGGCTGGGTTAAGGCCTCCAATTGATGGCAATGGTTAACCCCACCCCTCCAGACCTACCCAGACAGACTGCAACAGGTCTCTCAGTTGTATGCAAGTTTTGAAGGGTAAGACATCTGAAACTGAAATGTAGGTCAATAAAACCTAAGATCTGTACTCTACTGATATGCCTCCAGTCTGCATGATATGTCAGAATACAATATGAAATGGAAGCTAACAGAGTACCTGAAATACCAGTAGAGTCATAGCAAATGTTTAAAGTCATCAGGCGTGCCCCCCCTCCCACAATCCTATGTAGAAATGCAGTAACATGCAAGTGTGAGAAGTAATAACAGTGGAGCACAGATTACCTGAGCTGGCCCAATCTACAGGATAGATTGCTGTATGTGTACAATATGCAGGGGTCTGTGTGTTAGGTTGTTGTGTGTTCAGTATTGTCTGGAAGTGGTCAGCATGTAGGCATGGAGGATTGTGCCTCAGTGACCTATGGGCAGTACTGTGGTTGACAGGGTAATGTTCTGACAACTGCAGGACCAACCACAATGCTTCTCAGCAATACCCATATCAGCAGTCATCCATACTCAGTGTCCAGATATAAATATCTGTCACTGTCTGAAAGATGGGCATGCTATGAAGGTGGGCCCATACATACACATGGTACACAGGTGGAAGTACCCTAGACAGAGTGCATAAAATGTAACTGTCACCTGCACACAACTTTGGAATTGTACGTACAGGTTAGCAGCACAGTAGTTGTCTGTGTAGTATGAAATACTCATGTAGTCTGGCCAATCACTGGCAGACCACAAAAGGCACAGTTATGAAGTAATGAGAGACTGCCTATGTCTCAGCACAAGCCAGAATAACGGGAATGTCCCAGGTATATCTGTGAGTCAGCTGCAAGTAGCTGCCATACCACACATGCACTCAGCTAACCCCACCATCAGTCACAGGTTTATCACAGGTCATATCCTCACTGTTGGGAATGAGTACAGTATGACCCCACTTCTGTATGGGAATAACCACAGAATGCAGCATGCTGAAGAGGTGTCCTACGCAGATGTGTCCCAAGCTGTAAGCAGCACCCTGCCTGCATGTAGACCAATGGATCAATATGGACAGGAAGTATTGACATTAACAACTCGCACACTTACGCTGTCACCCCAGGGGAAACCACTAGCTCGCAGCCTGGGAATGTAGGAGTGACAGAATGCACTGGCCTGCTACAGATGGCCTGCATCACTACCAAATGGCCTACAGTCCTCTGTCAAAGGCCTGTGCCTCACCTGTAGTGCCAGTGTATGGTATCTCACTGGGTCCTACCTAACAACCTAACACAGTCAACAGAACAGAAATGCAAGGCCATGTTAACAAATCCCAGTAGCATGCGCTCCATGTCCCAAATCCCAGTAGCATGCGCCCCATGTCCTACTGCAAGAACTGTGGACCAATCCATAAATACCACTGGGATGAAGGGCAAACTATAGGGATACTTTTCAGATATCACTTGCATAATGTTAGGAAGAGGATAGAATAATAGTTTGGGGGGGGTGTAGAAGCATGGACTTCATGGAGTGTGTGAAATCTGAAACTTTGATGTGTGCCCATACCACCCCTGACTGAAAACCCATTAATGGGTGGCTACAAACCTGCTCATAAACCACAATGTGAAGGGGAACTTACCAGATATATGAGCCCTGCCTCTGGGTAACCTGGGTGAATCTGTACAGCTGAGAGGTATGGACCCAGCAGGATATGGCCATTCTGTTAAAGTCGATATATGTACAAGAATGCACCAATTGGAATGTACCTCGCTAGACATCTCCAGCAGCTGGAGAGACCACAGAGGTGCCTAACCAAGAGGATTACTGGCCTCAGACAGTTGCCCTATGCAGCACAATTGAAAAAGCTAAAACTGTTCTCTGTTGCATACCGCCTTCTCAGAGGCGATCTCTGTCTAACGTACAGAGCTATGTCCAACCCAGAGTTGTTGAACATGCTCCATCTTAGCAAAACCAAATCTACTCGAGCTACACGCTCTAGGGATATAAACCTCAACACAACAATGAATAGAACATACTGGAGGTACAGATTCCCTTCGCAGAGACTTCCCTTACTATGAAACAGGGTCCCGATCTACATAAGACAGAGCCCCTCACTATCACTCTTCAAGAGGAACCTTGATGAGTGGATGGGTAACAGAAAGTTCACACCAGGGATCACACCAACAGCATTACTAGATAGGGGCCAAGGGTACTAGCTGCTAGCACAAGGGTCTAGGGAACTACTAAAGGGGAAGTGAATACTGCACAAAGTGGCTGGGCTAATATATGCCTTCGAGCAGATAGCCCAGTACCAATCAATGAACCTATGCGTAGTAATCCCCCTTTGGAAAAAAGAAGGGGATCTTAAGCCACCATACTACCAAGGTGCTGGACCATTTACACAGACCCATCAGCAAGTGTCTGTAGCTACCCCTCCAGAATGGCAGAAGTGTGCAAGAATGTGTAGGCTGTGGCCCACAATACTGGACTCAGCTTCATTCATCTTGTATTTCCTGGTGAATAACTGTGAGCAAATAATTATATCTGTCAGTAGTTGATGACTTAATACATCACAGTGTAAAACAGTACATATGGCTGAATATCTCTGCTAACACCAACCATGTAACACAAGCAGCACAGACACCAATAGTTACAGTATCCCACTAACTGTCACCCATTGTGACTCCGTATTGTCAACCTTTCTACAGATATCCTGCATAAACAGGTTGCTAGCTGTAGGTGTAGAACACCAAACCCTGGACTGAAGTATAACCCTACCTGGAATGGATTCACACACTCAATACAAAAGGTCATACTGGGCATGCTTATACACTTAGAGAAATGAAGCCCATGTAGACTATACATATCTGTCATTTGCAGATGTCTGTGCACATTAGAGAAATGAAGCCCATGTCTGACAACCCAGTAGACTATACATATCTGTCATTTGCAGATGTCTGTGTACACACACCAAATTGTACACCATTTATGCTTCACACACACATTGGATAGGAACACTCACACACATATCTAAAGCCAACAGACTATAATATGTCAAACATACACACAGAGATGTGGGGAAGAGAGAGAGACAGACAGTGACAGAGAGAATTCCATTATGAGGCCTGTCCCACCGACTACACATCCAATTGGCCTATATCTTATGATGTGCTTATGTCAATCGCTGTAGACATTCCTTTTGGTAGCCCTCAGCCCTATGGTGCTTATGATAACTGTGTAACATGGTGGTACAAATAAGTATTCATGTAGCATTTGTAAACTCAGTCCTGTCAAATGTAAAGTTGTGTGTGTGTTTGTTTCCAGAGGAATGATGGATGGCCCATTCACACACACTGCACTTCCCTTTTCCCATGTTAACACTCCTGCTGATGTCAGTCACCTTGAAATAACCCTTTGGGAAATCTCAGCCCTATAAGCTCTGTGGCACTCGCAATAATTGTGTAATTCTGTAGTATAGCAGAAGTTATATTCCCCAACATGGCAAGTGTGTGTGTGTGTGTGTGTGTGTGTGTGTGTGTGTGTGTGTGTGTGTGTGTGTGTGTGTCTTTGATGATACCTGAATTTGTGGACATTCATACTTACTACTCTCCCCTTACTCCTCCTTTAGCACTGCTGCTGATGTCACTCACCTTCCAAGATACCTTAGGACAGCTCTCTAACATATAAGCTCTGTGGTGCTTGTGATAATTGTGTAATATCATAGTGTAGCATACTAGTTAGGTAGAAATGCTAATCCCAGATGTGGCAACTGTAAAATATTGTGCATTTGTGTGAGAAAGTGCGTGCGTTTTTGTTGACACCTAATTTTGTGGACATTCACACTTAGTAGTCTTCCCTTACCCTTCCTTTAGCACTGCTGATGATGTCACTCACCTCCAAAGATACCTTTGGACAGCTCTCCAACATATAAGCTTGGTGGTACTTACGATAACTGTGTAATACCATAGTGTAGCATACTAGTGAGGGAGGAACTCTAATCCCAGACATGGCAACTGTGAAACTGTGTGCATTTGTGTGAGAGAGTGTGTGTGTCTTTGATGACACCTGATTTTGTGGACATTCACACTTAGTAGTCTTCCCTTACCCCTCCTTTAGCACTGCTGTTGATGTAACTCACCTTCAAAGATACCTTTGGACAGCTCTCCAACATATAATCTCCGTGGTACTTGTGATAAATGCATAACACTGTAGTAGCAATGTATAGCATGGTAGGGGTTCAAAACTCAGTGCTGGCAAGTGTGTGTCATCAGTATCCTGTGTGGGTGGTGGTGTGATTGTGTAATAACAAGATACAGTGCAGTGTGGGGTTTGCTACATTAGTATATTGAGGACCTATATGTCCCAGTGTCCACATTATAAGGCTAATAGTTGCAAACACCATAGAGGTTGATGTAGACAATCCACAGCCATAAATGTCTACTGCCATGTGCAATGACTATGTGACAGTATGGATTAGTGAACAATATAGGCAACCCTTATAATACTAAGAGACCACTCTCCACCCATGAATCACACACAAACACACTTGGCTCTTTCTATCTTTCTTCCTTTCTCTCTCTCTCTCTCTCTGGTAGATGTGGAAAAATACATCTGTTTTCCATAGGCAGCAGCTTGACTTTTGTAGGTAATGCTCATGATCAGCTGATGGCCTGTGCATGAATTGGAGTCCCCACTTGCTAATTGCATGTGAAACAGCTGTGGTATCATTCCTATAGCCAATTGCATGAAAACACACTCCTATAACTAAGCACTTCATGTGGGTGTTGGCCCTTTTCCTTCACAGTGAACAAGACTTCATGTGGGTGTCTGACAAACAGTGTATATTACTGACAAAGCAGTGGGATGCTGTGAAGATGTATGCCACTGACTAGTGGGAAGTATGTGGTTTTGGGACCTGTGCTCCTCCAGTTAATATATGTTATGACAGACAGGAGGGTGTGAATGCATCAACTGTGTGAGCCTATCTACTGCAGTATTTGTGATATATCCCAATTTTCATGGCTTAAACATCACCTTTGTCAGGCTTGGTCCACATTTCTTGCACTAAGGTCTTCTGTGTATATCTCCTGACTGACCAGATTGTATCAGACTGTCCACGTTTATTGCTCATATATCTGCTGTACTCCACAGGATCATTACTGTGATTTGTGTGGTATTTCACTATGATGACTTTATGATGTCTGTCAGTAACTGATGGCACACATGTCAGGTTCAGGAGAACCTTCCTTCACAACATGTATGTTGACACAACCCCTGTTACTGTAGCAACATTCAACATTTCTAACTGCAATATGTAACGTGCGTTCCCTTGCACTAAGAGGTTGAGAGTTATGGTGCTGAGGTATAACTCCACTACATGTTATCATGTTATCGGCATATGTGTTTATATATATATATATATATATATATATATATATATATATATATATACATACATATACACATATGTGTGTGTTATGTATATATATATATATATATATATATATATATATATATATATGTATGTATATATATATATATATATATATATATATATATATATATATATATATCCTTTTTATGTGTGAACATGAGTATTGTATATTCTTTCTCAGATGTATCTCACCATATTTAACTAACATGTGTATATTTAGATATGAACACATGACTGATACCACACTATTTCCAAGTAGTGAATAATTGTAGTAGTCAAAGCAGTTGTTCACTAATATTCAGTACATGTACTGAATGATATATTTGAAAAACAACAGACATTCTTGCAACTCTGATGGTTTAGTTTTTAAGTGCTGTGACTATATGGTACAGGGTCCTGGGTTCATGACCTGCATGGGTTATTCATTTTGTTGCTGGGCAGAACAAGAGCTGATGGAAACAGGGTGATTAAGGTGCTTAAAAGCTGCT
Organism: Protopterus annectens; assembly: GCF_019279795.1. Lineage (NCBI taxonomy): Eukaryota > Metazoa > Chordata > Ceratodontiformes > Protopteridae > Protopterus > Protopterus annectens. The sequence continues at coordinate 741,357,579 of NC_056728.1, forward strand.
TTAAGTGGATTTGTGCGGGTTTGCGCGAAGGTAAGCGCTGCTAACATACAGTAAATGGATATGCGTTTACACCATGTAGGCCTTTCTTACCAGTGCACAAATCCACATAGCATTTACATTTAAGCAATGCCTAAACCTGCTATGCATAGCCCAGCCCTAGTAACCAGTGATCACATTCCAGTATGATCAAATAGCAAGTTAATGACATCTTTAATAAGTGTATTTAATTCCATGTACATAACATGCTTCTATGTGCTGTCATTATAGTAGCAAGGGGTGTGAGTATACTGTATGGGACACATGAGTATACATGGGAAATACCACAATCTTTTCTCTTTGTATGTGTTACATACTTGGGTAGTATCCCAGGTCATATGCATTCACACGTACATGTAATGTCTCATTATGTGACTACTTTTAACAGTGCCTTTCCAAGTAAGAGTTGATTGCAGGTTGTAGTAGTGGAATCATACACCCCTGCATGCAAAGCTGGGCTCTGAGTACTGACTATTGTGTTCTTGGTGTTTGAGCTGTATGTTTTATGTATCTCCTCTTGGATAATGATCTGATATGTTGATATTAACTGTAGGCTACTATGTTTTCAGGACATGTCATTGGGGACTGCTGTCATGTAGTAATGGCATACCTATCTGTTTCAGATGTCTATCTTTCACAACATTCATCCTAATGCATAACCTGTTGACTATCTACTTTCTGTCTGTCCTCTGTACAGATGTGCAGATGTCAGATATTCATCTTGGCTGCTTACAGGCAATCTGTGATTGACTTAAACTGACATGTCTGCCCAGATGTGTTATGAATGCCACAGCTAGGAAACCCCACTCTGTACGCATCACATGCCATGGATACCTCAACCAGACTACCACAGTCAGCAGAACATGTTTGGGTACAGGTCCCTAATCCAGACACTGGCCATGTTATGCAATATATGTTGCATACATTTCAATTGGAGCACCTCACTGGCAGTCTTCAAGAGAAAGCCAGATGAGTAGATGTTGAATGTAACTGTCAGCCTGGGGATCACTCAAATGGCATTACTTGATAGATTGTCTGCTGACAAATGTCAGGTGGCATGATACCAGTGTACTCACATGCCCTACTCTTCTCATCTCTCCATGGACATTAGCCTGGTAAACACCTAGGAACACCTGCACCTATGGTTCTCAGTACTGACAAATGTGACTGTGTGCATTACTGAGTATAACAGTGTTTGTGTGTTTGTAAACTTGTAGTTGAAAATACTCTGAGGGCCTTCTCACCTACTACACCTGCCATCGCTATACCGAGAAAGGGCTGCTGGTGTAATTCAAATTGAATATACCTTGTGACACTCTTCACCCTATGGGCTACGTGGAACTTGCAGTACCAGCATAACACTGTTCTACAAATGGGTAGATAGGTGTTGGTTACCCTCTGAATCCTGCCAAATGTGAGTGTGTGTGTGTGTGTGTGTGTGTGTGTGTGTGTGTGTGTGTGTGTGTGTGTGTGTGTGTGTGTGTGTGTGTATTAGTAGGAGACAGCATTCTGAAGCCACATTCTCCAAATACACTAAACCTTGCCATATATTATAAGGGATGGTGTTGTTGTTGACATTAGGACAGCCATGACAAAACCCTCACCCTACTATCCCTGTGGTTTGCGCAATAAATGCATATCCCTGTAGTTTCAATAATTAGATAGACATGGGTTTGTATTGCAGTCCTGGTAAATGTGTGATTGTGGGTATGTTGGAGCATTATCATGGGTTTCAGTGGGAACAATATCCAATGTGGGGTGAGGGGTGGGTATACTGTCTTTACACCATGGTACTCCCAGTACATGTCCCAAGGTCCACTGTAAGAGGACCGCTCTCACCATCAATCATACAGTAACTGATGACACTCTTCAGCCCAATGATGCATGTGCTGTATACAAGAACTCTGTAACAGTATGGACTCACTGACAAGGTAGTTAGCACTGCTAAACCCAGGTCTGTCAAATGTGTCTATGACTATATGTGTTTGTCAATGCGTATATGACAGTATGTTATACTATGTATTGTCCATTAACATCCAGTACATCCCCCATTACCAGACTGTACAAGGCCTGGTGCTGTTGTTCACTTTACATGTAGCTTGGGACACACCACACCCTACAAGCTCTGTGTTGTGTGCAATTAAGGCCAAAAACATTAGTAGCAAGACTTACCTAGGTAGGGGTTCTTATCTCAGTGTTGCCAAGTAAGTGTGTGCTTATGTGAAGGGATCAACTTCAGTTTGCAGAAAATATATTTCCCAGGAGATCGGTTGTCCGGGAACTAACTGGCAAAATGTAACATTTCAAAGCAATCATCTTGTGGAAATGCATTCCATCAAAACTAGCAGTGGATGTGTAAACTCCCTCTTCCCCACTGGACAGCTGTATGTCAATACTGGAGTTGGTATATATAGTTGGGTGTAGTTGTCACCCACAGGCAATGGGGTTATTGTTGTGTGTATCCCCCTGCTTACTGTGCTGTTATACTGTACAGTTCATGTTAAGAGGTTTAGTAGTTGTTAATCACACTTTGTGTGGTTCTACGTCACCCCACAACCTCTGAATTGGGGGGCTGTGCCCCCCACAACAGCACACCTATGTATACCACCTCCAGGAATGCACTACATTGGGGAAAAGGACTTATACACTGTCAGTACCATTTTCACTGACATTAAATATAGAGGACTGATTATTTACTGATGTGATGTTTTGGCAATTTGGTCTTGGTGGACTTACATAGGTCAAAATGAGTTATCTGCAAAATGAAGTATATCCATGTGAACATTATTCTCTGTGTATTGCATCAACACAAAAGCCTCTGTGTATGCGTTATTCACAAACATTTGGTTTGTGCCACCCAGTACACTTACCATTGTACACTGTAGAAAATCTGCTTATATCTGCCATCATGCACTCACCTGTATACACCCCTCAGACCTATCAGCCATGTGGCACATGCAGTAACTGTTATACAGACCTGTTACTTGTGTTCAGCTGTACCCAGGATATGACACAGTCAATGTGTTACCACAGTGCCACACCCCTATTAGGAAAGGACAACAGACCAACATCCTCTTGACACACAGACACCTAGAACACAAACAGAATACATTATGGAGACCACAATCAGTCAGTGTTAATAACAGCTATAATGCATCATGGCTGGACAGCTACACACCCTGATGTGTAAGCATTAAACATTCCAGCTGACAACATGTTAAACAACAATACATTGCTAAACTTTAGTAAATTCACCCTGTGCATCAGAACCATGTTAGCATGTCCCTGCATCGATGGTATGGATGACACGGATGTGGCACAGGTATTATCATATGCACAGAGTGTGGTGTGGGTCTGCCAAAGGCCTAGGCTGAGCCATTTGCTTGATACCATGTGTGTGGGTCAGGGGGTTCTTTATCAAATGGCCTGTGCAGATGTGAAATGTGTGTAGGTATGGAGGTGCCTTAGCTGTGTTGGTGATGTGTGTGTGTTTGTGTGTGTGTGTATGTATGCACACAGTTTTACCATGTGGCTGCCCTATACAGGGGTATGTTGAACAGCTGTGGAATGTACATGACAGGGTGTACAGTTCATCGTGTCTGGCTACAGATACAGGAAATGTGCCTGCCAGGGGTTGCACGGGCACAACACCACCAGGCAGAGGCAAAGATATGATACTCTCCCCTGACGATGACAGTTGTTCACTAGATCCACGTCCCTGTTGGGACTGGCCAGGACCACGTGCACATGACCTGCTGCATTGTGGTGTGGCCAGCACCCCCCTGCAGTGCTGGTGCATGTACTGTCACTACTGTAGGGGCTGTGAGCTGTTGCACGTCCACATAGACCCCCACGTGTTGGTGTTGCTGACCTACATCCATGTGGCCGATGCCCTAATCCCACCACATGCTCTACCACAGACACCACACAGTCAAGGATTCCCACCATCTCACCCAACCGTCTATCTATGACCTCTGCAAAATAACAGTGGGCATCTGCATGATCACAGATGTAGTCACGTACAGCGGGAAGTGTAGCCTTCTGGAGCCTCAGACTATCTCTGGTGTAACATTCCATAAATGCCTGTGCCTCCATGATGGCCCAAAACATGCATCTGGTGACACCTGCTGTGGCACTTCTTCCAGGAGCATGATGGCCAGCAGCCATCCTACGAGCACCCCTGTACATCTGCCTGTGTGGGACCTCACCTGTCATCCAGCTATGGCTGCTGTGTACAGACACACTTGTTATAGTCACCACACTTTCCTGTCCCATGCTACCACCCACCAACTATCCCTCATCTATGGCCACTGGTGATGGGTTATGTGTGGGCATTGTGACTGTGTGCGGGGATGGGGTGGATAAAAGTGGGATGCCAACCAATGGCACAGATTCAGCCCCTGACAACCCTGCCTGTGCCTCACTATGCCTATCATCATTGTCAGAGTCTGTATGGACACCAACATCAGTTTGCCTGCAGGAAGGACTGTGACCAATCTCGCCACCTGTGATGGGCAGACAAGAAATGTAAATTATGACCTGTACATTATGGTTTACTTCTACACACACACACACACACACACACACACACACACACACATACACACACACGCACACACGCACACACACACACACATGCACA
>NC_056728.1:741362756-741417756 GCF_019279795.1 Protopterus annectens
TTATACATATGTTTTTAAGGTTGTTAAGTTTAATGGTGGGCATGAGGATTTCAACATTGTTTTAAATTATCTGAAATCTCTTCTGCTTAACACACCACACTGCAACAGTGCCCCATATAAACCAGTGCCCTTACACAACAAATCACTCACCATCCTTCATCCAAAACCCCCATAATAGTCACCTGTCTCCTACTCCATCTTTTACCTTACTCCATCTTTCCCCTACACACACCCCAAAAGGCCTGCACAATACCCACTCAATTGAAACAAATAATCTTCTACTGTCCAACAGATCCAGCTAATCCTTCTTGTTCTCTACTAATTACCTATTACCCCTTACTCTGTAATACTCCGTTCTCTGTAATTACTTACTCTGTAATACTCCTTATTCTGTAATACCACTTACTCTGTAATACTCCTTACTCTGTATTACTCCATACTCAGTATTACCACTTACTCTGTAATACTCCTTACTCTGTATTACCACTTCCTGTCTAACACGTGTTACTAGATACTGAATTTTTTTTCTGTTTTTGATTTCTGATTCTGTTTGTAGATATTGAAATTACTTTCCTCATAATAAACATTTGTTGTAAATTCCACATGGAAATTACCATAACACAATTACCCTACCATTAACTGGGAAAACTGCTTGAGTACAAACTCCCAGGTCCAGCGCTTCCTGGAATTCATCAACTCAAATGCCTTGAATCAGCTGGTAAACTCCCCTGCCAGAGGTGAAAACATACTGGACCTGGTCATTACCAACATGGGTGACAGATGTTCCACACCAGAGGTCAACCCATCACTGGTTAGATCAGACCATAACTAATCAGTCTGTATGTCCACACCCCACCAACACCCCCAACTAAGGAAACCACAGTAAAAAAAACTTTTCTAAAGCAAACTTCACCTTACTTAAGACAGAGGCGATAAGTTTCACAGACCCCATGCTAAAGGATAATGCTGCCCAAGATGCAGAAACCTTTACAAGTGCACTCTATGAGCACCTACAAGGCTGCATGGATTGTGCCATCCCTAGAAAAACCAAGACTCACTCCTCTAAGAGAAGAAACCAGTCTGGTGGACCCCTGCCATAAACAGGCTATACAATAGAAGGAGGAAACTAGTTCAGAAAAAAAGCAAATCCCAAGAAGGAAAGACATCCCTGATCAGTATCTGTAAGAAACTAAGGTCCCTCATAAAATCATCCAAGGCTAACTTCAAAAGAAAAATAGCCAAGGATTCAAAAGATAACCACAAAAATGTCTTTAGCTATGTTAAGAATCTAAGTGGCAACTCACAGACATGCACTGAACTAGTGAAAAATAGCACAAAATATACTGAACCTATTGATATTGCCAACATCCTGGCAGATAGATTCAGTGAAACTTCACCCCCATTTCACCCCCAAAAGGGCCCAGAATAATACCAGAAAAGTGTAGTGTCCCGAACATCACAGACTCACAGGTGAAAAAAGCCCTTTCAAAAGCCAAAAACACAGCGTTAATGGGGCCAGATAGTGTCCCAGGCTGCATCTTGCACGAACTACAGAACAAACTAACCCCCCACCTAAACACGCTGTTCAACCTCAGCCTCTCCACAGGCTATGTGCCCATAGAATGGCGCACAGCAATGGTTATTCCACTCCACAAAGGAGGGGCCACAACTGACCCTGGTAACTATCGCCCCATAAGCCTGACTAGCCCGGTTTGCAAGTCTATGGAGTGCATCATCATGGAACTCATTAACAAAGACATTGGGAACCTCCAAACAATTGACCTGACCCAGTTCGGCTTTGTTAAGGGCAGATCATGCCTACTAAACCTGGTTGACTTCTTCGAGACAGTCACCAAGGCCATAGAAGAGGGAAAGGTGGTTCACACAGCCTACCTTGACCTCACCAAGGCTTTCGATGCCATTCCTCACTCGGGTATTACAGAAAAACTCACCAGCCTGAACATAAACCCCTACGTCATGAGATGGGTTGCCAACTGGCTTACAGACAGAACTCACACGGTAAGAATAGTGGGCTCCATGTCCAACTCTAAACCAGTCACAAGTGGTGTCCCGCAAGGCTCAGTCCTGGGGCCCCTACTGTTCGGCATATACTTCTCAAAAGTACAGGCAAACACAGGAGGACTATGGCTAACCAAGGTCACCGATGACTGCAAACTGGGAGCCATAATTGACTGTCCGGCTGACACGGACATCCTCCAAAAGGGCCTTACTGAGACAGACACCTGGTGTCAAAGTCATGGCCTCAAGCTAAATGCCAAAAAATGCATAGTCATCCCGTTGGGAAAAACAAAACACCCATGAATTACCACATAGGTGGCAGCCCCCTTAATACAGAAGATGTAATAAGAGATCTGGGGACCCAGGTAGATAGTAATTTCTCCTTTGACAATCATATTACCAAAGTAGTTAAGAAATCCTTCTATGTGGCCCATCTAATTACTAAAGGGTTTGCATCAAGAAATAAAGAGGTTATAGTGCCCATCTACTGGTCACTCATCAGACCCATCGTAGAGTACAATTCCCCATTTGGGATGTACCTCACATGACACTTCCAACAGCTGGAAAAACCACAAACGTACCTCACCAAGAGGATTACTGGCCTCAAACATATGTCCTATGCAGCCCGACTGAAAAAAACTCCAGCTGTACTCAGTGGCATATCGCTTACTCAGAGGTGATCTCTGCCTGACTTACAAAGTCATGTCCATCTCAGAATTGATGGACATGCTCCACCTAAAGAAATCCAAGTCACTGCAAGCCACGTGCTCTAGTGAGTTAAACCTCAACACAACAATAAATAGAACATGCTGGAGGAATCGATTCCTGTCACAGAGACTCCCCATACTTTGGAACAAAATTCCAAACTACATTAGGCAGAGCCCCTCACTAACACTCTTCAAGAAAAACCTTGACAAGTGGATGGGTAACAGAAAATACACCTCTGGGATCACTTAATTGGCTCTGCTTGACAGTGGATCAGTTGATTAATCAATGGGGCAGTGAAAGCAGACACACTCTGGCTAGGCTTATAAATGCCCTCGGGCAGATAGCCTAGTACCTACCTATGAACCTATGAACCTATAAACATAATTCTCTCTAAATAAGTTAAATAACCACCCTCAGAAAGATTGTTCATGCTTTCAAATTGCTTGATTGAATCACTGAAACATACTGTGTAAGCAATTTAAATATACAGAAATTTGTTCAGCTTTGTTAAGGGCAGATCATGCCTACTAAACATGGTTGACTTCTTCAAGGCAGTCACCAAGGCCATAGATGAGGGGAAGGTAGTTAACACAGCCTATCTTGACCTTGCCAAGGCTTTTGATACCATTCCCTACTCGGGAATTATAGAAAAACTCACCAGCTTGAACATAAACCCCCTACGTCACGAGATGGGTTGCCAACTGGCTTACAGACAGAACTCACACGGTAAGAATAGCGGGCTCCAGGTCCGACTCTAAACCAGTCACAAGTGGTGTCTCACAAGGCACGGTCCTTGACCCCTACTGTTCGGCATATACTTCTCAGAAGTACAGGCAAATACAGGAGGACAATGGCTAACCAAGTTCGCCGATGACTGCAAAATGGGAGCCATAACTGACTCTCCGGCTGTCATGGACATTCTCCAAAAGTGCCTTACTGAGACGGACACCTGGTGTCAAAGTCCTGGTCTCAAGCTAAATGCCAAAAAATGCATAGTCATCCCATTTGGGAAAAACAAAACACCCATGAATTACCACATAGGTGGCAGCCCCTTTAATACAGAAGAGGTAATAAGAGATCTGGGGACCCAGGCAGATACTAATCTTTCCTTTGACAATCATATTGCCAAAGTAGTTAGGAAATCCTTCTATGTAGCCCATCTAATTTCTAAAGGGTTCGCATCTAGAAATAAAGAGGTTATAGTGCTCCTCTACTCGTCACTCATCAGACCCATCATAGAGTACAATGCCCCATTTGGGATGTACCTCACAAGACACTTCCAATAGCTGGAAAGACCACAAAAGTACCGCACCAAGGGGATTACTGGTCTCAAACATATGTCCTATGCAGCCTGACTGGAAAAACTCCAGCTGTACTCAGTGGCATATCGCTTACTCAGAGGTGATCTCTGCCTGACTTACAAAGCCATGTCCAACTCAGAATTGATGGACATGCTCCACCTACAGAAATCCAAGTCACTGCGAGCCACTCACTCTAGTGAGCTAAACCTCGCCACAACAATAAATAGAACATGCTGGAGGGATAGATTCCTGTCACAGAGACTCCCCATGCTTTGGAACAAAATTCCTAACTACATTAGGCAAAGCCCCTCACTAACACTCTTCAAGAGAAACCTTGACAAGAGGATAGGCAGTTAACTAATCAATGGGGCAGCAAAAGCTGACACACTCTGGCTAGGCTTATAAATGCCCTGGGGCAGATAGCCTAGTACCTACCTATGAACCTGTGAAATGGAGGAGTATAGGTTTCTATGACAGTTGAAAAAAGAAATGTTAGAAAATTGCACTTTTGAATTTATACTTTAAAGCATTCAAAAGTGTATAAAACTATCTTCTTTCTTCAGTACAGAAGGTTTATGAGTGCTAAAATGACAGACATACGCTATAAGGCGTGGTAGTTGAGAGGTATTAATAACTATATTAATGCAGTAAAAGAGCTATAAATCTCCAGACATTCAACAAGTCATGACTTCAATGGGAAGAAAAGAACAAAGGGATATAAATGCTTTGCTACGTGGGTTTTACCTGGCCCCAAAACCTTAAAATGTGATGGGTGATATGACGTATGAGCTAAGGAGATACATTTAGTTTGGAAAGTTTTTGTCTAAACCCATCTCATTGCACATTGAGAAAGCCAAATGGAGTCCGAATGAAGAGATAAGTCAGCAAGCAAAGGAGAGTAGTATTGCTGGAACTGAATTCATCCTGTTTTTCACAAAATCTCAGCAAGGCGACACTGATAGACTATATATTATACAGCAAATATCATGGACAGAAGTAGGTTAAAAAATAAAAAAAGATAGCTCAGTGCACAAGTCCCAGGGTAGAAAAGTGTTGAAACCTGGTAGACAAAATGGTGTAATCACTGGAAAAAAATGACAAGTGTAGAATCCTCAAGATATGGAAACATTCCTACAATGGGGCTAGGGCAGGCCCAGGGAGAGGATGGCCTCCCTGTTGTAGAAAGAAGTAGTAGTCCACAAAAATCACAAAAACTGAAAGGCCCAAAAAAGAGCCATAAACATGATAGAGTGTACTACTGAGGATAAGAAAGAAATGATGTACTGTTGCTATTATGCAAGAAGCCCAGAATTTATATACATTTTGACATCAATTTATATACAAAAAGATTAAAAGAGAAATTGGAGGAAAGAAAATACTTCCACAAAAAAAAAAAAAAACCTGCAAGAAGCTTCAAATAAAACTTTGTGTTCATCAATACAACAGATTTATGCTAAACATTATAAAGACCAATAACCTTGGGCCTTTTGGAAAAAGAAGGGACTCAGGAAGTGTGAAAATATAAAATACAAAATCTAGAGACTTTTTAAAGGTATAAAAAAGAAATATGCATATGGGAAAGAAAGAGAGATCTGATATGGTGCAATATTTATGCAAAGGAGAAAGCTAATCTGTACAAAAAAGGCAGCCCCAAAGATAATTAACAAGAAATACAGGTAAAGGCATCCAGAGGTGGAAGATTTCACAATAAAAATAATACCACAAAGAGGGAACATAAACATACCTCTCAACTGTACAGATTTTTACAGAATGTCCACATTTGTGCTTTATAATTTTGGTCTGATCTCATGAAATTGTGGTTTTCTGGCAAATCATTGGAAAACCATTGAGGGCTGAAATCAGAAAATAATGGCAGTCGTGTGAGTTTCATACTTCATACCCCTCAGACAATTCTTGCTAATACAAAACTTGTTATTCTAAGTTTGTAAGAGCAATATTTAAAAAGTGTCCCTATTTTTGGGTCTTTGCCCCCTCCGCCTTATTTACTGCTTTATCCAGATCTCTTCCTCTAAGAGGTTGAGAGGTACGAATGTAGAACAGAAGATTAGTAAAGCAGAAGTTAAAAAAATAGAAGCTGAAGTTATGGAATACCTGTGAAGTGAAGGATTTAGTGAAGAAAGTATAACACAGATTATATCACAGCATGATGGGGCAAGGAGTGTCCCAAGTAAGGAGAAAAAGGAAGAGCAGGAGACGTCTGAAGAAGGAATATGGACATGGGAAAGAAAAGGAGATTTAAAATGGTGGAAAATTTGTGCAAAGGAGGAAGCAAAACTATTTGATATAAAAAAGCAGCACCAAAGATATCTGAAGAGAAATACAGGCAAAGACATCCAGATATGGAAACGTTTACAAGACAAAAAAATAAGAAAACAAAGGGGGGGGGGTAGAAAAGAGGATTATTAATAGAGAAGTTAAAGAAATAGAAACTGAAGTTATAGATTACCTGCAAAGTGAAGGATTTAATGTAGAAAGTCTAACACAGGTTCTATTGCAGCATGACGGAACTTTTCCCCTAAGTAAGGAGAAACAGAGAAGCAGGAAACATCTGAAGAAGTAATATGGACATTGGAAAGAAAAGGAGATTTAATATAGTGCAATATTTATGCAAATGGGAAAGCAAAACTAATCAATACAAAAAGAGCAGCACCAAAAATATTTGAAGAGAAAAATAGGCAAAAGCATCCAGACATGGAAAATTTTACAATACAAAAAAATGGAAAGGTTAAAGAACTAGAAACTGATGTTATGGATTCCATGTGAAGCAAATGATTTAGTGTAGAAAATCTAAATCTGATAACATCACAGCAGGATAGAGCAATGGATCCCCAAAATAAGGAGAAACCAGTGGAGTGGGAAACATCTGATCAGTTGCCATATGAAGGTACTTTGGAGCCTTCCACAGGAAACCAGTGCAAACATTCAGTAGGAGTTGCACAGCAAGGGAAGGAACAGGAAGCTGTGGCAACTCTGACACAGTCAATGTGGAGTGATAGGCCAGTGAGTTCCCATATGAAAGATCAATGGATGATATCAGGATGAAATGGAAGAAAAGGTGGCACGGGAAGATGCTCTGGAACTTTCTATAGAATGCCCACAGGGAATGAATAACATAGAATGTGCCATCAGTTTAGAAGAAAATGATCTAAGAGAAGACAATTAGCACCAAAGAATTGAGTAAAACTACTAAGCGCTTTCTCCCATTAGTGTAAACTGGGCTTCATCAGAGTGAATCAGAGTGATGAAGCCCAGTTTACACTAATGGGAGAAAGCGCTTAGTAGTTTTACTCAATTCTTTGGTGCTAATTGTCTTTTGTGGTTGTCGTTCATCGTTGTGAGTTGGTCCAATAAAGCACTTCATGTTCAGGATATTGGTCTGGTTACTTATTACTAGTAGGACGTGTTCAGTTTATTGGTGTGATTTAAGAGAAGAGTTGCTTGATTTAATAGACATGGGCAGACATTAAGATCAATGAAAGAAATAGACTATAGAAAGTTAATAAAACCCAAAATGTTAGAAGTTTGATAAAACAAATAAACACAGTAATTAGGGCTGTTCATGGAGATTCATGCACTATAACAGAAGTAAATAGGATATATTAATGTGCAGCTAATTTAATAGCAGATAAAGTCTTACCTCAAAAACACAGGGTAGTAAGAAAGGGGAGAAATTGAATGCAATCATGGAAGTATTGAATAGAGAAAACCATAAAACAATTAAGACAAGAAGTGTCACTGTTAGAAGAGTATAGAAGAGGGAACAGATCAGCAAAAATACTCAGAAAGATAGATGTGATAAAAGTAATGTGCTGTATCAGAACAGATCAGGATCTATTGTGCACTGTCACAAATAATAAATTAAAAATGTTAGGACAGTCCGAAAAACTTAGAAGATAATGCAGATAAATATAAAGGAAAAATACAAAATAAGCAATTCATTGATGACCCAAAAAAGTTTTATATTTTATTGGGAAATAAGACAAAAGGAATTGAAACACCACCAAAAAAGAAGAAATAGATACATTTTGGAGAAATATTTATGAAGATCCTGTGGAACATAACAAAGATGTTATATGGATAGAAGAAGTAAAAGAAAGAATAAGAAGTTCAAATGTACAAGACATGAAATGGGATGAAGTAATCTGGTTAAAATTATTAACATCTTTACATGAATATTTAGCCATGAGTAAGAACTATTTATATGCGTACCCCAAACAGATATCAGCCTGGTTAACAACAGGAAAAGCAATACTCCTACTTAACAGAGAACCTGCAAGCTATCCTAAAAACTATAGACCAATAACTTGCCTTCCAAATATGTATAAAGTATACACTAGAATTGATGCTGATGGAGTTTATAGTCATTTAGTAGAAAACTCAATTATGGCAATAGAACAAAAGGGTAACAAAAGAAAGTCATATGGAACAAACAATCCTTTGTTGTTAAATAAGGTCATAGTGGAAAACTGTAAAAAGGGGAAGAAACTAAGTAAGGCATGGATAGGCTACAATAAAGCATTTAACAGTATCCCACATTCATGGATAAAAGAGTGCTTAAAATGTACAAGATACACCCTACACTGATCAACTACATTACAGCAATCATGAAACAGTGGCAGACCACTTTGTAATTAATCCATGATAAAGGACAAATTGTTATTCCAGGAATAAAAATTCAAAGGGGGATATTCTAGAGTGCCTCTCTGTCACTGCTGCTCTTTTGTCTTGCCTTAAACCATGAAGCTGTCTACTTAACAGATTAGGTCATGGCTAGAATTTGGCTCCCAGAAAACAACAAAGTATAAAGACTGCTCATCTTCTTTTTGGGATGATTTACAACAATATAGTTCATCGGGTGAGGAACTTAAAACACAACTAGAAGTGCTCAAAACTTTTCAGATGATATAAGAATGTCATTTGGTCTTGATGAATGTGCAAAAGCAACCTGATCCACAAAGCATTCTAGAAAACGATGATATTTATATCACATGGGATCATCCATTACCAACAGTTAAAAAAATAGATGCGAGAAAACCAGATATAGTAGTCCACGAAAAGAAGACAAAAGTAGCATTGATCACTGAAATTGCTACATCCAGTGACTACATTGTCTTCCGTACAGAGAGACACAAAGTCTTAAAATACCATGATCTGCAAGCAGAAATGAGGGCAATGTGGAAGAAGGATACCCAGACAGTTCCAACAGTAGTTGGAGCAATGGGTCTTATAAAAATGAATTTGCATTTGTACTTAGATATGTTACCAATACATGTAACTCCATACGAATTACAGAAGGAGTCATTACTGGGCACATTGTGGGTGCTGCAAAGAGCACTTCTAGATAACATCAAAGATCAAAACAATAAAAATTTCATGGACTTTTAATTATACTTTGAGTTAGGAATGAGGTCCATTCCTATCATGGTATTAGAAACCCAAAAGACTAGGAGAAATTAAAAAACACAAAAAGCCACAGAGGGGAAGAAACAGCTGAATCATGTTTTTATATGCAGCAGTATAGGGGTCATTTTGTATGAAAAGAAAACATTATAGACAAAAAAAATTATGTGTTTAGGACATAGTTTTTCCTTGTTTATATTATAAGATTGACGGTTGAAAACATCGAACACCATATGGTCGATGTTTTCAAACGTCGACCTTATAAAAAGACAAAAAAAAAAAAAGAATAAAATACCCTAACAAGTTTAAGCAGGGGGGGCAAGTGACACAGTTTTTCCTTTAACCAGACAGTATTACTCAACTGCCCATGAAAAGTGTCCCTAATGGTTTACCTGGTAAACAAATAAACAGAAATAAAATACATTTAATAGTCAAATGACTCACATACTTACATGACAAAGAGGTGTAGCACTAAAATATCAGAACGTCATCTGTAGCCAATAAATAGTATGCATGAAAGGACCACATAATGTATGGAATAACACTGCATACACAAGGGGTTTGGACTAGTATATGTATATGTATACACCCAAGTGTTTTGCTTAAAAGACAAATAATTCTGGTGCTTATAACGGCTCATATACAGTTCACACCCAGCAACTGATCTAAGACAAGGAAGTATTAAAGGAGCCATTAAAATATAAGCATGCCAGGCAAGGTCAGAGCTACTAAAAACATCCAGTCGCCATATTAAACATATGGAATGGGCATCTTTGCTCATTGCATTCAGTGCCTGAAGTAGAATTTCTGTTTCAGCTGATTTAATTAAAAAAACTCCTTTAATACAATGTAGCAAACACAAATAAGTTAAAGACAGCTGAAGAAAATGCATCACCTCAAAATATGCTTTATGATGAGACATACTCCCTTCAGAAGAGTGACACTTTAAAGCATCTCACATTTGAAGCCAACAAGATACTAAACTCCATATGACTTGGACACCATCACAGAAATATCATCAAGCAGTAGTTTTCATATCCATTGTAACAATCAATAACAACCCACTATCAGCTAAACAGAGCTGGCAGGTTATATGTCAAGATATTTAATCTTGTTGAGCATTTAATTCTCCTAGACCATCTCACTGAAATAGGGATTAGTGATGGCACACTGCTCTGGTTCAAAAACTACCTCTCTAACCATCACTTCTCAGAGAATTTCAACTCAACCTCTCTGTCAGTCTCTCTCTGCAGAAAGATGCCCCCAAGGATCTATTCTGGCACATCTTTTTTCTATCTACATTAACAAACTCCCTTTTGATTTACCCCATACTGGCCTCCTGCTTTATGCTAACAACAAGGTCCTATTCCTCTCTAATCACTCTGTTTCTTCGCTTGAACTTGAATTTTCATGCCCTTATGTAGTGGGTCAATGACAAACAATTACAGCTTTATTTCTCTAAAACAAAAACAATGCTTTTTAGTACTAAGAAAAAGCGCAGTTCTATCTCTAGACCTCTACAAACCCATGAACATCTGAATAATACTATCAAAAATGTCACTTCATTCAAATATCTAAAGATTTGGTTGGACCCCTCCCTCAATTTCCATCTCCTCCTGGACTAAACACACAAAATATAAACTGTCTCCTATTCAGGGACGCACCAAGATACAATCTTAGAAATCTTAACCACTCAGGTCCTTTCCTGCAAACCCCCCAAACTAGGATTTAGTGCACAAATCATGCTCTTTCAGTCCTTGGTCCAAAACTCTGGGAATCTCTCCCTTCTTTTCTTAAACATCATTCTATTTAACCCCATTCTATTTAACCCCATTCTATTTAACCCATTCTATTTAACCCCATTCTATTTAACCCATTCTATTTAACCCCATTCTATTTAACCCATTCTATTTAACCCCATTCTATTTAACCCATTCTATTTAACCCCATTCTATTTAACCCCATTCTATTTAACCCATTCTATTTAACCCCATTCTATTTAACCCATTCTATTTAACCCCATTCTATTTAACCCATTCTATTTAACCCCATTCTATTTAACCCCATTATATTTAACCCATTCTATTTAACCCATTCTATTTAACCCCATTCTATTTAACCCATTCTATTTAACCCCATTCTATTTAACCCCATTCTATTTAACCCATTCTATTTAACCCCATTCTATTTAACCCATTCTATTTAACCCCATTCTATTTAACCCCATTCTATTTAACCCATTCTATTTAACCCCATTCTATTTAACCCATTCTATTTAACCCCATTCTATTTAACCCATTCTATTTAACCCCATTCTATTTAACCCATTCTATTTAACCCCATTATATTTAACCCATTCTATTTAACCCCATTCTATTTAACCCATTCTATTTAACCCATTCTCCAATCAGAATTAAAAGCACATTACAAGACTCAAGGAAAATGTAACTTCTGTCTCTCTCTGGGCATAAAACATAACTGCTTCCCACCCGTTTTCCTTCTATGTACCTTGATCTGACTCTAATTTTCATTGTGATTCTTTCAGCTTGACAACTTAGATATACATTTTGCATATAATGCATGTATACATTATGTTTTGTTAGCCGCTCTGTATATAATGTCATATATCTATTCTCGTTATACCCTTAAGCCGACTATGATATTCACATTGTGTATAATATATGTATGTATTGCATTCTGTCATTCACGGTATAGATAGTGTCATGTTTATAGGGGGGTGAGACTGAAATAGGTCCATTGGGATCAGTGCTCTACCCTGGTTAAGAAATTCAAAATAAAATAAAAATAAATAAATATTAGGAGGTCTTTGCTTGAAACTAGATCTTGGTCATGAAGTATTCAATAAGTTAATAATATACATTTATAAAATAATGGCATAAGCACTATTGACAGCCAGTGTAAACATCATAGTGTTTGGGTAATGTGGCCATAAAGTTAACATCCCAGCTGTGGAACAGTAAACACATTGACAGTTGTCAAAGTCATCGTAGTGAAGTGTACCACAGTAATGGGTTTGGGTAGAGACAACCAATGTTCAAATGAGTACTGCAAGATGTTGCAGAGGTAATGTGTGCTTTAGATAATGAAGAATGGCTTATTAGAAAAAAATAATTCAAGTTAATCAGCAGAAAAATCCCCAGGTTACAAAACATATTCCAGGAAAATGAAGTCATAAGCCCTGCTGAATATAGATGGAAAAGATGTGACCTTGCTGCAGGTCCAAGCTGCTTGGGACACAACCAGGCATAAAAATAATGTCATATGGCGTGTACTTAGTTACTCATACAGCAGGGCAGCAGAGATTCCTATTAATAAAATTTACACGAGCTTACAGAAAGTCAAGCCAAACCAAACATCAAGCTAAATATAAGAAGTGTACATATAGAGGAACTAAACAAAAGTCTCTGAGTGCTTATCTCCCCTCATATCATGGCATAATGACCCATATGGAAAAAATACTACAAGAATGCCTCTGATAGCAACAGGGGTACTTAAAATAACTGGGTAAATACCAGTATGTGCATTTTTATGTAAACATTTATTGACATAATTTATTGTGTGTGTGTGTGTGTGTGTGTGTGTGTGTGTGTGTGTGTGTGTGTGTGTGTGTGTGTGTGTGTGTGTGTGTGTTTGTATGTGTGTGTGTATAGAATAGATTCAGTTTTATTATTTTGATTTAGAAACCTTTTTAGTGTGTGTGTGTGTGTGTGTGTGTGTGTGTGTGTGTGTGTGTGTGTGTGTGTGTGTGTGTGTGTGTGTGTGTAAAATTACGGATGGCTGCATTTAATATTAAAAGGATTATAAAGAAAACTGGAAAATGTTAAAAGGCAGTTTAGCTGTGTATGCCATTGTTAACCCTAAGAAAAGTATTATTATATGGTTGCAGAGCAAAATAGATGGAGGCACCAGACCATAGCAAATAAAACCATAAAATGTAATTCCAAGAAAAAAACAGGTGAGCACTTTTGCATCCAAAAGCTGCTTCATCAGACAAACAATCATTACATTTCCTGTTATTTAAATCTATACCAACCAATCCTAAGACAGAAACAAATAACACACAAAAAAGTCTATTAAGCTGTAAACTACCTATTATATATAAAAAATATAATAAGCATAAAAGTGTAGTACATATAAAAATAAGATATATATATATATATATATATATATATATATATATATATATATATATATATATATATATATATATATATATATATATATATACAAAGACCATTACTTATTAAATTACCTATTGAGTGGTTTATTAGCTAATATGGGTTTTATAGACAATTTATCATTTAGGCCATTGCTCATTGTTGCTCGCATTCTAATTATCCACTCTAGTTCCTTGGTTTTAACCCTGTTTCTAACTGGACCTCCCCTATTTCCTACTCATACCTTCTCAATAACCATAAATCTAAAAGTGTGTGATGTATCTATTTCCATAACATGCTTCACTAATGCACTAGTGTCTGCTTTCCTAGAGATGTCATATATATGTTCCTTGATCCAATCACGCAACCTACATGTGGTCATGCCAATATAAAATGCTTTACATAGAATACAGTAGTCTAAATAAACTATATTCATAGTATTACAGTCAGCCAATAAGTTAAAAGTCAAAATTTTCCCAGTATCAAGATGTGAAAAAACTCTACTACTATCACAAAATTGACAAAAATTACATCTCTTACATGGGAACTTACCATGGTCATTAATGGAGGCATTAATATTGACTGTATCATTAAATCTAGGGCCACATAATCTCTTGAGAGATTTCTTATTTTTATAGCAATAACTTGGAGAATCTCCCACTAAGTCCTTAACACGATGATCTGCACATAAAATATTCCACTTCTTATTAAATATTCCCTGTAAAAGCCTAATATTGCTGGAATATGTTACAGAGATTCTCATATTTTTATTCTTAGGGCACCTATGTTCACCATTGCTGACAAAAGCAGAGAAATAGGGTTTACCTTCCTTACCCCTTGATGATACCACCTTAGAGGTAACAGGTCGTATCTCTTTCTTAGTATACCCTCTCTCAACAAACTTCACCTCCAAATTATGTATTTCATTAAGGAATGTACCCTTATCTGCTGTTAACCTAGATGTTCTAAGGGCTTGACCCTTCATAACATTTTTAAATACATGCTGTGGATGCATGCTATGTCTGCGTACGTATGTGTTCCTTGAACATCTTTTATGAAAAATTTTTGTAGAGAAATCCACTCTATCTTTTCTTATTATGTTAACATCTAAGAACTCAATTGATTCAGGAGAACTCTTAGCAGTAAACTTTAAAAAAATCAGTGCTGTTGTTAATATCATTCAGGAAACATCTAAACGTACTTTCACCTCCTTCCCATAAGAGGAAGAGGTCGTCCACAAACCTTTGATAAAATACTACATGCCCCTGTAGAGCTCCCCTTAAAAAGTTGTGATGCTCCCAGGTGGCCATCACCAGGTTGGTGTAGCTATAGCCACAAGATGTGCCCATAGCTATGCCATCCAATTGTCTGTATATAGAGTGTTCAAACATAAACATGTTATTCTCCAAAATAATTTCCAGGAAACACAAAATATTTATAGTCTTGATGTCATATGTAACATCCTCTATTAAATACTGTTTCAAAAATTCTATGCCTAAAGCATTAGGAATAACAGTAAATAAGGATTAAACATCCAGGGTGACCAACATACAGTTCACAGTAGGTACTCTATTATTAACATGTTCATACAAATCATTTAAAAACTGCTTGGTATCTTTCAAAATATAAATATTTTTAACTAACACAGGTTTCAAATGTTGTTCATCATAAATAGATAGAGGGTCTGTACTCGAGTATATATTAAATAATCAAAAGCTTAAAAAGGTGAATGCTGATTCATTGACCCTAGTTCACCAAACGCTGAAAATACCAAACACTCGGAAAAGTGATTTTTTTCCCTGGGAAAAAAAATCGTTCCACAAAAAAAAAAAAAAACTTAAAACAGTATTTAATGTGGGGGGGGCTTTGCCCCCCCCCGCAACCCCCTACTTAAATATACTAACTCCGAGATTGCACCACAATGGAGGAAACGGCAAACTCCTGAATCTGGCCCAGCATTTCTTTTTCAGCATTCGCTCAAATAGGGTCGATGAATCAGCGTTTGCATTTTAAAGCATTCGCTGATTCAATATAGCCCCATGTACTCCACCCACCCTCAAGGGTCACCAAAGATTCATAAACATGCTTTTATTCCACCCATGAGACCCATAGGGGTAGGGGGGGCTGGGTAGAGTATGGAGCCTCTATCTATTTATGTTGAACAGGAACAGGAGGGATGAGAAATAAAAGTAAGGAAGAATTTGCATGTAGAAAGGTGCAAACTGTACAGACATATATCAAGTATATTTTGTTAAAATTGTACTTGTGGTTGTATAACTCAGGATGTGGCTGAATTGGTCCATTGAACTCAGTGCTCAAACCTGGTCAACAAAAATAAATAAATAAATAAATAAATAAATAAATAAATAAATAAAAGTAGTCCACATTGTTAATGAACCTTCAGGGAGAACATTTGTGCAGCAGACCATATAACTGCAATTAATGCTTTATTATATATGTGGCAAGTTGGGAATTTTTTCCCCTCCATAGGTAAAACATCAAAACAAAGGCTTCTGACTAAATTTCTCAGTGTATTAGAGACAATACCTATGCAATGAACACAGCACATATCATAATGCATTGTACAGACATTCAGATAAATGCAGTATTGTCAAGACGTTCACATAATTATATTAGAAAAAGTGGCAGCAGATGAAAGAAAGGGGAGCTGGAATTACTTTTAGACAGGAAGGAAATGCAGTGGCATTTGTTTCTTGGGTCATATTTTCCACAAAGTTAGAATGAGCCAGTGAGTACTAGATGTGATTTAAAATCAAGACTATTGTGTTAATTATTTTTGAAAAAAAGGTTTGTACATTTTATCACTAGAGGTGTTTAAAGAGCGTTTTAATTGTATTTAATGAATTTTGTTGAAAGATTTGTGGAATAATTGCATGAAACCTTTAAAATGTTTAAAGCTTTATAAATAGAATGAGTCTTTTGAAAGTTTATGGATGAAAGAACTTAGTTAAATTCTTGGGCATGTTGTGCTTAGTTTGTTATTGATACTCAATAGTATGGAATACATGTCACTGCAAAGTTATTTTGGTTTATATATACTTATTTTACATTTGTTTACAGGAGAAGTCTGACTGAGACAGAGCCCATTTTCAGCGGAGGCCTGGGGAGAAATGTTCCAGATTCATGTCTTTGGAATGTGGGAGGAAACTGGAGCACCCAGAGGAAATTCATGCAAATGCAGGGAGAACATGCAGACTCCACACAGAAGGCACCCCAGCCAAGAATCAAACCAGAGAACCTCTTTCTGTGAGGTGACAGCGCTAACCGCCACACCATTGCACCCCATATATGTAAGGGCTGCCCAGCACTAAATTAACCTTTGTGTTGTTGACACACTTTGATCAACACAAGCAGATGGTCTACAGATATGAGAAATTGAGAGTACCCAAGGTAGGGTGATATGTGCTATCCTCAGGGATTGTTCAAACTCAGATTTAGTATATTTAATTAGTATCATGTATAGAGGGTACAGGGGCCCTGCAAAAAACACTAAATTTAATTTTGCATGTTCCAAGAATTAGCCCGAACATGCTTAAATGTGCAAATGTGTTTTTGTTGGTATAAGTATGTTGCAGTAATAATAAATCTAGCTCTATCTATATAATACAAATATATATGTATATAATCAAAGCACACACACATATACACAGATGTTGTGAATGACACAGAAGCACACACACACACACACACACACACACACACACACACACACACACGCACACACACACACACACATACACACACACGCACACACACGCACACACACACACACACACACACACACACACACACACACACACACACACACACACACACAAATAATTAAATTGCTGAATAATGTGAAATTCAGGGTGGCATGGAACTAGCAGATAAGGGGAATAAATTATGGCCAAAATAAAAACGTAGAGCACACCACAACGATGATGTTGGAAACACTGCTTTATTCCACCAAAAATGACTAAGCGCTTTCACCTGCACATCCCAGGCTTCGTCAGAGTCATTAACAAAAACATCACTTCCTTTTAAGTATCAAAAACTTAATGACATCACACAAGCCAATTGGACCATAACCTCATAAAAATACATGTAAAAAATCAATGCAGAATATGTTGTTAAAAACTTTAAAATCACACAGAAACACCCCCAAAACTTGAATACCCAGAAGTTGAACTAACATAAGGTGCCGTAATGAGTATGATGTATTTTAACTTCCTCCTGTAGTCTAAATAACCAATGATTTCTGCTTCAAAAGTGGCACAATAGAAATAGTATCATTGATCCCTGGAAAGTTTTTAGCATTCAATCTCAATTGCCACCTTGTCTCACACACCACAAGGGCAATTTTATAGTTACCACCCCTTAAATTCTCTTTAACCCTATCAATAATAAAAAAACAGGAATATTTTAAAATTAGAACACTGCACTGAGTGATTGTACAATGCACTGCTGTTTTTCTTGTTTTTGATATCCCTAACATGCTTGGCAAGTCTATCCTTCAATCTCCATGTAGTTTTCCCCACATAGAATGCCGAGCATGTAGTACATGTTGCAATGTACACAATGTTAGAGGTGGTACAAGTGCCCCTACCTGGCCATTCAATGGTTCGATAGTATCCCTCAATTGCCACATAGGGACCATCAGTAATATATTTATAATAAATACAGCATCCGCATTTGTATATCCGGGACCTATAATGTTCCTTTGATGTTGTCCTGTTTGTTTCAAGAAAATCCTTCAAATTCCTACCTCTACTATACACAAAATGTGGTTTATCCCCAAGTTTGCGTTTAAGCCCTATATCAAAATTACTGTCCCAAGCCAAATTCAAAATGTTAAGGAGTTTAGGACAATCATTGTTGTAATTTAGTACCATAACCTTACTATTCCTATCGGGTCTCTTTTTGTCATAGGTGGGATCAACATCACCAGGCAGAACTGGACAAAAAACAGTAGGTCTTTTCCTATAAATATCTTTTTTGATCTTTAATAACATTTTTAATGGATGACCTCTATTCATAAACATCCCAATAAGTATATAAATTTCATTTTTTAATTCACTGTTATCACTAATCAACCTAGACAATCTACACATCTGACCCTTTACTATACCCCATTTCTGATGGGGCGGGTGACAGCTGTCAAAATGTAGTAACCTATTGGAGTGGGTCGGTTTTCTGTAGATTGTAGAGGTCAAAAGTCCATCTTTTTTCCTCAAAAGGATGTCTAAATAATCAATCTCATTCTGGTTGATTCTATGAGTAAAAGATAAAAAAACTTGTACTGTTATTCAAAAACTGTAAAAATTCATCAATTTCTGTTTCAGTCCCCCTCCATAGGATGAGTATATCATCAAGAAACCAAAGATATTTAAGAATTTTAGGCATAAACCTAGACTCAAACACCACTTGTTTCTCCCAGTCTAATAAAACCAAATTTGCAAAAATGGGGGCACACTTCCCCCCATTGCAACTCCTATTACTTGATGGTAGTATTCACCGTCAAAAAATAGGAAGTTGTTTTACAAAACAATTTCCATCAATCTGACTAAAAAGTTAACCTTTATATTGGGTATACTACCGGAAGCAAAAAGACACTTCTCAAATGCTTTAATGCCCTCCTCATGAGGAATCACAGAAAATGAATTGACCACATCAATGGCTACAAAAATCATGTTGTCTAAAGGGCCCAAGTCTCTCAAAGTTCTGAGACAATGCCATGAGTCCTTAAGGATGTGGTCAATGTTTGTTGTAATAGCCTTACTGTGGTGATCAATATAGGCAGCTAGTGGTTCCATCTTGGAGCCCCTCACTGTCACAATAGGTCTAAAAAGAGGATTGTGTATAAATTTGTGAATCTTTGGTATCCCAAAGATCACAGGTATAATAGGTTCATCTACTCTAAGAAAATCAAGTTCCGTTCCATCAATGACATCCTGACAAGTCATCAAACAACTCAATATCAATTTTTGAATAAGCATAGAAATTCTCATTACGGGAGACTCTAGAATAGGTGGATGGGTCAATCAGAATTTCAAACATCTTTAAACTATAGTTCAAGTTTGACATAACCACTATTCCACCCCCCTTGTCAGTTTTCATAAATCTAGTAGCCTTATTGTTTTTCATCTCAAATAATGCATCCCTTTCCCTTCTATTGAGATTATCAGTAAAATGCTCATGCATATTGCACCGTTTCTTAAGCTCCATCTCACATAAAGATTCAAAAACATTACATTCTTATGATAAGAAGGGTTGAAAATACTAGACCTCTTCAAATCATATACTACATTCGTATTGTTTTCTGGTAATAGTAGTTTAAAATTCAATTGTTTTGTGTATAGACGCAAATTTAAAAGTAAAGAGGCAATGTCAGTTTTATAACATGGAACAAAGAATAAACCTTTACTTAGCATTTCACAATGTGCAGCAGTCAAATCCAAATCAGTGAAGTTATATACCTTAAAATCACCATGCAACAATATGTTAACATTCACAGTGTGCACAGGTTCAGACGTGTCCAATACAGGGTTGGCATTATTATTGAACTCTAATAATGATGATCCAAACCCCCCCCCTTCCCCTTCAACCCTTCTGGTTGTATGACCAATGGTTCTGATGACCAGATCCGTTCTGGCCATTCTGTTTCTTTAATCGTTCTGATCTCCTCGGTTCAGGGGGCGGGGGTTTCAAAAAAACGCTCATCATTCCGTTCAGAATTATTGGTCAGTTTAGCCCTTTTACTGCCAGCACCCTCAGTGTATGTGTTGTTCCTAACATTTGAACCATACCCCTCTTTACCCCCATTTTCATTACTTAAAATTTCATCACAATGGTTCTCGTCCCCACAGTTAACATACACATTCCTAGTGGAATAATCCCTCATGTCTCGTTTGAGTTTGACCTGTTTTTTAGCCATATTATCCTTAACAAATTTTTCCATGTCACTCAAAATCTAGTTGTATTTGTCCTTGTAGTCAAAAAACAACAGGTCGCTAGTTATGCTAAGGTTAGATGACACAATATCTTTTTTAAGTTTACACAGTTTGGTATCATTGTCCTTGATAATGATATGCATTACCTCCAGTCCAGTCTTGTCATAAAGATCAACAAGTTCTTTAAATGCTGGCAACCCGTCAATGATCCCATTTGGTGATTTCCACAAACAGAGTCCCCTTGGGATTTGCTTTAACCTCACAGATTCAGCCAGAAATGCATTGTCGAGCTGTATACCACAGAATTTCCAACATAATTTTTCAAACACACCCAACTGTGTATTCAACAACCCAGCACTCCTGCCTTCCTGGCCAGTTTCAACCAATCAGTGAGCCCCATTGACAAGGATGAACCAGCAACGTTGTACAATTGGTTGGAACAACCTTCAGTAACACGTAAAGGATGCAAAGTGGGTAAATCAAATTCCTGGGTTACCAATAACCCCCTCGGTGTTTCCCCAATGCTCACGTTCACTGGGACAACAGTCAAATGAGCCGTGAGCTTGGCAACCGCCTCAGTAAGCTCCTTAATAAGTAATTCCATCATGTAAAATAAGCAGGGTAACCACACAACCCTCTGTTGGGGTGCCCAAATTATGGAACACAGCCTAACCACCTCACAAGGGGTGGAAACAACTCCAAAGAAAAATTAAACAAAATAAAAATGTAGAGCACACCATGATGACGATGTAGGAAACACTGCTTTACTCCACCAAAAACGACTAAGTGCTTCCACCTGCACATCCCAGGCATTTTCCTGGAGGAGTGCCAGTCTTTCACAGGATAACACCACACAACACAGGCAACTAGATTTCTTGGGACAATTTGATAATCCAAACAAAAAACAAGGACCAGCATACAAGGCACCTTATTGTAACATAGAATACTTTAATAAAAGTATTTTGGTTCTTTTGACAGACCGGTTTCGGCTAATTCAATACAGAGCCTTCATCAGTCAGTTTGATAATCACCATTTCACCTGCCTACGTACATGAGTTATAAAGAAAACTACAGATCCCAGTAAAACAGGCAAGCTTTTTCGAGAAGGCAACTGAGCCAGGAATGAGAACAAACATCACAATGTGGTAGAGCAACAATTTACTGTGCACTATTGTATTATCCTTAACTCTACAGTAAAAGGGTAATACTGATTTCTGTAAGTTAAAAGAATAAAAGATAAAGCAGACTTTTTATGTTGTATATAGACTTGTATGCACCTAAGTTTGATAGAGGCATGGATATGATGCAATATCCTGTGAGTATATTTTCTGTTTAAAATAAGGTATATAATGAAAGGTTTCAACCTGGTTGATGCACTTCTGGATATGAGCTATTTAAAAAAATACATCTATTAAAATGATTGCACTGTCTTTCATTCACCCCACATATCAATTCCATAGTCACTAAAACAGCCTATAAATTAAAATGGTGTTACTTACTCAGTACACTGCTTACCCCCACATCTGTGTGGCCATTGCGACACATGTCTGCGTGGCCATTGTGACCCATGTACTTAATCTACATATGGAATATGGTATTCCTGTCCTAACAATCACTCATATACACAGAACAAATACACTTCAGACATCTCTAAACCAGAATTATCACTTTCTATTCTTTTTTGTTTAATCTATCAGTTTGTATCTCAAAAAAATAAATAAATAAATGGTTTTCAGAAAATATCTGACATTACTTCTATATAAACCTCTGTATCATGTTTGCTGCCCTATTTTAGATTAAAAAAAATAAATTCACATACAATAGCATTATGACTAAAAGTCACTCCTCTGTTGCCGAGATATAACACAGCATCACATATGGTAATAGTTCTTTCTTAATAGTCATTTAGGCCACCTAGACTCTATTCATCTGAGATGGAGGAACATTGTGGATCAACACTCATTCAAAAATGATCTTCTTGCTCATCCTATAGAAAATCCAATAAAGGTTATTAATCATGCAATCAATCTCAATCGCTACATACATTTCACTTTAAAGCTCATTACGTATTCATCTTGATATAAGACTGAATCCATTTACTTCACTGTAATTTACATCTCACCTACAATGTTAAAACTACACCAGTAACAATAACAGCCTCACAAAGTGAAGATTGCTATTTACTTCAGTACTTGTCTTCCATTACTCAGCAAACTGTTTTATTTACTGGGGCATATGTTTTTCACTTTAACTAATGTATCTGCCCCCCTACTAAAGCATAAGATGTTATATACATGACACATACCTCTGTTTTTCTATCACTCTGACAGTTTGCATCAGTATGATATCTTTTTACTACAAAATTACTGTGATGATGTCCTTCCACTGGCCCTGATATTGAAATGAAAAGGGTTCTCCAGTCCAATCTGCTTATAATCATAATTTAAAAAATATGGGATACTTGTAAAATTCAGGAAACATGGTAGTCTAAAGTGATCATTAATATTTAATTAATAATTCTAGCAACTGAATAATTTTCCATCATATAAACAAAGCCAGAAATGGAATTCTGTATGTGATATAAAATACAAATGACAAAAAGTGTGCCCAGAATTTAAGTATTAACATCAAACTATGCATTATTTTTCTGGCTTCTTCTTACATGCCCTTGTAAAGATGCAGAATAGAATATTTATACATTTTTAAGCTGATACTCCAGTTAATGTTTTGTACTATTTAATGAAATGAAATATTAACAAGTTGTCAGGTGTGGACAATATGAAAAATGCAGTGTTAAAATAATGTGCTTAGTATCTGGTTCTCCTTCTTAGAGACATTTTGTTCCTTCACTTAGATATGGTGTGATGTCTTCTGAACAGAAAGCACAGGTGATCTTCTTCAGATAGCCCAATTAGCTCAAATGCATTTAAACTATGGAAACTATCCAACAGTTTTTTTTTTTCATTCAAGATATAGTACATTCTGTTTGAGTAGCTCTTTTTAATTTTTAATCAAATGTCAAACACTAGATAAGGGTTTAGTTACAAAATAATTTATACTGATCTTTCTAAGGCTTTTGGTTAATCTGCTTCTGAATATGTAAGATATGATCTAAACAGTCTAAAGGTCAATCCATTCTTATTTAACTTGGTCAAGTCTTGGCTTACTAGAGCCTTAGTTCAGTATGGGTTAGAAATGAATTCTAAAATTAGATGTGAAAATCTTCACAGTATCTGGAAAATGCGTATATAAGTAATTAAGTACAGAAATGTTGTAATCTAGTAAGTACTGCAAACTGTTGCCGCAAAATATACAGAAGCTACAACAAATAATTTCCTTTTGTGACTGATCAATTCTACTGAATTCAGAAAAAAAAAATGTAGACTGATCCAAGGGGAAAAGCTTAGATTTTACATACAACTTGGCTTATATCTTAGTTGCATTTATTTTGAAGTCCAGTGTTTTATAAAGGCATCAACATCTTGGGATGTGTACTTAGGTTCACTATAGGAAGGGAGATCAACTTCATTGTTTTGACTTACTGCCACTTGGTGAGAAAGATTTTGGGGTGAAATATGGTTATTTGTGTACCAAAACAAAATGGTCATTAGAAAGAATACCAAGACAGTTCATTCATCCACTTTCTGACCTTTTTGACATGGCAAGGATTGTTGTAGCAGTAATCTGAGAAGGGCAGATTAGACTTTTCTATGCCTAGCAACACTCCTCTACTCAGCCTGTGCAATCCACAGGCATTTCCTGCTAAATTGAGCAATATGATCTCTCCAAGTCCTGAGTCTACCCTTTGGGCCTCTTCTCAGTTGGCAATGCCTAGTACAATTATACGAGAATTGCTCACATTACCATAACTGAGTTTTAATAATCTGAAAGAGCAGTGGTTGAGCTCTTAGACCCAACCAGATTGTCAGACTGCACACGTCTTCACAGAATGTGTGCCCAACAATTCTGTTTCTAGCAGTTATGTATGGTACTGTCTTCTTAAACAAAGGCCTACCTATAGGATTCAGGAGTTCCTCAAACTGTTCTCTCCATCTCCTGATAATATCCCCAGGTGACGTAGGCATATAATGCCTCTGCCCCAAGTTACTGCATAATTTGATGGAACACCTTTGACATCATTCAAATGTCACTCTTCACTGTACTGCTAAACTTGTCTCAAACCAGGAACTCCAGTTTAATGATTTCTGCAGCTATTCCTTTCCTGGCCTCTTGGCACCTGTTAATGAAATAATTACTAAACAAAAATAAGACAAGCTTGATATCATAAGATATTTTTGTGTCTAAAGCTGTTTGGTTAACATGCGGAAGATATGTGACAACTTTATTCAGGTCTTCAAGACAGTTAGATGTGCTAATCTGAGGGAATGTTTAGGACTCGGAATAAAACATTTTAATGGGTTCTGTCTCCCCAGTGATTCTGAATTGCATGAAGTGGGCAGTCAGAGAATGAATGAACAAACCATATTAGGTAATTGCTCTACATCTCCTTCTGTTGCCTACATAACCATTAAATGATCTAAACAATTTTATTAAAATTGTTAATTTAAAAGCTACCTTCCTATAAGCTTTACCTAGCTTCAGAATTTTTAAATTAGTCTGGATTTATGTTGAAAAAACTTTTATTAATTCAGTCCAAGTACAACAGAGTGGATTCACTTGCTCACAATTAATATTACAGCTAGGCACAAGAAATAACATAATTAACTAACATCATATATTAAATTTTCATAAAAGTTTAAATGAACATAGACATCTTGTTCATTTTGCTAAAAAAGAAAATAATGTTTTTCAAGTCATTGGAAACTATATACAATAGATTTGGAAGAATATAGTGATATGGAAAAAAACAATTATCCAAACCAATCTCAACTTGCTCCAATACCCTGCACAATGGGATCTGCCATAAATCTATAGGTGGCCCAAAGTCTCTATTTTAAATAAATAGAGGGTTACAAATCCAGTAGCAACTAAAAACTTTCTAACTACATAATTTCATCTGAAAGTGCTACTAATTGGTTAATGGATGGACTTTCTTTTTATCATGTGATGCATTTCTTTGCTAGAAGCATAGTTGGGATAAAAATGTTGACTGTGCCTTGATAGTGAATCCTGTTCTCTTCAACCTATAAGGCACAAAGTTGGGGTCAATTGTACTTTAGTCACAAGTATTTCTCCAAAGAGAGACAGATGTTCCTTTAAAATTATCCATTTTAGGACACACGTAGACTAGATGCTTCTGGAACCCTCTAGTTGTAGAGCAATATCTCTAACTAGAGTCAGAATTAGGAAACATTTTCCACAGTCTTTTACAAGGGGTAAAAAAATATTTGTGGAGGCATTTTCAAACAAATATTTTTGAACTTTGTTATTTGGGTCACCTGTCATAATCTTGAGAGATAATTTAACCAATCCCTCCCAAAATCTGTATCAAGAGTAGTCTCACCCACTCCCTTTTATATTTCAGACACATGTATTGTTCAGATATTTAAGGGCTTTATAGAATTTGGAAATTAAGCTTCTCCTATGAGCTACTCCATTACTGATATTTTGTACCAGAGCCACTAAATCATAGTTTGCCAACCCCAGTGTCGTAACCCAGTTTAAAGATTTTAGCTTAGATATTGAACCTAGGTAGTTTACGTAAAGTCCCTAAGAGAAGTTGTACTTACCCTTTGCTTCCTGCCAGCTTGTAATATGGCCCTTATGTGCAAGCTGATATCAGTAGCTCAGAAAACGTACACTCCCCAACCACCTCAACCACTAACTTGTCTTGGTTTTATATTTGGGGCATATCTTATGGGTATTAAGATCTCTCTAATGTTGGACAAGGGTGGTGATTTAAAATATTTTGAGATTCCTTGCCTCACCTCACTAAAGTTTTCTGTTAAACCTCAGACCTGACATCCGCCTGTTATAGGTCCCCAACCATGTCTCAAGACACTCACTCCACATTCCTAAGCACCCTGGAGAATATTAGGGTCCAACCTGACACACTCATACTGGGCGACTTCAACTACCCCTCCATTAACTGGGAAAACTACTCATGTACCAATACACTTGCCCAATGTTTCCTGGAATTCATTAATTCCAATGACCTGGACCAGCTCCTTCTTACCCCCACTAGAGGTAGCAACATCCTTGACCTGGTCATTACTAACATGGGTGGCCATTGTTCTACACAAATAGTCAACTCCTCCCTGGTTAGATCTGACCACAAACTAATCACCTTGGAAATCCACATCCCTCCCACCTCCCACCCCCACAAAGGTAACCACCATGAAAAACTTCTCCAAAGCTAACTTTGAGCTCCTAAGATTAGAGGTGGGTAACTTCACGGCACCAATGCAAATGGAAAATAGTTGCATGATCACTGAATCATACACCAGTGCACTGTATGAACACGTACATAAATGCATGGATCTCGCCACACCCAATTGAACCAAGACACTCTCCTCCAAAAAAAGAAAGCCAATCTGGAGGTCCCCTGCCATAAACAAACTCTACAACAGAAGGAGGAAACCGATTTAGAATAAGGTGAAGTCCCAGGACTGGAAAAACTCCCTTATCAGCCTCAACAAAAAGTTAAGATCCTTCATCAAATCCTCTAAAGCTAGCTATGAAAACAGAATTGCAGCAAATAGTAAAGACAACCACAAGGCCTTCTATCGTTATGTAAAGAACCTCCACGGCAATACCCAGGTTTGCTCTGAGCTACTAGCACATTGGTACCTCCTATTTCAAGCAAACAGATATTGCCAATATACTGGCCGACAGATTAAGAGCTAACATTTCTCTTCTCCCCCCCAAAGGACCATTCACAATACCAGTAGATTGCCAGGCACCCAGTATTACTGCTGCACAGGTTAAAACAGCACTGTCCAAGGCCAAGAATACAGCTTCTATGGGACCTGACAATATCCTTGACTGTGTTCTACATGAACTACAGAGTGAACTGGCACCTCACCTGTGTGCCCTGTTCAATCACAGCCTTACCGCAGGCTTTGTCCCTACCGAGTGGAGCACTACTATAGTCATCCTGCTCCACAAAAGAGGAGCAACTACAGACCCTGGAAACTATCACCCCATTAGCCTGACAAGTCTGATATACAAAGCTATGGAACACATCATCATGGACCTAATAAACAAGCATATAGGGAATCTCCAAACTCTGGATCCCACAAAGTTTGGTTTTGTGAAGGGTGGATCATGCCTGCTCAACTTGGTCAATGTCTTTGAGTCAGTCACCAGAGCTGTGGAGGAAGGCAAGGTGGTTCATACAGCCTACCTTGATCTGGCCAAGGCCTTTGATACCATTCCCCACTCAGGAATCATAGAAAAACTCAGCAAGCTAGGCATCAACCCCTATATCACTAGGTGGGTTGCAAACTGGCTCCCAGATAGAACCCACAGTGCGAAAGAAGCTAACTCCAAATCAGACTGCTGAACAGTCACGAGTGGAGTTCCACAGGGATCGGTCCTGGGTCCTCTCCTGTTTGGTATCTACTTCTCAGAAGTCCA
Organism: Protopterus annectens; assembly: GCF_019279795.1. Lineage (NCBI taxonomy): Eukaryota > Metazoa > Chordata > Ceratodontiformes > Protopteridae > Protopterus > Protopterus annectens. The sequence continues at coordinate 741,390,876 of NC_056728.1, forward strand.
TTCCAACATGAAGGGACTCTGGCTGACAAAGTTCACAGGAGATTCCAAGTTGGGAGCCATTATTAACTCCTCAAGTGATGTTGACATCCTACAGAAACACCTCACTGAGACCAATGACTGGTGTCAAAACCATGGTCTTAAGCTCAATGCCAAAAAATGTGTAGTCATCCCCTTTGGGAAAAACCCAGTTCCCATGAACTACCACATCGATGGTAATCCACTGAACACAGAAGGTGTTATAAGAGATCTGGGAACACAGGTTGACAGCAACCTCTCTTTTGACCATGACACTGCCACTGTGGTCAGAAAGTTGTTCTGTGTGGCACATCTCATTACTAAGGGTTTTGCATACAGGAAGAAAGAGGTCATTGTCTCCCTCTACTCTTCCCTCATTAGGCCAATCATTGAGTACAATGCCCCATTTGGCATGTACCTCACTAGACACTTGCAACAACTGGAGAGGCCACAAAAGTATCTCAAAAAGATGATCCTAGGCCTTAAATACTTGTCCTATATGGACAGACTCAAAAAACACCAACTATTCTGTCTCATATCGCCTACTTAGAGGCGATCTCTGCTTGACTTACAAAGCCATGTCTGGCCCAGCTCTGTCAGAAATGCTACATCTAAAGAAATCCCAATCCCTCCGCACCACATGCTCTGGAGATCTCAACCTCATTACCACAATCAACCGAATGTGCTGGAGGGACAGGTTCATAACCCAGAGACTGCCCATGGTATGGAAAATACTTCCCATACATGTCAAACAGAGCACCTCACTGGCCCTCTTCAAGAGAAATCTTGATGAGTAGATGGGAAATAGAAAACTCACCCAGGGATAACTCCAGTGGCTCTACTCGACAGAGGCACTGGAAACTAAGGTCGGGTGGCACGATGCCAAGGTAATCCTATGGGCTAGGTTTGTAAGGGCTCCAGGGCCATTAGCCTAGTACACACCTATGAAGGCACCTTGTCAAATGACTTTTTTCTAAAATGATATTTTTTTATACAGAGGAAAATGTTGCCATCTGGAGTCATTCGACAATGGATAAAGTTGTTGCACTCCGGTACACTTTGAACAGGGGAATGGACAGTCTGCACTGCTATAGTCATCCCTCTTCACAAAAGAGGAGCGACTACAGACACTGGGAACTATCACCCCATTAGTCTGACAAGTCTGATATGCAAAGCTATGGAATGCATCATCATGGACCTAATGAACAAGGGTATAGGGAATCTCCAAACTCTGGATCCCACACAGTTTGGTTTTGTGAAGGGTAGATCATGCCTGGTCAACTTGGTCAACTTCTTTGAGTTAGTCACCAGAGCTGTGGATGAAGGCAAGGTGATTCATACAGCCTACCTTGATCTGGCCAAGGCCTTTGATACCATTCCCCACTCAGGAATCATAGAAAAACTCACTAAGCTAGGCATCAACCCCTATATCACTAGGTGGATTGCAAACTGGCTCACAGATAGAACCCACAGTGTGAAAGTAGCTGACTCCAAGTCAGACTGCCGACCAGTCACTAGTGGAGTCCCATGGTCCTGGGTCATCTACTGTTTGGTATCTACTTCTCAGAAGTCCATTCCAACACAAAGGGACTCTGGCTGACAAAGTTCACAGATGATTGCAAGTTGGGAGCCATTATTAACTCCCAAGTGATGTTGACATCCTACAAAAAGGCCTCATTGAGACCAACGACTGGTGTCAGAACCATGGCCTTAAGCTCAATCCCAAAAAATGTGTAGTCATCCCCTTTGGGAAAAACCCAGTTCCCATGAACTACCACATCGATGGTAGTCTACTGAACACAGAAGGTGTTATAAGAGATCTGGGAACACAGGTTGACAGCAACCTCTCTTTTGACCACCACAGTGCCACCGTGGTCAGAAAGTCCTTCTATGTGGCACATCTCATTACTAAGGGTTTTGCATCCAGGAAGAAAGAGGTCTTTGTCTCCCTCTACTTTTCCCTCATTTGGCCAGTCATCGAGTACAATGCCCCATTTGGCATGTACCTCACTAGACACCTGCAACAACTGGAGAGGCCACAAAAGTATCTCACAAAGAGGATCCTATGCCTTAAACACTTGTCCTATATGGACAGACTCAAAAAACCCCAACTATTCTCTGTCTCATATCACTTACTTAGAGGCGATCTCTGCTTGACTTATAAAGCCATGTCTGACCCAGCTCTGTTAGAAATGCTACATCTAAAGAAATCCCAGTCCCTCCGCACCACATGCTCTGGAGACCTCAACCTCATTACCACAATCAACCGAATGTGCTAGAGGGACAGGTTCATAACCCAGAGACTGCCGATGGTATAGAATAGACTTCCCATACATGTCAAACAGAGCACCTCACTGGTCCTCTTCAAGAGAAATCTTGATGAGTAGATGGGAAATAGAAAACTCAGCTGGGGATCATAACTCACCCAGGGATCACTCCAGTGGCTCTACTCAACAGCGGCACTGGAAACTAAGGTCGGGTGGCTCGATGCCAGGGTAATCTTATGGGGTAGGCTTGTAAGGGCTCCAGGGCCATTAGCCTAGTACACACCTATGATCCTATGAAGGCACCTTGTCAATTGACTCTTTTCTAAAATCATATTTTTATACAAAGGAAAATGTTGCCATCTGGAGTCATTCGACAATGGATAAAGTGGTTGCACTCCAGTACACTTTGAACAGGGGAATGGACAGTCTTCCAAGGGAGTGAGGCATATCTTGCCTATCTTATGGAAGTCAAGGGTGCTGCTTTTCAAAAATAAATTCTTTCATTTTCCTATGTAACGTAAGAAAAACAGAGCTAGCAGGGGGTGATCCTAATACCTGGTAATCATAAAGTAACAAAGGAAGTAAAACTCCTTTAGGGCCTTTATCTTTTAATCAAGACCTAGGGGTATCCCATTCCTTCTTGTTAGGTGGTCATCAGTTTTCATCATCATACTCTTATAGGTCATATTGATTATATCCTTGAGGGTATCAGTATCCATATAGCCAGATATTTAAATTTATTAGGAAGGCCAAGAAACAGATAGGCTTATAAAAGATCCTCTGACAAAGTTAATTTTACAGAGACTGCCTGAGTTTTATCTATATATATTTTATACCCAGTCAAGGAACGGAACTTATGAAGCACTTCAAAGACCACGTGCAATTTTTTCATGGGATTAGCTAAGGATAATAGAATATCATCAGCAAAAATGGATATTTTCAGTTAGATGGAACCCCAAGAGTAGCCCTTGATTGAAGAAGCCCTCATCTCTTGGGCTAAAGGCATCAAATGTAATGCAAACAGCAGAGGGTGACAGTAGGCCTAATGCCTTTTACTAACTGAAATAAGGCAGATAAGCCTGTCATCACCTTGACCCTGGCTGAAGCACCTCTATACAGGGATTGTAAGAGCTCAATGATCTGTCCTGGGACCCCAAGCACTGACAGAACTTCAAAGAGACATCCCAAATATACCCAACTAAAATCCTTTTTGGCATCTAACTTCGTAATAAAAGTGGACTGAGAGATGTGTCTGCATCACTCAGCACTGACAATGCCCTTACTGTATTGTCAAAGCTCATTCTTCCCTTGATAAAGCCACAATGGTCTGGATGAATCAAAGAATTCATAGGTTGAGCTAGCCTTCAAGCTCTAATAGACATAAAAATGTTGTAGTTGTGATTGAGGACAGAGATGGAGTGATGGGAAGCTGGAACTATTGGGTTCTTGCCTTCCTTCAATAACACCATGATCACCACTTATTTCCAAGACTTTGGAGGGTCTGCTCCATATAGAATTTGATTCATTAAACTCAACCAGGTCTCCACTTATTCAGCACCTAACTTCCACTAGAACACCATCTGGCCCTGGTGACTTCTGTCCCTGAAGTTCCTTTGAAGATTACCTCAGGTCAGCCAAAGTTATCTCAGCAAGCAAGAGATCTGGCTGCTCGAGCTGACCTTTGCGAGGTTACACCTAAGAGGTAATTACATATTGGTTAAAAATGAGTTCCTTCCAAATCTCCTGAAGCACATAGCATTTCACAGTACCCCTGCAATACTTCCAAAACTCCTGCTGGAGTTATATGACAACTCCCATCCCATTCATCCCTCAACTTAGAGATCACACAATCCACTTGCTACTGTCTAAATTTCAGAGCTACAGATCTTAATGCTCTTGTGTTGTTGGCAAAGTGGAAAGATCTTAATGCTTGCTTCTGAAAAAGCAACTTTTGATCAATCTGATTTTGTAGTGCCCTTCTTAATACCTTGACCTTTTCCTGACCATCTAGTGTACAGAAGGCTGGATATTGCTGCAAAAGCCTCAATTTGGTCAATGTTACTTAACAAATACCCTTATCCCTCTCTCTTTTAATCCTTTAAGTATTTAGAAGAAAGCTCTTAACCAATTACTTTATCCAAGCCGGGGGGGGGGGGTAGATATAGGATGAAATTCATGCAAGAGGTCTCTTAGCTGGCTGGTTAATTCCTGCCTAAAGTTAACATTGTCAAGCATGTATGTTGGGAATCTCCAATCTTTAACTGATGGTTCAAGTAAATCAGAGTTCAGTTTAACCTGAATAATGGCATGGTCTGAAAGAGTTGTCAGCTCTACTACTATTTCTGCAAGCAAATATTGCTTTTCTTTAACTATAACATCTTTGTATGTTTTTCACCATTGTTTATATGTACCCAAAAAGAAAGTGTAACCAGGAACTCACGGCTGTACATTGCAACAATTTCAAGTGTACACTAATCCCATTAACTTAATGAATCATTTTAAGTATTTACTTTGTGGAGAAAGGTGCCCTACCTTTGGGCCTCCTGAAACTTCAGACCAGACTACCACTACATTCCAGTCCTCCGTAATCATCGTAGTAGCCTCTGCAAAAGGCATAATAGTGGCCATAACCTTATTCACCTCTCTGACTTTCATCCCTGCTGGCAGATATATTGAAGTCAGAGTAAGCAAATCAAAAATCTGTCGCCCTTTAACAGCTGCAAACATACCGTTTTGTCACTTATTTAGGATTCAATTGCAAAATTAAAACTTCTTGAAAGTAGTAGAACACTGCCCCTTTTCCAACCCCCACCTGGGTAAAATGAAATTTCTGCTGGTATGAAACCTGTTTTTTGTGATTTTAGACATGCCAAGTCATCCAGATGAGTCTCCTGCAGTGCTGTTGTATCTGGTTTTTATTTTTGACCACTGTAAAAATACTCTCTCTCTCTCTTTTTGTAGGTTCCTCAACCTATTAACATTCCAGGAAGTGGAGAGACCATTTTAAGCTAACTGGGCAGTTTGCTATATTGAGTACCTGTCACCTTTGAAGCCCCAACACAAGAGACACCACTGTCACCCTGTAACTTTTGACATTCTTGGTTTCACCTCCACTGGGCTTCCCCATTCATCCATGTTCTAGTAAAAATAATAAAATGATGTCTGTTAATGGGCAGTAAATCAGTTTTCCAAACCTTCCAGACATAGAAAGGAAAACAGACAAATACAACAACACTATGAACAAAAAACCTTGATATTCTAAATTATTTAGAATATTTACAACACAAATAACACTTCCAGGGAGGGACTACAAGCTCCTATCTGAATGACACAATGTAATAAACATTTGATTTTATTTTAACTGTTTACAGTCATCTCTGTTTTAGGAGTATCTACCCCTCTGTCCAAATTGAACTCAGACACCTTCTCAACTTAACTTACAAATATCACCAGATATCAATACAGTCACCTTTAGAAGTTATGTCAACTTTCAGACATTTAAGGCAGATCCATCCATCTGACAGCAAGGCTGCCCTTTCACTGAGGGCCACTCGATCCCCTGGATTCAGCAAGCCCTGCACGGTGTGCAGAACTAATGCAGGAGCTCCAGCAGGCAATATGTCTGCCGTGTGATCCAGGAATAAACTGCAGGGATGTGCATGAGTGCTCCGGCACTAGTGCTGCATGGACTCAGTTCCTGTATGCAAATTACTCCATTTGCAGATGAAATACATGCAAATGAAGTGAATTTGCGATCCACGAAGCTGGAAGCCAGCCGTGCAGGACTAGTGTAATCTGCAGAAATGTACTCGGTTAGTAACCAAGTAAATTTCTGCAAACTACAAAACGGAGCCATGCCAGCTCCAAATAAAGGATGGATATTATGTAGAAAGCATGCTAATAGCCAGAAATATGGCCACTGGCATGGAAAATAGTTGCAAAAATAAAAAAAATTAACTTTTATTTTTTTTTTAGCTGATCTCGGCTGTTTAAGCGTAGGGCAGCAGCTCGCAAACGGGATCGGGTGAAAAATAGAATAAAACCCCTAAAATAAGCATTCTAACCAAAATCACTATTTTGCCATTGTACTCAATGGCAAGCAGAAGACAACATGGCCAGTGAATAGTGGTTGCTAAGGGGGGAGGCTCAGTGTGGGATCTGTAACTATGCATCAGCAGGCAATCCTATGCAAATGAGGGGAATGATACTGAATCCCAGATTTCAAAAAAACAACGAAAAAAAGTAAAGGCAACAGCCTGAAAAACAACGCCAGTTCAAAGAAGAAATTTATTACAGCTTAGCGCTTCGGCATAGTAGCCTTCAATGAGCATAATTACAAACACACACCCACTCCAATATATAACATAATTAATCAAACAATTAAATCAATTAACCAATATGATATAACATTTAAAAGGGAAATATCTAAGTAACAAGAAAGATGCAATGCTAGTCGCACAAATTTATAATAAGCATTTTAAATTTACTTCCAAATTCAAACCATTAGGAGACATAGTGTTATACTTCAAAATATAAATGGTTTCTTTAAATAATAAAATATTTTTAATTAATTTATCATCTCCAGTTCTAATGAAAATATTTTCTAAAACACAACATTCAAACATTTCTGTATTACTGTTATGACATTCCATAAAATGTGCAGCAATAGGGCTAGTTAGTACTCTTTTTTTGATATCTCTAATATGCTCCTGCATTCTAGTTTTAAATTTTTGTCTCACCAATATAATATAATTTACATGGACATCTTACACAATAAATAACCCCTACAGAATTACATGAAAAATTATTAGTAGGGATAAATGAAATACCATTAATATTGTCAAAATATGGTTTAATAAATTTACATATATTACACTGGCCACAAGGATTGGTACCTACTGTAATCAAATTTGTATATATATTGTTTAATGGAGAAATATAATAAGTATTGATTAATTTATCAGATAAATTATGGCCTCTCTTGTAAGATATTTTAGGAACAACAGGAAAATTTTATAAAGATTTTTATCTGAAATTAAAATTTCAAAATATTTAATAATATTCCAAATTCTATCACTACATAAATTATATGTAGTGACAAAATAAATATCTTGCACTTCATGTGTAGAACTCCTCAAACATTTATTATAATTACTATTATAACTAACCTCATTAATGAAAGGCAAGTAATTATTCATTTCCATATTTTTACTAATAATCGATTTATCACCATTAATGGAACTAGTTTTATTCATTAACTTATTAATACAAAAATCTAATATATCCATTCTATATCCACTTTTTAAGAACATAATAATACTATCATATATATTCTGTTCTAAATCAATTTCATTATTACACAATCTAGATAATCTTATAATTTCTCCATAGGGAATAGCAGATAAAGTATGGGGGGGGTGGCAACTAGTGCCATAAAGGAACTGATGACCGTCCATAAACTTACGATATACAGTAGTATGAATTTGATCACCCAATATACCTGTTAACAAAATATCTAAAAAATGGACCTGACCACCAAATTGTAAACCATCAAACCGTAAATTATATTTATTATTATTAAGATCTGAAAAAAACTCATGAACATATTCAATACCACCGCTACAAAGAAAAATTAAATCATCTATGTAGCGGTAGTAACACAAAACATGATGTTTATAAAATTTATTGGTGTATACATATTCTAACTCAAATTTACCCATGAAGAGGTTGGCATACATGGGGCAAAAGATGCCCCATAGCAGTGCCCTTCAGTTGATGGTAAATGGATTGATTGAAACTAAAGAAATTATTAGATAAACAAAAGGAAGTCAAGTCCATGATATAGTGGGTGGTAGGATTATCTCCCAAAAAATAAAATAATGCCTGCAAGCCATCAGAATGTTTAATGTTAGTATAAAGACTGACAACGTCTACACTAATCCAAAACATATTATCTGTCCAGATGATATAACTTAATTTATCAATGAAATCAAAAGAATCTCTAATATAGGATTCTAACTTGAATCCCAGATTTCCTCTGCATGCTAGTCAGCACCCAACAGTGTAAGAGCAGGAATAGCTTGGTGCAAGCCTAGGAGTTAGCTGACATCATGGGGGGGGGTGTCAAGCATACTGTAAGCAGATTGGAGCCCTGTGGCTCAGGTTTGCCCTTAGCTTAGCAGAGGTAAGCAATGAGGGGGGGGGGTCTAAGGCTGCCTAGCATTCTTTATGTTGCCTAAGTAGGTGTGCATGCTGCTCACTGGGTTTTAAAGAAAAAAAAAAAACACAGGAGAAGCAGCTCTGTGCACATCTGAGCACTGTGTTTGCGCGGCACGCCCCCGGGCTTAAACAGGAAGGCAATGGGAAGAGAAAACAGCAGTAGGAAGGTAATCTAGGAGAACTAGCATAGCTGGCAGGTGAAATGTATCAGAATCAGCCAATTACACAGTCAGCAGACCAGACGAGACCAGCCCAGAACACTACTGTAAACTATGCAAGCACCTTTCACTCTGTTTTCTCCCACATACTCCACCATCGGTGTATACAAGTGGGGGAATTTTAACAAACAAAAACAACAAAATGATAGGGGCTGCAATAGCTATCATACATCAACACGTGTTAGAGGCTGAGGGTGGTGAGGATGAAAATGCTGTTGACCAACCCACAGTGAGGAGATGAAGAAGAGTGTACAGACCCAGGGTAACCTACCAGGGGCTACATGAGCTGGAGATAGTGGAGTGCTATAGGATGGACAGGGACCTCCTACAGCAAATTGTTGAGTTGTGCCGGCCACACCTCACACACAGAACTAAAAGAGGGGAACCAATCTCAATGGATACCAATGTATGTGTAGGCCTAAGTATACTAGCTACAGGTATCTTCCAAAGGCCAACTGGAGATATAATGGGAATCTCACAGGCATCAGCTTCCAGGGTACTCCACCAGTTCCTGGATGCTATGTCTGCACATGCCAGTGAACAAATATATTTCCCCAACACCCATGAGGCATTGGTCAGCAATATGCATCTCTTCCACCAAATAGCAGAATACCCTGAGGTAGTGGGTGCTATAGACTGCATGCACATATGCATCAAAGCACAACCTGGTGAGCAGGGTAGGGTGTACATCAACTGCAAGGGTTTCCCCTCCATCAACTGCCAGGTCATGTGCGATGCCCAGGGTATTATAATTAATGTGTGTGCTGGCTGCCCTGGAAGCTATCATGATTCCCACATCTGGCATCTGAAGCAGCTGCACCACAGATTTGCCAATGGGGACATCCCTTACGGTCACCTAGTGGGGGATGCTAGTTATGCACTGGAGCCGTGGCTGATGACACCCATCAGAAATGCATACACACCCATACAAGAACTCCATAATGAGGCACACGCACAGACCAGAGTTGTAATAGAGTGTGTGTTTGGGATGCTCAAGTCATGGTTCCGGTGCCTGGACACATCTGGTGGAGCCTCGCAGTACTCCCCAGCTACATGTACTCAAATTGTCATCGTATGTGCCACGCTAAACAATATGATCCTGCGGAAACATCTGCAGCAGGGACAGCATGGGGAAGGGCCACACAGCCCCCCATCATTGCCAAGGCCTGTACAGGCACAGCGTGACTCAGAGGAACAACCTGAGCCTGCTCCAGTAGGCAGAAGGAGGCATGCCCAGTATGCCTTGGCCTTGGCAAAGAGGCAACACATAGCACATACACTGACACAGGAGGGACACAGGGAATGACACCACTCTCTGACTCACACATACAGTAAAAGGGATGCCAAACATGACACTACCTGTGCTCAACCATATATAGGGAGTGTACTTTGTGCATCAGATATAGGCAGCCCTTCAGCACCATCCTCAATACTGGCACACCTACAAAGTAAGTCACTCTCCTTACCAATTGTCAAATGGAGCAGTATGTGTTGTTACATGTATCTATGGTATGGATGCGAGCATTCAAGGGAAATGGGTGGCTGAATGGAATGCCAGCAGATATTAGACAACTACAGTGGCACTATGAGATCTGTAACAAATACTGGTGTTACCATAGTAGCCAGTACCACACATGGTGACAAAACCCACTGCAGGACATGTGCTGGGCCACGTGTGTCCATATGACTCACACATGCCAGTCAGGGAGGTTCACATACCTAACAACCATCTCAGCAAGCAGGACAGCTGTAGACAAACACAAACAAAGGCAGTGATAAGGCCTCTGAATGATGGCTATGGGTAACCGCCCCCACCCCCCGGCCTACACAGACAGACTACAGCAGGTCAGGCAGTGGTATGTTAGTTATGAAGGGTAGGAAGTTAGAAACTGATATGTTGGTCAATCAAACCTAGGAGCTGTAGTACACTGATATGCCTCTAGTCAGCATGATAGGTTAGAATACAGGATGAAATGGAGTACCTGACATACCAGTACAGTCATAGCAAGTGTGTACAAGTGTCAGGTGTGCCCCCCAAATCCTATGTAGAAATGTAGAAACAGTCAGGTGTGCCCCCTATCCTGTGTAGAAATGTAGAAACAGTCAGGTGTGCCCCACCAGTCCTGTGTAGAAATGTAGAAACAGTCAAGTGTGCCCCCCAATCCTATGTAGAAATGTAGTAATAGTCAGGTGTGCCCCCCCATTCCTATTTAGACAAGTAGTAACAGTCTGTTGTGCCCCCCCAATCCCATGTACACACATTGTAATAGTCAGGTGTGACCCCCCCCAAATCCTATGTAGAAATGATGTAAAAGTCAGGTTTGCCCCCCCTCCAATCCGATGTAGACATGTAGTAAGATGTATGTGTAGGTATAATACTAGTGGAGCACAGATGACCTGAGGTGGTTAAGGTAGCAGGACAGATTGTAGCATGTGTACAATATACAGGTATGCGTGTGTTAGGTTGGTGTGTATTTCATATTGTGTGAGAGTGGTCAGTATGTATGCATGTTGAGGTTTAACCAGGTGGCCATTGCCCACTACTGCTGATGACAGGGCCAAGTCCTCACAACTGCAGTGCTAAAGACAATTCCCCCCAGTATAACACATGCCAGCAGTAAGCCATTGTAAATGTATGGTGGTAATATATGTCACAATCTGAAAGATGGATATGGCATGACTGTTGGGCTAGATATACAAGCAGTACACAGGCAGAAGTATCCCAGACATACAATATATAATGTGTAACCATGAAATGGACATCTTGTAATTGTACATACAGGTATGCATTGCATTATCTGGGCTTGTAGTAAGGAATATTGATGGCATCTGGCCAAATGCTTGCAGATCACAAAGGTGATAGGACTGATGTATTGGAAAACAGCTGATGTCCCTGCACAAGCCAGCATAACTGGAATGCCCCATGCATATCTATGAGTCAGATGCAAGTAGTGTATATAGCACACATGCACCCAGCTCACCTAAACACCACCCACAGGTACCTCTCTGGTCGTATCCCTGCTGTTGGGAATGGGTACAATATGACCCCCACCTGTGTATGGCAATAGCGAAAGAATGCAGCATGCAGTGCAGGTGTCCCATGCAGGTGTGTCCCTAGCTGTAAGTAGCACCCTACCAGCATCCACACCATCTGATCAATACTGATAGAAAGCATTGGCATGAACACCTAGCACACCTACCCTGTCAGCCCAGGGGAATATACTGTACGGCAGTCTGGGACTGTAGGACTGACAGAATGCAACAGCCTGCTACAGCTGGCCTGCATCACCACCAAATGGCATACAGGCCTCTGCAAAAGGTCTGTGTCTCACCCCTACTGCCAATGTATGTTATGTCATGGACACCCAAATAATAACATAACACACTCCACATACACCATATGCAAGGCCATGCGGATAAACCACAGTAATATGTCTTTTTCTCCTGGGTTCCTAACCTCTCTATAACTCCCATAACTATTTCCTATAGTGGACTCAAGCTCTCTGCAACTCCTATAGCTACTCAACACACAATTTCAACTTTCTAAACACTGCAAATAGCATCTTACTTTAAATGAGTGAATGTAAAGTGTTTCCATACTTACTTTAAGTGAGTGCATGTAAAGTGTTTCCACACTTCAAATGTAAAAATGTATGTTCAAATGAATCTGTACAGTACAACCCTTAGATCTATCACAATGAACCTTGTTGCTCATGCTTGATATTAAATGTACATATTTGTAAACTGTACTATATACTGTGCCTTTTATACTTTTGTATCTTCACTGTATTATGTATTATGGAGCATTTCTCCCTGGGCCTCCACTGAAAACAGGCACATTTGGGCTGAGTGGACTTCCCCGGTAATTAAGCTGGAAATAAATAAATAAATATACAAAATGTCCACCATGTCCCACTGTGTGAACTGTGGACCAACACCAAAACACAGCTGTAATGAGGTGATAACTATAGGGAAAGTATCAGAGAATGTATGCATAATGTATGGAGGAGGATAGAATAATAGAGGGGTAGGGGTGGGAGCATGGGCAACATGGAATGTGCAAGGTCCGACACAGCTGTGTGCACATACTATCCCTGGCTGCAAACATAAAAATGGGTAGCTACAAACCTGCCCTTACACCACAATAAGGGAAATGTCCTGACTTATGACCCCTGCGTCTGGGTAACCTGTGTGAAGCTGTACAGCTGTGAGGTATTGCCACAGCAAGATAAGGCCATACTGTCATGTCGATGGATGTACAAGTATAGGATCCTCTGCCAGCACTGTAGAAAGGTGGTGAACTGGATACACAGACCCAGTAGCAAGTGTCTGCAGCTCCCCCTCCAGAATGGCATAACTTTCCATGAATATATAGGCGTTTGACCACAATACTGGACTCAGCTGCATTCACTCTGTGTTCCCCAGGACATCATCATGAGAAAAACTGTCCACCTAACAGTACTTGAGGACATAAAACATTACAGTATAAAACAGTACACATGTCTGAATATCTCTGCTAACACCAGTACCATGTAGCAGAAGCAGCACAGACACAATCACCTACAGTACACACCATCCCTTGCACAGTGCGACCCCATATTGTCAACTGATCTACAGATAACCTACAGAAACAGTTTGCAGCCTATAGGTGTAGAACACAAAGGTCTGCACTGGAGTACAAACTACCTGGAATGGATCCACACATTCAATACAGAAGGGCATACTGGGCATGCTCACATACTTAAATAAATGAAGCCCATGTCTGCCAACAACAGTGGACCATACATATCCAACAGCTGCAGATGTTAGTGCATACACTCTTAAGTATGCACCAGTCATGTTTTAAACACACATTGGACAGGAATACACACATATTTCCAAGGACAACACACTATAATATGCCAAAAGTACACATAGATGTGTGGAAGAGAGTGACAGTGACAAACAGCCTTCCATCATGAGGCCTGTCCCACCCAGCACACAGCCAAATGGCTACAACCATATGATGTGTAAATGTAACTGATTGTAGACATTAGCCACTGGTATCCCTCAGCATTACAGACTCTGTGGTGCAAGTGCTAGCTGTGCAACATGACTGTACAAGGCAGTAGTCATCTAGCAGTTGTATACACGTACCTGTGGAATATAAACCCATGTGTGCCTGAGTGTGGTGTGTCTACCTCTAGATGAATGGGTTATGGCCCATGCACACACATTGCCCTCCCCATAGCCCTACTATGACAAGCTTGCTGATGTCATTCTCTTTGAAATACACTTTTGGGAGAGAAGTAGTCCAGTAATCTCTGTGGTGCATCCTATAACTGCATAATGATGTAGTGTGATAAATTAGTTAGGTAGGAGTTCTAATCCCAGACATGGCAACTGTGTCTGTGTCTGTGTAGGGAGCAATGATTTTTAGGCTAGTCACACTCACTTCAATTCAAATGCCCTACTTTGGCAAGGCTGCTGATGTAATTCACTTTGAAATACACCTTTGGGAAAGAAGTAGCCCAGTAAACTCTGTGGCACGTCCTAAAACTGCATAATGCTGTAGTGTGATAAACAAGTTAGGTAGGAGTTCTAATCCCAGACATGGCAATTGTGTGTGTGTGTCTGTGTAGGGAGCAATGCTTTTTAGGCTAGTCACACTCATTACAATTCAAATGCCCTACTTTGGCAAGGCTGCTGATGTCATTCACTTTGAAATACACCTTTGGGAGAAGAGTAGCCCAGTAATCTCCGTGGAGCATCCTATAACTGTGTAGTGTGATAAACTAATTAGGTAGGAGTTTTAATCCCAGGCATGGCAACTGTGTGTGTGTGGGGGCCAATGCTTTTTAGGCTAATCACACTCATTACAATTCAAATGACCTACCTTGGCAAGGCTGCTGATGTCATTCACTTTGAAATACACCTTTGGGAAAGAATTAGTCCAGTAATCACCATGTTGCGTCCTATTACAGTGTAATGCTGTACTGTGATATATTACTTTCATAGGGGTTCTACTCCCAGACATGGCAAATGTGGATGTTTGTGTGTGAGTTTCTTTGTCTGTGTAGGGTCTAATGGTTTTGAGGCCATTCACAGTCACTACAACCTCCATTGCCCTACTTTGGCAAGCCTGCTGATGTCATTCCCAGTGAAATACACCTTTGTGAAAAGAGTAGCCCAGTATGCTTCATGGTGCATCCTATAACAGCGTAATGCTGTAGTATGATATAGTACATTGGTAGGGGTTCTATTACCACACACAGCAAGTGTGGATGTTTGTGTGTGTGTTTCTTTGTCTGTGTAGGGAGTAATGCTTTTTAGGCTAGTCACACTCACTACAATTCAAATGCCCTACTTTGGCATGCCTGCTGATGTCATTCAGTGGCAAGCCTGCTGATGTCATTCACTGTGAAATACACCTTTGGGAAAGGAGTAGCCCAGTAATCTCCATGGTGTGTCCTATAACAGCGTAAGGCTGTAGCATGATATAGTACTTTGGTAGGGGTTTTATTCCCACACATGCAAGTGTGGATGTTTGTGTGTGTGTTTCTTTGTCTGTGTAGGATGCAATGCTTTTGGGGCCATTCACAGTCACTACAACCTAAATTGACCTTCTTTGGCAAGCCTGCTGATGTCATCCCTGTGAAATACACCTTTGGAGAAGGAATACTCCAGTAATCTCTGTGGCATGTCCTATAACTGCATAATGCTGTAGTGTAATAAACTAGTTAAGAATGAGTTCTAATCCCAGACATGGCAATTGTGGGTGTCTCTCTGTCTGTGTTTGTCATTCGTATCCTTTGTGGAGGTGGCTGTGAGTGTGTAACAACTGGACTCATTGTGGAGTAGATTTTTCAAATTTCTTATAAGGTGGCCCTATTATATGTCACAATGTCCACCTTACAAGGATAACAGATGTGAAATAGGTGAGAGGCTGGGTTGCCAATCCATACCCCTACATGTGACTTCAAGGCCTGGTGAACAAAGTTATCAACCCTTGTATTACCCAGAGAACACTTTCAACCCATGTCTCATACACAAACACACTTGCCTAGGCAACAACCGCTATATTGGTAGCACCCTGTATATTGCCACAGATAGTAACCATGGTGTGATTGCAGTGGACTACAGAGGGCATGGCACCCTGTCCATCAGTACAATAGGCACGTACATGCAGACAGTTTGCCTTCCCTATGTTCCCCACTGGATGCCTGCAACACTTGTGGTGCCATCATATGTGACCCACAAAGGACATACCATGCCTTAAACACATGCCCTGTATGGACAGATGCCACTTACATCAGAAAATACCTGTATCATGCTATCAATGTAGGTTCAGGTTCAATCTGCTGTCCATTACCAGTTGCCGCCACATGAGGCCAGGACTGGCACATCTGCTGATGAAAATCTGTGGACACAACATGGGCAAGACACCCCAGGTACAGTTCCATATGTCACTGTACATGTGTGTGGGACATGTGCACATCCCAGACAGCATCCATGTCATGGACTAAAGAACACATACATGGCAAGCATTGCACAGCAATGGCCACACACAATAGTTACCCAGGTGACTGGATGGTGAATACACTACCCACCTGTGTGGGCCAATCCAGACACTACACCCCTGAGCTACACTGCAGACCATTGCCATGTGGCCTGATGCCAATGTATACCCTTCACCTAGTCTTGAATGGCCTTCTGGCACAGTCAACCACTACATACCCATGAAGCAATGCATGTATGCATGTCTGTACTGGCACCCTGTGTCTGTGTGTGTGGTGTATGAAGCTTTTGACCACATTCACACTCACTAGAAGTCTCATTGACATACAGAAGTATGCTGACTGATGTCAGACACCTTCACATACCCTTTGCCCATATAACCTCCGGATAACCACTGTGGTGCATGTGATACCTGCACATTACTGTATTGTGGCAAACTAACTAAATAACTAGTGTATTCCTGACCCTGCCAAGTGTGTCAATGTTTGTGAGTCTCTGGCTGTGTTGACACTGACACCTGTTCATGTGGACAGGCACGTGTACTACACCGACTGTACCGCTACCAGAAACATAGTGTAAGGATTGTAGTCAGTACATGGTGAGAGCTATGAGAGTTACTGACTTCTTATCACTCATAGGACATATGTCACAACAAACCCTGTTACAACAGTAAATGTATGAGGTTATCACAGCAACATGTCAATATTGGCCCTGTGTTTGCGCCTTCAGCCACAACTCTGTCAACTTTTGTACATATCAAAGGTCAGAGTTGTGGCTGAAGGCGCAAACACAGGACCAATCCAACGCAGAAAGAAATGTGTAAATGAATAAAACAGGTTTAATAAACCGCTTTTTGTCACCTTGATTAAGGCAATTTATTCATTTACACATTTACATTTAAACATTTCCATCACTAATGAGTTATTGTACCCACAATGGGAAAACTTACATATTAAGCAATTTCAATATGCTGAAACCAGTTTTAAGAAGATGTTTGATAGGAAATGTAAAAAATATTTAAGAGATTTGAGGCAATATGAAAATCATACTGCCTATAAATGGAATAACACTAACTATCCCAGATATGACAATGGTATGAAAGTAAGGGATCAAAAAACAGATGACAATAGATTAGAACAAAGGAGAGAAATGCAATACCATGATGATGTTTTAGAACAGGGAGACAACTGGAGAGGGAATTACAAACAGGGAGCTCAACAGTGGAGACAGGGAGAAAGGGGGAGATGTTACTATCACAGCAACAGAAAATATATGAAATAACACAACCAGGTAGCACCAAGGAAATAATAAAAATTGATGGGGTTATTCATAGTCTGGGAGATTTCAAAATATACAATTACACACAGCATCTTGTATATATTGAACATTTCAAACTATTTTCTAAAGGTATGAAATTTACACCCAGGAAAAAATTCAATGTTGTTGACACATTAGTAGATTTCAAGTTATATATGAGGAAATTGAACCTGGGGGTATATTTCCAGAATACTACAAATGGGGGAATAAGCAAAAGTAGTTTAAAGAAAAAAAGTAATTTTACACCCCCAATGCATAATACTTTAACAACATTTGAAAAGGTTGTAACCAAAAAAATTTATGAGCTACATAAGACACAGAAAGTTAAGATAAATAGTAATTGGAGTACTGAGGAAGATAAAGCTCTACGCAACCTTTGTGATATTAATAATATCAGGATAATTACACCTGATAAGGGAGGGGGGATTGTGTGGTTTGATATGGAAGAATATACCCAGAAAATATTTGACATCTTAAATATATCTGACCAATATGAGACTTCCTCTCTGAACCAAATCAATATAGCACATAGAAGGATAGATCTGTACTTGGAAGAATTCATATTAGATGAACGTATTGAAGTGGACCTTTATAGATACCTGAAAGTTGACTATTCTGTATTAACAACTATTGTAGGTATACCAAAGATACATAAAAATGTTAACAACCCCCCTTTCAGACCCATTATTTCTGGAAGTAGGAGTAAAGCTTTTCCTTTTGGTAAAGTTAATGACCAATGGTTGAAGCATATTTACACAAAAGTACCACATCTAATTAAAGATTCCTGGGACTTCTTGGGGAGATTCAAACATGAATTATGGGATAACGATATGATGTTTGTAACTATTGATATAAAACATTTATTCTCCTGTATACCATGAAGTGATGGTGTCACTAGATTCATCAATAGTATAAATAAATATTCCCAACTGGAGTGGGATAGAATCGAACTCATCACAGAATTTATCAACATAGTCCTAGATAACAACTATATCTACTTCGAAGGGGAATATTACAAACACATTGCAGGAGTAGCTATGGGGGCAGCATGTGCCCTCATCTATGCCAATCTAGTGTTACTTGACTGGGAAAAAGAATTTATACTACACACCCCCTGGATGGAATTTATAGTTTGTTATGTAAGATTTTTGGACGACATGTTTGTCTTATGGAAAGGGACTGAAGTATCCTTGACACAATTCATAGAATATATCAATTGTAGTAGCCCATATTTGAAGTTTACATATGACATCAGTAGGACTGGAATCAATTATTTGGATACCTACATCTTTAATGATGGATACACTTTTCAATCTAGAATTTACAAGAAAAAAACTTTCTGTAATTCCTATTTGGAATATTCTAGTAACCACCCATACACCCAGAAAAAAAGCATCTTGAAAGGGCAATGCATAAGGAAGATGTGATCAAGGAAATTAGATTTATAGGTGAATTATTTTGAGGACGGGGATACCCGGAGTATTTAGTTAAGGACATCACAGAATATGTGATAAATGAATGGGGGAGAAAGTATACCCCACTGTTGGGTAATGACATTATGTTGCAGAACAACACAGATAAAAGTGGAATTGATGATGGATATCAAAGGGCTTCCATCTTAGAATTTAGTCAGTATGCAGGAGAAATAAAGAACATCATAGAAGAAAATTGGAACATCCTAACCAGTGATGATATGATGGGTGGTAAAATTGGAGAGAAACCATCTTTTGTATATAAAACTGGGATGAATAGCAAAAGGATGACAGAAGTTAGAGCAACCAATAAGAATAAAACAGCCAACATGAATATAAAAGGAACTAAAAGATGTGGACATTGTAATCAATGCTCATACATTTTGGAAGATGAGCAGGTATGTTTGGAAAATAATATTAGAAGTAGAATATATTTCCGTAAGGGGAATTGTCAGACACAACATGTTGTATATATGGGGAAGTGTACATCATGTCCCAGTTATTATGTGGGAAAAACAGATATAAGGTTGCGAAACAGGATTTATGACCACCTTTACTGTATCAAAAAGAAAGACAAGAATAATGCATTGCACAGGCATTTAGAAGGAAATACTGGATGTGGCTCATTTAGGTTCGCTATATTGGAGGTGGTTAGGAGTAACCCAAGGGGTAGGGATGTTAAGGCAATACTGGGGAAAAAGAAATCAAATGGCAGATAAGGTTAAATGCTGCCAGTGCTCCAGGTATTAATGAATATATTCCCACTAAACCTCTCATTAGGATTTAAGATATACATTAGTTAACAAAGCATTTAATACAAAACCCCACTTATTAGCTGGACAAGTGTAATATACACTCATACCCCTGAGAGTCTCTGGAAGTGTTGTGAGTATTAATACATATGTGTACATTGTAATACACATTGTTCATAGGTTCATACTAGGCTATCTGCCCTAGGGCATTTATAAGCCTAGCCAGAGTGTGTGTGGCCTTCACCACCCCTTAGGATGAGAATACTATACCCATCAGTTTGCTGTGCCTCTGTCCAGCAGTGACACAGAGATGATTCCCGGGATAAACCTACGATCTCCCATCCACTCGTCAAGATTTCTCTTGAACAGAGTCAGTGAGGGGCTCTGCCTCACATGGACTGGGATTCTGTTCCATAGTGTAGGGAGTCTCTGGGTGATGAATCTGTCCCTCCAGCACGTTATTGTGGATTATAATATTTTATTGCATATCCTTTGACTAACATAAACAGCATTTTTTAGGAATAGGATGATTGTACATGTATCATGTGTCAGTCATTGTAGTTACATAGCATAGTTTATGTTTCTTTTATGTTTTTTATACATAATAATAGATTTTCACATCATTTTTAAATACTAAAGGTTTTTTAAGTCTTAAACTGAAATGATTAAGTGAATAACTGAAGTTATGGGCGGGAATTAGAGTATATAAGGGTTTTATAATGAATGTTGAATGTTCTGATGAAATCTACGATTTGTAGAAGAAAGTGCTCAACCAGTTTTTACTATCTGACACAATATATTTGTGGTTATATATAAGAATTGGATCCTGTCACTGTTTTTCTTGGGATCTTGTTGGTGCTGCTGTTGTTGGAAGATTGTTTGTATTCCTTGAATGTCTGTTGGAGATACTTATGGTGATTATCGATAGTGTGTGTATTGCAAATATGCACCTTGGCCTGTGTACAGACTATGGTAGATGTACTTGTTCTTGGTCCTGTTCTATCTGATGTTACATGCTGCTCCAGTGTATGGTACCTTATCGGCTTTTATGTTTGTAGGGCCAAACACACACATGTCCCATACCACAGACAGGCATCAGACCACACTGTGTAGTGGCCCAGTATATGAAGGGTTAGTGTGTGAGTGGCACATATGAGGATGGTGTTGATTAGACAGTCCATATACTGTAATATTAAGCTAGCTTACCGTCTGTGGCTGTATTCACATTGGTTGTGGGTATGCACTTTCACACGTGTCTGTTACTCTGTGATGTGACATGCCTGTAGAGCCTGCTATATTTGCAGGTACATGTGTATTCCCCCATAAGAAATGTAGGCCAGTGTTGTGGCAGTCTGCCTGTAGTTTGCACAGTGCTGTGTTACATGCCTAGCAGCTTAGTGTACTTACCAACTGTGATGTTATGTCCAGATATTTGCTAGATGTACTGTTGTCAGGCCACCATAACTGTCATGTATTTCTGTCAAAGCAGTGGGATGCTGTACAGATGTATGTCACTAAAAAGTGGTAGTATGTGGCCATGTGATATCTACACCAGCGGTTATTATCTGTCAGGACAGACAGGTCAAGGCTGACAGGAGTGTGTGAATGCATAACCTATGTGGGCATATGTATTCCAGTATTTACGTGATATACCCATCTACATGGCTGTTAACATCCACAATGTCAGGCTTAGTCCTGCACTAAGGGGTTCTGTGTATACCTCTGGACTGACCAGAGTGTGTCAGACTGTCCACATTTACTGGCCATATCTCTACTGTAGTCCACAGGATCATTACTGTGTTAGCAGTGGTACTGTACTATGATGACCTTAGGATGTCTCTCAGTAGCTAAAGGCGCACATGTTAAAAGCTGATGTGACCTCCCACACACAACTTGTCTGTTAAGACAACCCCTATTACAGTAGCAACAGTCTACATATATACCTGCAATACATACCTGACATCCCCTTGCACTAAGAGTTTGGGACTATTGGGGCTGAGGTAGGACTCCACTCCATGTTCTGGACATATGGTGAACATATATGCACATATAATTATCCATATATCTATATAGATATATACACATATACATATACATATATATATATATGTATATATATATATATATATATATATATATATATATATATATATATATATATATATATATATATATATATATATATATATATATATGTACATATATATATATATATATATATATATATATATATATAAATAAACACTCAAATATATACATATACACAGCAATATGTGTCTACACATATACAGATATAGATACATATGAACATATACTTATTGATATTGACATATATTTTGACAGTAATAGGTACATCAGAATAGATATGTATACATATATAGTTATATATATCTACATAAATAGGCATATCTGCACACATAGGATGTGCATACATATATATCTATATATACATATATCTATATATATATATATATATATATATATATATATATATATATATATATATATATATATACAAAGAGATCTACACATGGCCATATATATGATGCACTATAAAGATGTGTATACAGACATATGTAGGAATATACATGTGTATGTACATGTAGACATATAGCAACTTATGTATATGTATATATCCATATTCCTGTCATGCGTAAACATCACAGTTGTGTATTCCTTCCCAAATGTATCTCACCATGTGTATCCAATATGTGTACATAATGATTAAACAACATATGTGATGCAACAGTCATATTAATAACAAGTACTACACTATTGTGGAAGTAAAGGCAATTGTTCAATACTAATCAATACATGTATTGATAGATATATTGGAAAAAGAACAGCTGTCTTTACAGTGATCATGGCGTAGTGGTTAAGTGTTGTGATTATAGTGTACAGGGTTCTGGGTTCAAGGGTTGTTCATTTTGTTGATGGGTAGAACAAGGGCTGTCTGATATAGAGTGGTTAAGGCAGTTTTCATCAGCTTTAAGCACGTTTGCGTGATCTGAGCAAAGCTAAGCAGTGATAAGCTACAGGTAAACGTATGGGCACTTACACAGTGTAGCCTTCACTTACCAGTGCGCAAATCAGCTTAACTGTTACATTGGAGCAATGTTGAAACCGGCTTAGCATGGCTTAGACCTGATAACCAGTTCACACCACCCAGTCCAATGACATAGCAGGGTAATGACATCTGTAATAAGTGCATGTAATGCCATGTACAATACATGCGTCTATGTGCTGTCATTACAGTAGCAAGGGGTGTGAGTGTCAAAGTCTGGGACACACAAGTATATGAGGCCTGTGCAGCACTGTTATCCATGTGAATGTATTACATACAGGGGTAGTAGCACAGGGTACATGCTATCACACTGGCATGTAATGTATCATGGCAGTACTACTGTTTACAGTGCTTTCCCATGCAAGAATAGAGTGTTAAATGTAGTACTGACAACAGGCACACCTGCAGGCTTAGCTGGACTCTCAGGGCTCCCTGTTGTATCCCTGGTGAGTGAGCTGTGTCACAGTATATATCCCCTACTGGATAAAGATGCGACATGTGGAATGTAACTGTAGACTACCGTCTGTACAGCACATGTTAGTGAGGGCTTCCAACATGTAGTTATGGCATACATATTGTTGTCAAATGTCTATCTGTCAACACATTCATCCTACTGCATAGCTGCTTGCCAAGCTAAAGACTGTCAGTCCCTGTACAGATGTGCAGATGGCAGGTATCCAGCTGGAATATGTACAGGCAACCTATGCTTGATTGACACTGACATGTCTGCCCAGCTGTGTAAGATCTGGCACATATAGGAGACAACACCCTGTATGTACCACATGCCATGGGTACCTCCACTAATCTACCAGGGTCAACAGAACATGCTTGGGTACAGGTCTCCATCACAGACACTAACCATGTGTTGTAATACACGTTGCATACATATCAACTTGATCACCTCAGTGGCCATGTGCAGGAGGCACCCAGAGGATTGGCTGATGCATGTTTCTCGTACCCTGAGGGACACCACAGTGGTGTCTGTGAATTGATTGCCTGCTGCCACATGGCAGATGGCAGGATATCACTGTACCTTCATCCCCTAAACAGCGCATCTCTCCATGGACAATAGCTAGGTACACAGCTATGACTTTCTGCAGCGATGCACCCCCGACTGACATGTGTACATGTGCATTACTGAGTATAGCAGTGTCTATGTGTTAGCACACCTGTACTTGGGAATTCCATGAGGGCCTTCACAACCACCGCAACACCTATTGCCATAGTCAGTCATGGCTGCTGCTGTATGGGACATTACATGTATCCTGTTATGCTCCTCTCCCTACCAGTTACATGAGCCTTGCAGTACCAGCACAACAGTGTTGTACAAATGGGTCAATAAGCATGGGATACCCATTGAGTTCTGGCAAGTGTGTGTATGTGTGCATGTCCGTATATCTGTCGGGTACAGCATTCCAAGGCCACATACTCCTATTACAATACCCATTGCCACATAGTAGTACAGATAGTGTTGTTGCTGCCCATAGGTGAGGCATGACAATGCAACACCATACTAGGCCTGTGGCATGTGCATTGGATGCATATCCCTGTTGTACCACTGTTGGGATATACAATGGGTTGTATCGCAGTCGTGGACAATGTGTGATGGTGAGTATGTCAGAGTGTCATCATGGGTTTCAAGGAGTACATTATCCACTGGAGGATGTAGATGCTGTTTACACTGTCATTACACCAAGGTACACCCGGTATATGTCCCATGTGCCACTTTATGGTTACCACTGTCACCATCAACCATACAGGTAATTGATACCACAATCCAGCCCAGTTATGCATATGTTGTGTGCAGCCTACCTGTAACACACTGGACACATGATCAGGTTAGTTAGCAGTGATAGGCCCAGGTCTCTTGGACATGTGTCTGCCTGTTATGTGTCTGCTAATGTGTATATGAAGGTATGTCACACTATGTATTGTCCATAGACACCCATTAGCCTACTGTACATGTCTGGGAATGTTCTGCATATAACATGTAACCTGGAGCACACCTCACCCTAAATGCTGTGTGGTGTGTGCAATGAAAGCCACACACTTCAGTAGCACTACATACCTAGGTAGGGGGTCTAGTCCCAGTGATGCCAAGTAAGAGTGTGGTTTATGTGGATGGGTCTACATCAGGTTGCAGATTATACACATTTCAGTGGGTCACCTTTCCATGTGGCACAGGCAATAACTGTTATATAAACCTGTGGCATGTGTTCAATTGTACCCCAGATATGTCACAGCCCTGGTGTCACCACAGTGCCATATCCCTTGTGGAATATGACTGCAGACCATCCTCCTGCTGACACGTACACCTACAACACAAATGGATAACATTATGGAGACCACAATCAACTAGTGTTACTAACAGCTATAATGCATCATTGCTGGACGGCTGCACTACCTGACATGTATGCATTCAACTTTCCTCCTGAAAACATGTTACACTGCAGTACTATTGTACACTGTACTACAGTCACCATGTGCATCAGTACCATATTAGCCTGCCCCTGCATCAATGTTATGGATGACAGGGATGTGGCACAGGAATCATCAAATGCACAGGGTGTGTTGTTGGTTTGCCAGAGGCAGGGGGTGGGCCATACATTTGACACCATGTCTGTGGGTGAGGGATGTAATGAGGTGAACTGGGAGTGGTGATGTGGTGTATGTAGGTATGGGGTTGCCCTAGGTGTTTTCATATAGTGTGTCGGTATGCATGCACACAGTTCTGCCATGTGGCTGCCCTACACAGGTATTTATGGACAGTTGCAGACCATACCTGGCAGAGTGTGCAGTTCACTGCCTCTGGCCATGGACACATGGGCTGTGCCTGCCAGGGGTTCCATGGGTACATCCAGGTACAGGCCTCGATGTGCTACTCTCCCCTGATGATGTCAGATGTCGACTGGAATCAGGTCCCTCCTGGGACTGGCCAGGACCACGTGCTCATGGCCTGCTGTGATGTGGTGTGGACAGCGCTCCCCCCGCAGTGCCAGGGCTAGTACTGCAACTACAGGAGCCCCTTGGTGTCCTAGCATGTCCACATTGACTGCCAGCTATTGGTGTTGCTGGCCTATGTCCACACAGCCGTCGCCGCATTCCCACCACATGTTCAAGCACAGGCAAATCACCGTCAATGAGGGCCATCATCTCACCAGACCGTCTATCCATGAGCACGGTATAAGGATGGATGGCACCAGACAGTTCACAGAAGTTGTTGCTTGCAGATGTGAGAGCAGCCCTCTGCAGCCTCAGGCACTGTCTGGTGTAACGTTCCATATGTGCCTGTGCCACCATGACATCCTGAAATAGGCTCCTGGTGGTACGAGTTGTGGTGCGTCTGCCAGGGGCATGATGATGAGCGGCCCTACCACGAGCACCCTGGGACATCTGCCTATGTGGTGCCCTGCCGGACATCCGGCTATGCCTGCTGTGACTAGACACTGTAGGCATGGTTACCACACTCTCCTGTGCACTGCCAGCAAATGCCAGCTGTCCCTCTGCTATGGCCACTGGTGATGGGGTATGTATAGGCACTGAAACTGTGTGCAGGGTTGGGGTGGCTAAAAGGAGTATGTCAAATGATGGCGCTGTTTCGGCCCCTGACAACCCCACCTGAACTTCAACAGTACTATCATCATCTTCGGTGTCTGTATGGACACCAACATCAGATTGTATGAAGGAGGGACCCTGACCCACCTCGCCACCTGTGGGGGAAAACAAGAAATGCACTTAAAGACCTGTACAGCATTGCATAACAGTACACACATATACAGACACACACACACACACACACACACACACACACACACACACACACACACACACACACACACCACCTTAATACCTACCTGTCCATGACTTTACAGACAGTCCCACATTTATTCCCATGTGTTTTACATCCTGCATCACACTTGGTAACATACACTCATTGATACCACTCATTAACATATCATTCATCTAAATCCCTAGACATGTGATCACAACACAAGACCTGTTACTCCTTAACCACCCTGACCTGAGTGGAATGGTTTTACATTGCCTCACTGCTGTCATT
>NC_056728.1:741420256-741469459 GCF_019279795.1 Protopterus annectens
ACCTGTTGTGGGAATGAGGTCTGTTATGGACAGTGTCCTTGTAAGAATTTTTGTTTTGTTCTCCTTTGGCTTGGCCTTAACCAGCTTTCTTTCTTAGTTTGTTCATTTGCCTGTTTGATTCACATTAAATTTCACTTTCTTTCACTCTCTCTCTCTCTCTCCAGTAAATGGATTGAGCTGCTTTGAATAGATTGCAGCATGGCTTTTGTAGGTGCTGCACATGATCAGATGATGGCCTCTTCACCAATCAGTATCCTCCACTTGTTACCTGCACGCAGCATGCTGTGTAGCACTTCCAATTACCACCTTCATGGCAACCTACTACTATAAATTCCTACATCATGTGGGCATGGTGCCTTTACCTTTCCTGTATGGTGGGCATCCTTCCTGTGTGTGGGCATCAGTGTTATACAGACAGCAGGCAGCAATACCTCTTACAAGAGAACTTGCACACTCAGGCCAGCTACATATTTGTGTGATGTTCTAGAACTAAAGACAGAGTGTGAGTAGTGTTGTTGTATACATTGTATAGCACCAGTGTTAGAGGGTTTGTGTGTACATACTAGTTTAACATGGAATGCAGTCTGCCTGCATAGCTCTAAACTGTGAGCCTATTCACTTGATGGCCAGAGGTGTGCCTGTTATGTTTTGTCTGTCCACCACACAGGCCTTGTGCCAGATATATCACTGGCAGTGTGTGTGTGCTGAGTGCTATCAGTACATGGCTACATCCATTTGTGTTTCTAACTTCATATTCCTTATTAAAGGTATGTTGCAAACTATCCTGTAACACCAGCGACTTGCTTAGTGTATGATAACACTATTTCACATATGGACCTGTGTTCCGGCCTCTGTCCTCTACCTACATACCAGGCTTTGCCCATATGACATACAGTCAGGGGTTGTTATGTAGTGTGCTGTGAGTATGTCATGCTGCCATTCCTGCCATCATTCCACTGCTGTTGTGGCCCCCACACATATTGTGGGGTTGGGTCCATATATGTGTGGGCTTCATCTACACAATACATGTGTGCCCTTATACAATCCAGAGGCCAGTGTATGTAACAGTGGTATATGGCCCTGTATTTCATTCTTTGGGAGGGGGGATGCACCATAACTAACCTAGGCTGTTACAACATGTGGGGGTATCAGGGGTAAGCTGCCTTAAGGTATCTGGATGTACATTACCATATGATTCACCTTGGGCAAATGCAGGCCTACTACTTCCTGCCATACAGACTGTTCTGTTTGTTAGTGTGATTGTGATGGTGTCACTTATGCCTTGTTATGTAACAGATAAATCCCATTGTTCAAATGAGGTCTTTACCCCCTAGGGATTGTGTACTAGAGTGTAGATAAAGGCTGCTGGACTATACATCTGCATTACATACTGTTGATTCATTGTTATCCTGTGGCCCATTCTGTCTTTACTGTTGTACTACATGAAGGCCTTGGCCTGGACAGAAACATATGTAAACCTTTCCAGAATACTGTATTCATTTATCTTTTTGACAGTTGCATTAGTCTGTTTATATGTATTACAGAGTCGAAACAGCTATATGACATGGTATACAACTGTAATGATACACAAATAAAGCTTTCACATGTATGCAAACCTGTGTGTAGTGTTATATCCTTTGACCTTTCTGTGGGTATATGTTGCAGGCAACAATTGTCATTTGTATGGGTGGCTCATGCAGTGTCCATTTGGTAAGGTGGCAACTGTAGGCATAGTGGCTGTTATGTATTGTGTGCACCCTTTACATATGCATCAACCTATACATATCTGTGTGTGTGTATGTGTAGTTTTATATATATATATATATATATATATATATATATATATATATATATATATATATATATATGTATGTGTGTGTGTGTGTGTGTGTGTATCTGCATATATGTGTCTGTGTATATGTATCTTAGGAATGTTGATTGCTTCCACATTGTACATTCCCTATGGTAGCCAGACTGTACTGCATGATATGTTACTGATACCAGCCTGACATCATACAGATAGGATGGAGTACTGTTAACATCTTGTGCCCATGTTGTGTCAGGTCCTGGTTATGGGATTTGCAACAGTTGGTATTGTATTGCAGGGCAGACGTGTTAAGCTGGGTGGGGGGGGATCTATACATACAAGACATATGTAGCTTGGCCCCCTCACCCCCATTAAAGGTGCATGTGGTCATATATGTTTATGTTACGTTCTCTTTTATATCTATAGATATATGTCTTTATATACATATATAGATATATATTTATGCTTACATATATATATATTGCTCTATATATATATATATATATATATATATATATATATATATATATGGTTTCCTATGAAACCATCGAAATTACACTACATCGAAAATGAGAAGATCGGGACTTCCATATTGAAATTGCAAACCATCGAAAACGGAAATCGTCGACTTCCAAAGCGTCGAAATGGAATGTCACAGCACTGGTGTATGTTTAACGCGACCGGTAAGTGTGTGCGACAGTGACGGAGGTAGGAGTGGTAAGTGAGTTAGAGTTAGGGTGCAGGTAGGTAGGTGAAGTAGTGTGAAGTGTCGGGCTAGGGGTGGGTAAGTGAGTTAGGGTTAGGGTGAAGGTAGGTGAAGTGTGCGATAGTGTGGGAGCTTGGGATAGGGGTGGGTAAGTGAGTTAGGGTTAGGGTGCAGGTAGGTGAAGTGTGCGATAGTGTCGGAGCTTGGGCTAGGGGTGGGTAAGTGAGTTAGGGTTAGGGTGCAGGTAGGTGAAAGTGTGCGATGTGTGTGGGACCTTAGGGTTAGGAGTGGGTCAGGGCTAGTGTGTATTCTATGTAGTGTGTTGTTTGTTTACGTTGTGTCGGTGTTATGGTGTTCGTGTTTTAAATGTCGACGATTTCTGTTTTCGCTGTTATGTACTTTCGATGGTGTAGTCTCATGTAGTCATTCTCGATGTAGTGTAACTTCATGGTTTCATAGGGAACATATATATATATATATATATATATATATATATATACACACACACACACACACACACACACACACACACACACACACACATAGACATATATATGTAAATATATAGAGCTATAGATGTATGCATATATATGTATATATATATATATATATATATATATATATATATATATATATATATATCTGCACATATAGATATGTATATATCTATTTAGATATAAATATATACACACACACACACACACATACATCTACATGTTTAAATACATTTCCTGTACTGTTGAATGACTGTGCTGGATGATATGTTTGTGAAAACACCAGGGTTATGTATATCTCACATGGCTTAGTGGTAAATCACTTTGGTTATTGTGTGCAGGGTCCAGGGTTCGAGCCTTGCAGAGGCTGTTTATTTTGTTGCTGAGCAGAACAAAGCAGAACAGAGTGATTAAGGTACTTTTAAGCAGTTGTAAGTGGGTTTGTGTGGGTTTGTGCAGAGGTAAGCACTGCTAACTTGCAGTTACTGTTTCTTATACTCATTTAGCTTCTAAATTGCTTAACCTGTGTATTCATTGCTTATCCCACACAAACAGGCTTAAACCCGCTTACTGCTGCTTAAAAGTGCTTACTCCCACTTACCCCCATGCTAATTTCTTTAAAAGAAAAGAGAAAGGGTTGATAGGAAAGTGGTGAAAAAGGGCAGAAAGTGGGAAAGGCAGTAGGGAAAATAGCTAGGGATGTGCAAGAAGGGTGTAGGGAAAGTCCATAGCTAACCATTTCTTCTACAGCAACAGCTGTGCATATACACTGAATTTGGAGGTAGATTTGGACACTCAAACCCCTGAAAGAAAGGTGACGACAACTATAATATGTCGTGATGCCAGTTAGACCAGATTACATGTGTCCAGTGGACACGTGTTTGAAATGGACAGCTATATATGGGGCAAGATATGTTTTTGGGAACAGATTGCCCTTTTTTTTTCAGGAGAGAGTGGGATGTTGGGGAGGAATTGTAGGTATATTTGGGGAGGTAGGTTGGGTAGGTTAACAGACAAGACAAACAAGATGCATACAGGGGTGGTATATGACACATGTGGTGGGTAAACACCTAGATGGGGAGGGGTGTTGGGAATTTGGAAGCCCATGAGCCCCCTACTGGAAACAGTGGGACTGAGCTCCCCAACCATGGGCAGTCACCACTGCACTTTCACTGCCCCAAAGGTGGCTGTGCTGGGGGCTGAGTCGGAGAGCCAGGCCACCCCTCTAGCCATGACACATGGCCCTCGAGCTGGCGTAGCAGATGTCTGACCTCCCTGTCCCTGCAGAGCTCGTTACACACCATGACCTGGTCCTGGCGATGGGTAACAGGTTCCTGTCTGCGCCTGCTCCCAGGGGGGGGAGCCCCATCCCTGAGGTGGTTCCACTCGAAGGTGGTGCAGGACCAATGGACAAGGAGGTCCCAGGTTGGGCCCAAGATGTGCTGGTGCCCGGTGCCATGGCCAGCTGAGGTGGGTCCGCTGGGACCTGCATTCCCATATGTGCTATGGTGGTTATGTTTTATCAGCATATGTGGGTTAGTAATAGTCAACACATTCCAGGATTAGGTATAACAGCATGCATAGATATTCTCATTAACCCAGACACCAGACATGGAACAGTTGCATAGCAAACAGAACACATGCATATATGGGACCACAGTGGTAATTACAACAGCATGCAGGTACATTGATGGCACCATGCCACCAATGCTGGAGTATTTCAACATTGCACATGCATAGAAACAGATTTAAATAAGTATTAAACATTAGGACATATGTCCCAACATTACAGTTAAATCAGCACGTACCAATTTAGTTGGATATTTAGTTTATTGCTGCAGATATGGTGAGGAGAGAGAAAGATGTCAGTTAACAACTAGTATATTCCTGTAGTTCGCATTACCTTCCTCGTCAGTGCTGTTATCTGTACCTTACAAGTATTACTACACTATCCTATTGCCTTACTTTGGACAGTGGTATGGCTGTCAACAACTATATATGTGAACTGGTTTTACCTACAGTAAACACCTCTTACCTGCTATACCTGTGGAGGAATTGTTTGTTAACACTAACTGTTTCTACACATATTCCTAGATTCCAGGTTGATGTTATGCACATACCTGTCCATATCTTTTTGCACACTCTGGCCATGTCTTGACCACATGCATGTGAACCGGGACATATTCAGACTATTGCCCTCTTCAACCTTTAGTGACTTACAACACACTTATACATGATTTCCTAAACAGTTATATTATGCAGCACAGTGTGGGTGACAGTGATGAGTGATACCTTATTATTCAGAGCAACTGCAACACTCACAATACCATACAATACCAGAGTAAACAGTACCAGTACAGGGTATCAATCTTTTATTTCTGGGCACAGTGTTCGTATCTGATGGACCTGTTATGAGCAATGTTTGTTAGCACTACCTGAATGTTGCCAGAGTACCAGATTCCACATTAGTATTATGCACATACATCTCACTCTGTTACTGTACACACTGTGGTCACTGCTTGACAACTTGGGGTGTAGATGGGACATACTTGGCTTATTACTCTCGTAATATTTTGGAGAGTTGCTTGAGTGACAGGTTTGTTCTTATAGATGTGTGACAATCAATTGTATTTCTTGTCTGCTGCCTATATGTCTGGGATCATCCCACTGACTTCCCAGTGGGGACAGAGTGACAGGCAGCAGATATGGGCTAATCTACTGGACATTCTGGCCATATCTGTACAGTTGTGGGGTATGATTCTGAATGCAGACTACTACCACTCCCAGGATTCAAACCATGGCTGTGTGTGTGCTAAAAATACAACAGTTCACATCTCAGTTGCTTGTGCTATTTGAATTTTGTTGTATATCTTTTCACTGTTTTGTCTATGTCTCTCTCAGTTGTACTAAATGACCTCTAGTGATTACACCAGCCATATACAGACATTCCTACACATTTTATTTATGTTGCACAGTTTGGGTAACACTGCTTAATACAACAGTACTATTAAGTGATTGCAAATCTACATTATCTTATGAAACCAGAGTAAACACATGCAGTCCAGTAGTTAGACCTTTATTGTCAGGCTATTATGTTTTATTTACATACAACCTATATGAGACTCTTTCTCCCATATTCTCTGGTGTATGCAGTACTTGCCTTAAACAATAAGGGTTTATACAAGCAATTAACTTACTAATACTTTTAGATTTATTTCCTATGACAGTACATGCAAGAGTATTACTAACATGCCTCATGTTGCAACCTCTCCAAGGGCCTCTAATATCCATGGGCCACCTGGTTCACAGCCCGCTCACTTGCCGCTGTGAAGGACATAAGAGGAATATTTAGCCATACCTATCCATAATATATATGAGCTGGCAATTATTAAATAGGTAGTGGAGTGATACTTACACACAGCTGGGACCAACCCCTATCCTCCTAGCCTCTTGGATCCAGGAGATCCCCCTTTCACCACTTCAGGGCAGCATAGTGATGCCTGACTTGCTCACGGCGTATACCAGTGGCACTGGTGAGGTCACGGGCGAGACAGTCCCAGGCTTCCGCTTTATATTGGGAACCCAGGTACTGGCCCTACAGCAGTCTCTGCTCATGGTCCTTGACAAGGAGTCCTGCCATGACTCTGGACTTCTGGATGCCCCAACGCTGCACCCAAAAGTGCACACCCTCTCCCATTCCACGCATAGTGCCTGCAAGGGAAAGCTACAACCAGTTATGAGATGTTTTCCCACCTGTTGGTTTTAAATAGGGCTGATTTACTACACCTTGCAGTGATTGGATGGTTTTGAAAAGGCTGAGTTATGGGCAAACCTGCTCACCTATGGTTAGCATTGTTTAAAGGGGTATACCAAT
Organism: Protopterus annectens; assembly: GCF_019279795.1. Taxonomy (NCBI): domain Eukaryota; kingdom Metazoa; phylum Chordata; order Ceratodontiformes; family Protopteridae; genus Protopterus; species Protopterus annectens. Next base: position 741,427,138 of record NC_056728.1, read on the forward strand.
AGGCAAATTGAGTTAGCTGGCCTACATATTGCTTACACCTACTAAGCTGGGCTGTGCAATGCTTAGCAATGCTTAATATTTAATTTGCATTATATTTACTTTTTGCCATTGATTTATTATTCATTACATGTTATATATGTGTCTGGTATCCATGATTCATGTGTATGTACACTGTATGGGGTCCTTGTGTTTATTAGGGGACTTCAACACTTTATTACAATTACACCTCACATCTGGGCTTACTGCAGTACTCCAGTTCACATATTTATGTTATGTAGTAGGTTATACAACATAAAGACTATATATACATTCCTTTCACATGTTCAGTTTGATTTTCCTATAGTGAGAATTTTTTGGTGATACCTCAATCTTACGTACTACTGATGGCTTAGTGGGTAACTAGACTATAATGCCCTGGGTTCAAGACCTGCAAAGGCTGTTTATTTTGTTTCTGGCCAGATCAGCAATTGTTGGATACAGAGTGATTAAGGCACTTTTAAGCACTTGTAAGCATGTTTGCGTGGGTTTGCGTGAGGGTAAGTTATTCTAACCTTCAGTTAAATAAGCTTACAGAGAGTTAACTTCAATATTGCTTCACCTGTGTGCGCATTGCTTACCCCCATGCAAACGGGCTTAAACCCGCTTACTAGGGCTTAAATATGCTTACTCTCACTAACTACTGCTTAATAGTGCTTACACTTGCTTACTAGTGCTTATTTCCACTTACCACTGCATTAATTTAGATAGTAATGTCTGATGGTTCTTGGGAAGGTGGGGGATTTGGACGCTGTATGGAGTTATCATTCATTACACATTTTACCTTCCATTTGTATCCCTGATTCCTGTGATTATCTGTGGACTTTGCAACATTATGACACTGACACCACATCTGCATTTACTGCAGTACTCCAGTTCACAAATATGTTATTTAGTAGGTTATGCAACTAAAAATATTGGTCATAAAGTGATTTGACATGGAAAATGGAATATGCTGCAGTGGGACTCGAACTGGGAATGATGGCTTGTAAGGTGAATGCTCTGCCCACTACACTATTGCTGAACTGCTTCATTTGCATATATCTTGCTTTTTATCCTCTTCTGCCATTTAAGCTGCATTAACCATAGCTAAGCAACGGGGAAACCCATGCACCTATGGTTAAATTTAATCTGTTTCATAAAATAAAATCTTTATATTTGTTGTTTTAACTATTGCTCTTATACACATGGGGGGATGTTGCTGGGGGTATATGTACACCTATGAGCGGTCTCGCTCATTCTTTTATAACTTGTCTGCTGTTCTTCATTGCAGGGGCGTGTATATTCTGAAAGCTCTGTTCTCAGACATGCCCCCTGCACTCTTACATGCTATGTATAAGATCTGGAGCTCAGGCCGTGCACCTTCATTAATATGCATGGTGCACTGCTGTCCTGCTTCTAAACCATCACTTCTGTGCAGGACTAAGCTAGTCCTACATGAAAGGATAGTGAATCCAGGGGATGTTTAAACAAAGGGAAAACCTAATTTCATCCTCAAGTTTAAATTGATTCTCCATCCTTTCATTTGTCTACTCAGCCCTACTTTGGTGCGTGGTGTTGATTCTAAATGAACTGTTGCTTTCACTGGGGCTTTCTTTAGTAATTCTTTTCTAGCTTCTTCTGGATCTAAGAATGATGTTGGCCAACCTGGTGTTAAGATTTTTCAAGTTGCTAGGTAAAACAGCTTGCACTTGATGTTTAAAAAGACAGGAAACTTGATCTTAGCTTCCTGGTTGCCAGGAAAAAGTTTTGCTCTACAAATATTCTCTTTTTGGTACAGAAATCTGGTACCTGGTTTTCATAATAGGGATAATAGTCTCTCTTTGAGTCCATAGGTCTCAAATTTAATACAAATATATCTCTGTTGCACTGATTCCAAGCTCTGGGGATTCCATGGGATAAATTGTGCCCTCCCAATTGAAATTTCAGTGACAGTTATGCCTGTTCATTAAGCCAACAGCTACTGCACAAATCCGCTACAGTTATAATCCACCAGTTGTTCAGGACCCCTTATTAGTCCTATACTCTTCCATCAGGTACAATCTTCATATATTACTAAGCATGCTTCAAGGTAATCTTGTCTGAATTTTGTTGCATCCATGTGGGTTTTTAATGTCATTCCCTCTTTCCCCAGCTGTTGAAGTACCTCCAACTGCATGCTAAGGGTCAGTTTTATCTCCTGAAGGTTGAAGTCAGTCTTTTTGATATAAGACTGGAGAGTTGCCTTCATATCTTTAATTTCCTGGTAATAATAGCCATTGAAACTGAGGGATGGGGCTCAGGTGTGTCTGTTTCTAGCCCTTGGGTCATTGGAGCAGCCATGCCTGCACAAAACATCGCTACACTGTAATCTGTCTGCTGTCTAAAATAGCTGACTGCAATATATTTTATTTTGTTTTTTTTCCTCATTGAAGCTCTAAGGGTGTTTAAAGATGCTTGTCAGTGGCCTCTAGCATATGCTGAAGAGAAGGGGTAAGGTTTTCAGTTGATACTCAAGGAAGGTAAGCAGGCAGTGCTGTAACTTAATGAGTCACCATACCGGAAGTCTTGTGACAGTCTGGATTGTTATAAGGATGAACTAAAGTGATAGGAAGATAAGGATTCATATTATTACAAGGCAAGTGTTAGACATTCAGTCTTATGCTTGCACCTTCTTTTGGCTATACTTCTGAGTGTTGATGGTCTCTTAAAATATCTGTTTGTGTGTGGTGTGTGTGTGTGTGTGTGTGTGTGTGTGTGTGTGTGTGTGTGTGTGTGTGTGTGTGTGTGTGTGTGTGTGTGCGTGTGTGTGTGTGTTTGTGTATGTTTGCTTGTGCGTGTGTGTGCACATTTATGTGTGTTTGTATTTGTGTTTGTATGTGTGTGTTTGTGTATGTTTGTGTGTGTGTGTGTGTGTGTGTGTGTGTGTGTGTGTGTGTGTGTGTGTGTGTGTGTGTGTGTGTGTGTCGGGGGGTCCCTATCAGTTAATCGAGTTTTCAGAAACTAGAAATTCATATGATCAAGACCATATGATCGGGTTTTTGAAAACACAAAGTTTTTTAATGGAGATTGTGGCACAGTGTGGATCAGGAAATTTACCATAATCCTCACTGTAGTGCGATCTTGGAGTTGGTGTATATAATTTGCAGGGGTGTGTGGGGGCAAACAAAGGTAGATTTTTGTGTTGACCCTGTGACGTCCCCACTCTGGGCCAATAATCAAGGAGCCTGAAGCCACACCACTGACACTGGAGAAGGGCGTTCACTTGGAATACATATGGATACACTCAGTATTTCCAGACCTCTCTGCATCAAGCACAATTTCCCTTAAGAGTACCCAGGGAACATAGTTAGCCTGGGGTCTGGATTTCTTTATATCTGTCTCCCTCCAGGGCCCTGATAAGGCTCCCCACTAGCACAGCTATAGGGTTAAGTCCTCAGCTGAGTGTGCAAGCCAAGTCCTCACGCACCCTCTTTGCGAAACCAGTGCTTCATGTCCCTGCTCCGAGTAGCTGACACACACACACTGTGAGATTTGATTTCAAGACACACACACACACACACACACACACACACACACACACACACACACACACACACACACACACACATACACACACACACACACACACACATACACACACACACACACACACACACACACACACACACACACACACACACACACACACACACACACACACATGCACACACATACACACACACACACACACACACACACACACACACACACACACACACACACACACACACACACACACTTGGGAAAGGCTGGCACAGATTTACCGACTGTGCCACCTTCTACCAAGACTATAAAGTAGTTATCACTGCCACCAGACACTACAAAGCCAGCTACCAAAGGCTCTTGCAAGGCTATCCAATTATTCTGAGTGAAATTAATATTAATACAAATGGTAATGTTGACTAAACAGCCAGGCTTCAGGAGTGACCACAGTGCCACCAATAGATATAAATACTCTCAAAGGTTAAAATATTCTCTAAAGGACGAGCCACAATGAAAAGTTTAAATATATTTAATAATAAATAATAAGAACAAAACACAAAATATCTATTTACAGTAAACACCAGAGTTTCAATCACAGGAAATATTAAAAATGACACAGGTGGAAAGATTCACAGATTTACAGAAAAACAATACTTAACTATTCTCACTATATTTTCCTGACTGATCTAGGGAATTACTGTTCCTACTTAATACAGCAAGGCAAGATGAAGTAAGTGAGGGACCCTTTTATATCAGGTTCCAAGAAACAGACTGCACTGAGACCTTTGACTCACCTAATATTAAAATATTATTTCTGTACAGAATGACATCACAAACATCTGTTCATCTGACTTCTGGTTCCCATGCAACCCCCCCCCCCCCATTGCTAGAAACTGCCAGGATTTAGCATCTATATCTCAATAATACACATACAAGAGCATTGCTCAGATCTGGTGCAGCTTCTGGAAGTCATAAAACAATTATAAATGTCTACTCCTCCTACAAAGACTAACCATGCTTCTTTCAGACATTGCATCTCTGGCTTAACAGACTAACTAATCATGCTTCTTACAGACATTGCATCACTGGCTTCATTCAAAATCTTTATGGCCTAGGTCCACTAACTTAATTTTTTATCATTTCCAAAGTTAACTGGAGCTGAGCTTAACGTCTTCTCTTCCAGTATCCTCTGTTAACATATGTGTATATATTTAATTCAGTTACAGCACAGCCAGGACCAACTGCTGGTACATTTTTAACACACACAACTTTACAAATCCATTTTCAACACAAGCTTCTTTACAAATCAGTTTGTTATTCAAATAACATAATTTTTAACTAAATTCCAGTTAGCTGTGCTGGCATATATTACATATCCACTGCCCTACTTATATATATATATATATATATATATATATATATATATATATATATATATATATATATATATATATACATTTTTAAAATGTGTTAATCAGGTAAACCTAAAAGACATGAATGCATTCTTGACACCCATAACTACAGGATGAAGATCATTGCCAGCTTGTAACCATAAACCTTTGCTGTAAACTGAGTTTACTGTTAAAGACAGTCTTTATGCTAATATATCTTGTAGTGGCATTTCTTTTCCAAGTTGTACAATGATTTCTTTATTATAAGATTCTTGATATGAGTCCTGATAACTTATTTAAACCTAGTGTAAAGCCTATTTTGTTTGTGCATCATTCTGTCCATGTTGTTGGAGAGAAAGACAGAGAGATAGTCTGCAGTTACTGATTCCTTCTTTTTTAGGTACTTATTGCCTCTCTGCCTGCTTTGTGTCAGTCTGTTACCTGTAGGACTTGACTGCATTTGTTCCTCATGCAGAAGGGGTCTGTTGAAGGACAAGGTAAGAGGTGATTAAAGGAGGGCCATCATTCAATCAGGAATGCAGATGGTTTATGCCCTTCTCTGTATCAGCTATCTGCCGTCTCAGGTAGCAAGATGTATCCTCATCCCAGCAGCCTAGGGGTCTGACTTAACCTGCTAAAACTCAGGCTATCCCAGTGTTTCTGGAAAGCCTGTTTAATGCCTAATTGGTCCCCAGGTAGCTTAGCTACCTGATCACCCTGACTTATAAAATGGTGTTATCAGTAATGGAAAAAGGCTATTTTATTGTCATGACCTATCTCCTCCTCTGGTGCCTGACATCTGCACCTACGTCACTGTGGGGGCTTGCACTACTTCCTCCTTCTCACATGTACTGCAGAGGTTACCAGCACTGTCTTGACAAAGCAAAACATGTGCTCCTAACCAGAGTGCTGCATATCATGATCCTACTCAGGATGGGCATGTAGGCAGCAGCTGCTCACACATACCTTCCCCTTGTACATTCCTACAGTGTGCAGGGTGCTACATGAATCCTAGTCAAGTGGATCACAGTCAGGACTTTATCCCTTTGTGCCATGGACACAACACAGATTCCTTTTGTTTAAGACACTGGAAGTCTTTTTATGTTTATTTAATGGGATACACAATTTATGATGTAAAGTACTTACATAAGGTAAGGTAATATAAACTGCATCCCTTCTACCCATCTCCAGTGCAACAGTCAGAAATGTCAAATGATTGTTTAATTTCCTCAGGTCTATTCATATGAAGTAGCCCTAAATCATTTACATTTCTGGTTCATGTGCCTTCCAACCTCGGTCAACATTTTTAGAGCTCAATTACCAGACATGGTTGAGATGGGAGAGATGATATGACATTAAAATCTTGGTAGTGTACACCTGTAACTATCATTAGAGTCATAGGTTACCTCCTACCCAGCATCTACTTGACTGAGATTACAGTACCTTGTTTTCATTCTTCAGTTCATTTCACTTTTGCCATCTGTAGTGACTTCTAGCAACTTCACACAAGACATTTTAAAAGAAACTTGCAGTTTACATGGAGAGGAACAGCTCATTAAACCCCCTATTGTGAATACAGGAAAAGTGACGGCTGGGGTTCTTTTCTGAAAGAAAGTACCCTGGGGATACTTAGATATTTTCCCTTGCTGACCAACTTTTGATACTGAGAAATAATCTGTGCATTTTCTGTCACCCTAATTACATCTTTTTTTGCTCTCAAGCCAACATTACTTTTTGTTGTTTCTCTATGATTACTAGTTCCAACTATCATTGTCATAAATCTATTTTTATTTATGCATTTATAGTTTGATTATCAAGATGCTTGACTCATCAAGGCTCACTTTCTACAGAGGCCTAAAGACAAAATAACACCTGGTAAAATACTTTATAAAAACTTTATAGTATAAGTATCTTCTACATTTGGCTTTCTCCCATTAGAGGTCACCACAGCGGAACAACTGTCCACAGAATGATTGGCAGTGGAGTTTTACACTTTTTCTAAAACTGTATACAAATTAGGCACTTACACTCTGTCATGTTTAGCTGAAAACAGTAATTCAATATATATGTCATTTAATAGATTCAGAACAACAAATCAAAATGTCAGATGACAAAATGATTCATTTGCATCAATACACTTACCAAAGAGACAAATTCTGGTATTCAGGAAGCCTTACTGTGATGAATAAGCCTTATCTCAGAAGGTGTGCACATCACAGTAAGTTTTTTCCCTTCAGAGATTGTTCTGCTGCTATGGTTTTCCCTTGTTGGGGATTAGCACAGACAGAAGCCTCATGGGTAAAGCTGCATGTTAATGTGGTAGTCTGGGGGAGTGGCTAATGCTAATTTGCCATATGCTCTCCACTACAAATGTTAACCACTTCCAATTAGCTTGGATACTAGCAGAAAAATGTGAATGCCATTCACTCCTATGGGATTATTGTTGGTACAAGTAAGTACAGAGGAGCCATGTGTGTGTGTGTGTGTGTGTGTGTGTGTGTGTGTGTGTGTGTGTGTATGTGTGTGTGTGTGTGTGTGTGTGTGTGTGTGTGTGTGTGTGTGTGTGTGTGTGTGTGTGTGTGTGTGTGTGTGTGTGTGTGTGTGTGTGTGTGTGTGTGTGTGTGTGTGTATGTTATATGTGCAAGTGTTTTCATGGGTAGTTGCGCTATGGGAGATAGTAGTGGATGCCGTGTGAGTGTGCATGTATGTGTTGGGGATTGCACGGAGATGTCTGTGTGCATGTAAGTGTTTCTGTGAATGCTTCTTTATTTAAAAAAATAATAAATAAATAGTTTGTAGTGATCCTGTGTAAAGTGTTATAGCTTCCTGTGTGTTGCCTTCTAATGAGTTATTGGTATGGCAACAAACAGAAAGCCTGCAAATGTTAAATAAAACAGTAGAGAGCTGCATACTGCTGTAATGAAAGTGCAACAGTGGATTTCAGTAATGTAAGGTTATTACATTATTTCTTTAATTCTGACAGGCAACCAGATATGGCTTTCAGGAATTTAATGACTAAATAAGGGGTAAAGGGAGCTGGCTCTGGATGAAAACAACTTGTTGTTTGCTCAGTTTAAAGTCTGAATTTAAGAACTAGTGTACATTTATGTGAAATGAGTTGGAATATTTACTCTCTGGTTACTGTTTGTATGAAACAAAGTTGAAACTGTTTCTGATTTTGAACAATGTCCTTGACCTTGCCTCATGTTTTTGATCTGTGCCTCATGAAATATGTCTTTTTCCTAGCAAATCTTTAAGGGTTGCAGTCAGTAAATGGGAGAGCTGGCTGTGGATGAAAGCAACACACCATCTTGTTGTTTGTTCCTTTTAAAGCATGTCTTAACAGAACTAGTGTGCATTTCTATGAAATACGTTGGAATATTTATTCTGCGGCTACTGTTTATATGAAACAAAGTTGAAACTGTCCCTGATTTTGTAGGATGCCCCTGACTTTGTCTTATATTTTTTTTTGGGGGGGTGACTGTGAATGAAACAACTTACTTATCATTTACTCATTTTAAAGTCTGGTTTTATAGGACAAGTGTGCATTTGTATGAAAAAAAGGTGGAATACTTATTCTCAAACTACTGATTTGTATGAAACATTCTCTGATTTTCATAGATTCATTCTAGGTTAACTGCCCTTATGGGCCATTTTAAGCTTAGCCAATTACCCCATATGAGAATCAAACCCTGCATCTTGTGTCAATAAGGCAACCACCTTAACCATTATGCCAACCTCCCACTCCTCTCAAAATGTCCCAGAGTTTGTCTCATATTATTGGTCTATGTCTCATTAAAAGTTTCTATTTTTGGAAAATAATTGATGATTGCAGTCACTAAATAGGGGAGGGCTGGCTCTGGATGAAAGGAACTTGCCAATTAACATTTCTTGAATTTAAAGTCAGCCCTTACAGGACTAGTGTGCATGTGTTTGAAATAAGCTGGCATATTTTATTCCTTGGCTACTGTTGGTGTGACACAAAGTTGAAACTGTCTGATTTCACAGAATGTCCCTGATTTTGCCCCATATTTTTGGTCTAGCAAATTATTCATGATTGCAGTCAGTAAATAAGGGGGTAGCAGTGGACAAAAGCAATGTACCCTCCTGTTATTTGCTCATTTTAAAGTCTTGTTTAAGAGGACTAGTGTGCAGCTGTATGGGATAAAGTTTAATATTTATTTTCTGGTTACTGTTTGTATGAAACAAAGTTGAATCTGTTTCTCATTTTGATGAATATTTTTGACTTTGTCTCATATTTTTGGTCTGCTCTTCATAAAATTTGTATTTTGTATTTTTTTAAATAATTGAAGATTGCAGTCACTAAATAAATAACAGACATTTGAATTTCCACAACTTTTAGAGATTATGTGAATGCAAAAAATTGATTTTAGCAACTTTCTACATATAAGAAGAATATTGAAAATCTATACTTAGTTTTTGTGCCTTTGTCTGTCAGTATGTTTTGGCTTTACCTCTGATTCTTTTGCAAAGAGGTTGGAGGTATTACTTTTTTATCAGCATCAGATGAGTGTAGAAGAGAAAGTGGCTATAGCTGCTGGGTGGGGGATTGTTCTGCAGGACTGATATGCATTTGTGTGAAATAAATCTGAATACTTGCAGCTAGTGTTTCTGTGGAATGCAATAAAATACTTTTAACTATCCTTGATTTCAAAGAATGCCTCTGATTTTGCCTGTCAGTTTTTTGATCTATTTCTCATAACATCTGTGCTTTTCTGATAATCATTAACACTGATGTCACTAAATAATGATAGACATTTCAGTTTCAGACTTTATATCGGTCAGAAAATTCATGCTAATGCAAACATTGTTTTTATAGTAACTTCCCAAGAAATAAGAACATTATTTAAAATCTGTTTCTGATTCTAAGCCTTTTGTGAATGTCTTAGTGCACATGAAATAAAATATTGAAATTAATAGCTTAAATTAAGCAGGATGTGTCTGTATAACAGTTATACCTCCCCCACTCTTTTCCGCATTAATCACTGTCCGAGAGTTCTGTTTGCTATGGATGATAAGTTCATTTTCTTTAGAACTAGAGAGCAAACAAACCAACTTCCAAAATATTTAAACTTTAACCTCTGGTAAAAATATGTACATCAAAATAAAAGAAAAAAATAATTTCTAAATTACAGCATCAAATAGCATAAACTGTTATGTACAGGCAAGGGAAGGAAACTAAGAAAAGATTACAGGAAACTTGCATGCCATTGTTAGCAATTATACAAAATGCAATCATCGTCTTCATAAAAGTGATTACTGCATGCATTTCTGTACTCACCGATTCACCAACAAACCACTGTCGGTCACCTAGGTATTCTTCCAAGTCCTTAAGCACATCAGGAGTCACATTGATAAAAATATTGTCTGTTATCTGCTTCTGCAGAGATAAGCATAAACAATTACTTTGTGAACATTCTGGACTAAACGCCTGAATTATGTCTGGTAAAAAGTTACGTTCAGTACATACTATGCTGGATGACTTACCATTAAATATACTGCAATCGTGGGCTGATAACAGTAGAGTTCATTCATGGATGTCCAAGCTGGCTAGTCATTGTTACAATGTATGTGTGTAGAAGTCACAGTGCAGCAATTAGCCCTAACTGGATATAAAATGCAGTCATAAGGCTGGATTCATGAAGGTTAGCACTAAGTCTTCACTATGTATATACTTTGTGTACACTTTATGAATTCAAGAACATCCCTACCAAAATGCTTGTGCTGTCTATTCATACAGAAAGATTAGACTAAGTGTATACACAGTGTACACATTTTGGTCACCTTTATGAATCCAGCCTATAGATTATTTAAGTTTATTAGGTTACAATGAATAAAAAGATTTTGCATATTGCTAGAATCTGTTTCATGTATCTTCATGTTTCCTTATCCTGCTGGTTTGCTTTATTTTGGACAATTCTAAACTTTTTCTATATGACTAAATCAAAAAATAAAATTATTGCTTCACATTCAGTAATATGCTCAATGGCAAGTAAAACTAATGAAGGACACTTTGTGCACCTGTCTCTTACCTTATTATAGTCCGAAAGGTGCAGATAATCTGTTATTTGAAAACACTGTGGCTAATGGATAACTGTATGGGGCTTTTACTGCTGTAACAAGTGTGCCTGGGAACTGCATTACTGCTATAACTTTTTACAAAATAGCTAACTTGATGTGTGATTGGGTCAAACACTTTACAAATATATCAGAACAGCATTGATGGACTTGGGATTTTGTGTATGCATGTATGTATCTCTCTCTATATATATTTATATATATATATATATATATATGTACATATATATATATATATATATTTATATATATATATATATATATATGTACATATATAGATATGTTTGTGTGTATGCGTGTGTGTATATGTATATATATATTATTTATTTTTATTTTATTTTTCATTTGTTTTACATTTGTTTACCGGGCTAGTCTAACTGGATACATGTCCATTTTCAGTAGAGGCCCGGGGAGATAAGCTCCAAGACAGAACAATGAAAAAAAAACAACATAACAAATAGGTAACATTATAACATTAAACAAAAAAATGATAATTACAATGCATATTACAGGTTAACACAGTAAAATTCGTCAGTGCTGATTGCAGGCATTATATAGCATAGTGGTACACTACGAGGTGTTCATGAGGTAGATAGAACTGAGATCAAAAGGAAGGATTCACAGGTTATGAGTAGAAAGGGTAGGTAGCGCAAAGTATGAAAAGACACATCTAGTCACGGTTAGTATATATATATATATATAAATGTTATTTTGAATCATTTGAGTGAACTGTCATAATGTGGAATGATTGTGCTATAGGCATTTATGACTGAAAGCACAAAACTTTGAAAAATGATGCTACCTATTTTTCAATGATATGAAGTTTGTGTTTCAAATGTTAACCATTATTTTTTTCTTTAAGTTTCTTTTTTTAAGTTTTACAGTTTACAAGGAAACCAGAAATTTTATGAGAAACAGAAAACAAATGCTGGGTAAAAAGTTTGAACTTTCTATAAAATGCTGGGCAGTTGCTAAATATGTTTGTAGTACATAGCGGAGTGTGATTTTGCCCTTTCTCCACTGTAGTGCTATCTCTGAGTTGGTATATATGTTATATATATTTATACCAGGGGCTATAATGGGTGCAGGGGTAAAAGATGTTTTGATTTGTTTTACATGTTTTCAGTGTTTTAAATTTCAATTTTTTATCATCAACAATTTTCATATTTGAACATATGAGTTTGATCCTGAGGAATAGATTCATTTGTGTGTGCATATATATATATATATATATATATATATATATATATATATATGTGTGTGTGTGTGTGTGTGTGTGTGTGTGTGTGTGTGTGTGAGACATACATATATCTATATCTATATATATTTATATGCATATATATGTATCTATCTATCTATCTATATATATATATATATATATATATATATATATATATATATATATATATATATATATATATATATATATATATATATATATATATATATATATATATATATATATATATATATATGGGTCTACTTGATATGGTCGACATTTTACAATGTCGAAATTCATATCACCGAGACCATATGATCGACATTTGAAATGTCGACCATACAAGTAGAACATAAAAAAAAAAAAAAACTTACCTTAACACTACTAGCATCCTCCACAACCCCCTGGAACTTAAATATACCAACTCCGAGATCACACTACAGTGCAGAAGTGGAAATCTTTCCATTCTGCACTGTAGGGAGATGCCAGTTCCTCATGGTCAACATTTCAAATGTCGATCATATGGTCTCGGCCATATGAATGTCGACATTATGAAATGTCGACCATTCGAAGGGGACCCATATATATATATATATATATATATATATATATATATATATATATATATATATATGTATATAGCTGCAGTCAGTAAGAGTGACTACACAGAAGAGTTTTTACAGACTTGTTTTATAGCCTTGGTGTATGATCTTGGTACAATGGGGTTTGGGAATTGGCACTTACTCCACAGCTATGTGATCTCATAATTTGTATATATAATTAGTGGGATATGAAGGGTAGGGGGTGCAGGGTAGGCTTGCCCACTTGCAAAAAGACAACTGCTACATGAGCATTGCTATGTTCTCACCCACTGAAACCAAACTGCCCCAATAAGGGATGGAGGATACACTTACCAGGTGCACTGAAAACAGTCTTAAGCTAAATGCAGAGAAGTGTAGCATAGTAGCATGCAGTGAAAAAAGCTGCTCCCACATCATATGTTATACGTGTTACCCCTCTGCAGACAGATATGGTGATAACAGCCCTGAGCAATTTTGTAGACAGCTCTCTCATATGAGCATCATGTTACCAACATAGTCAGGAAGTCCTTCTGTCTGTCCCAGGTAATTTCCAAGGGACCATCTTCAAGATCCAAAGAAGTCATCTTACTACTTTATTCTTCCCTTATCAGACCCATTATCAAATATAACACCCCATTTGATGTGTACAAATCTAAGCATATCACTCAAGTACAAAGGCCCCATCAATTTTTAACCAAGACAATTAAAGGCTTTAAATTGTTCAGCAATCCTGACAGGTTAGCATAACACTCTTTGTACTGCTCAGTAGTATACAGGCTGGTCTGAAGTGTATAGGCTGCATGAGGTATACAGGGTGTTCTGAGATGTATAGGCTTGTCTGAGGTGGCCGGTGTTTCACTTTTTCAGCTAATACAGACCCAGTCCTAGTTGAACTCTTAGTTCTTTGCAAAACAAATGGCCTTTACAAACACACATACTAAAGAGCTAAATCTACACCAAGAAATAAACAAATCTGGCCACCACTGTGGCGTACACTGATAAAGCTCTAACTATGGCTCAGTCCACACAGGTTCATTTAATGGTTGAGGTGAGTGATGGAGCAGCAGGGAGGGAGGGATGGGCTTTCCTTGTTGATGCTCCTTTGGGAGGCATGGTTCAAAGAGGGGAGTTGCCCAAGTGGGTAGAGCATTTAACTTCTGCCAAGTCCTCAGGATGCCTTTAGAATCCACGACTAGCCCCAGCAATAACAGTGTAAGTTCTGGGGGTTAGAAGACAAGCTGAAAGACCTAGGATGGATGTGAGCAGTGGGGACCAAGTCAGTAATATGATTTCCCAAATGGGACCAAAAAAAAGAAAAAAAAAGAAATTAGAAAATCTTGCTGGAGTGATAGGTTCCTAAGTCAACATAGCCCCATTTTATGGAATGAGGTACCATTACAGGTAAAGCAAAGTGCTTTTTTGTCTACGTTTAACGCCATTTGTGACAACTGAATTGCTACACTCAGATCGACACATTATTTTTATGCACACCACTTTTTCATTGGGGAGGTGAGCACTATTAAGTGCTTGTAAAAAGTGAGCATGAACTTTTAAGTGCGTCTCCGTAAAAGTGTATCTGGCCAGGCATATCAGTTCTTGTCATCACTTGCCTTGTACTGTTCCTGTGCTCCTTTGTATGAAAGTGACTCACAATGGATCTTCCTGAGGAAAAAAAAAACAGCTTGAACTGGCAGAATAAAGGAAGAAAGAATTTTCTTCAGTCTTTCAGATAACACTCTGGCACAAATCTAAAGGGCAATGTTTATTAAGGAAAATATACTTTATACTTTCCAGAAGTCCTTTTCAGACTTAGATAATACAGTAATTGTGAGCACTGTGGAAGAAGAAGAATTAGCTTTTCCCCTTTGCGAAAGGATTTTAACACATTTAGCAAGTAAACAAATAAAAGTAATACTGGGACATGATATACCTTTGTATTAATGCCATTTAGACCAGAAACTTTCCCATTTTAGGCACTTTTAATAGTATTATTGAATTCCTTAGTACATATAGAGGTGCCTGTGATGTGAAATATTATTCTGATAAAGAGGGTAATTTACAACCCTCAAGAAAGCTGTTTTTCTAAAATAAAGTGTTTATAACAAAAGATCTTACCACAAAAATAAGCAAAGTTAAAACAATAACTTGCCCCTTCTCAGACCGTAATGCAATAACTTTTGAAATAGATTTTACCTTTAATAAAAAAACTTACAATCATAAGAATTCCAGCCTATATAGCAAACCTTAAAGAATTTAAAAGTACAGTTGTGTACACTTACCATAAATGTAGATGTTCAAGTATATTCTCTGTTGCAGTCATCATATTTGGGTTATCCCTGCCAGGGTAGCCCTCGGCCGGCCCAAATACCAGAAGCTTAGCATTTCTGCATCAGTTGCTGTCGCTTCAGGACTGATGTCAGTTCGTCAGTAGTATAAAGTAAGGGAGCCAATGCCATTACATCAGTTTTTCTTGCCCTAATTGTCAGGACCCCCCAAGTGAGAGCCAGGTTCTGGTGGAAGTACCCCACACCAGTAGAAAATAAATACCAAATGTCCCTTGTAAGGAAAGAGAAGAAAGAAGAGGGGGGTGCAGGGAGGGAAACCAGGACTGCAACAGTGTATACACTCGAACATCTACATTTATGGTAAGTGTACACAACTGTACTATGTTCTTCATGTTTCACTGTTGCAGTCATCACATTTGGGTTGATTTCCAAAGCTGAGGAAAAGGGTGGTGGCAGCCAAGGAGACTAAGGGCTGGCTAGGATGCCCTGCAAGACTGCAGAGGCAAACCCTGCCCTGGATTTGAAGAAGATAGGCAGGTAGTAATGTTTGGTAAAAGTGTCAATAGATGTCCAGGTGGCAGCCTCCATGATGTTCCTGGTGGGGACTCCTCTGAGGAAAGCTGCAGAGGTGTTGGCTGCTCTGGTAGAGTGAGTCCTGACTCCCTTAGGGGGAGGCTTTCCATGTTGCTTATAGCAGAAATGGATGCAGTGTGCTATCAATTTGGAAACTGTTTGGAGAAGGTTTTGCCCTCTGCTCCTGCAGCAAAGCTAATCAGCAATTGATCAGACTTCCTGAAGGATTTAGTCCTGTCTAGATAGAATCTGAGTTGTCTTTGCACATCTATAGAGTGTAAGATCCTTTCCCCCTTGTTCTGTGGGTTACGGAAAAAGGTGGGAAAATGAATGGATTGTTTGAGAGCCACACTGGACACCACTTTGGGCATGAAGGATGGGTTAGTCCTGAGGGAAACCCTGTCAGCATGGAAGATGATAAAGGGCTCCACAGCCATGAGTGCTTGTAGCTCGGAGACCCTTGTGGCTGAAGTGATGGCCAGAGGAAAGGCTGTCTTCCAGGAGAGAAATTTTAGCTCTGCTGAAGTTGCTGGCTCGAAGGGAGGCAGGGTGAGCTTTTCCAACACAAAGTTAAGGTCCCAGGCTGGGGTTGGTGCTCTTCTGGGTGGCCTCAAGTTGCTAGCCCCTCTTAGGAATTGTTTGAGCAGAGGGTGTGAGAAAAGGGGCTGCTCAGTGGGGAAATGAGCAGAGATAGCAGAGGCATGAATTTTAATAGAGGAAAAAGAGAGACCACTGTGTAGCAGGTCAGTTAAGTAATCCGGGATGAGAGGGAGGGAGGGCTGTGCCGTATTGGCTCCCTCAGCCTGAATCCAGGTGCAGAACCTTTTCCATTTGTCAGCATAAGACTTTCTAGTGCTAGGGTGTCTGGCCTCGTATATAACATCTAGAACCTGTTTACTGAGGTTGACAGATTGATCGTTGGTTAGGGAATAAGCCAAGCTGCCAAATTGAGGGTCTGCAATTGGGGATGCATGAATTCTCCTTCCCTCTGGGTCAGGAGGGTTGGGGTCTGAGTGAGATGCCATGGAGGCAGTGGGAACAGGCTGTGCAGCAGTGGGTACCAGTACTGCTGAGGTCAGTCTGGAGCAATAAGAATTGTCCTTGTTTTTTCCTCCCTTATTTTGAGCAGTACCCTGGGGATGAGAGGTAGTGGAAGAAAGGCATAGACCGATAGATTGACCCAGGGGAAGGACAGGGCATCCACTTTCCAAGCCAGGCAGTGATGCTCCCTGGTGCAGAACTTGCTGAGCTGATGGTTGGTGTGGGAGGCAAACAGGTCGACCTTCGGGGTGCCCCTTTCTGAGTTATTAAGGTGAAGGTTCTTTTGTCTAGCTGCCACTCGTGTGGGTCCAGAAGATTTCTGCATAAGTGGTCTGCCAGAGAGTTTAGAGAACCTGGCAGGAATTGTGCTAACAGGTGGAGTTGCATGGCAGAGGCTGTGTGCCAAAGGGATTTTCCTTGCAGATAACTGGGGTCTGTTGGCTAGTTGAGAGAAATAGGCTGTCAGGTAAGTTTGCTTCTCTGATGTAAGGAATGACATCTGGAATGCTATGTCCAGGCTGGCTCCCAGGAATATAATACTTTGGGTGGGTATTTGTTTAGATTTGCTTTCTTTGATTGTGTAGCCTAGGGAGGTCAGTAGGGACTTTTACAAAGGCCAGGTGCTTGAGCAGCTTTTCCTGGCTGTCTGACTGAATTAGACAGTCATCTAAGTATGGGTAAATCTGGATATTCCTTTGTCTGCAAAAGGCAATGGCCAGAGCCAGGCATTTTGTGAAAATCTGGGAGCAGTAGATAAGCCAAAGGGAAGTGCAGAGAACTGAAAATGCAGAGATCCTGCCCTGTAATGTAGGTATTACCTGCATGATTCCCTGATATGAATGTGGAGGTAGGCCTTTTTTAGGTCTAGGGTGGCTAGTCAAGCATCCTTGGAGATCATGGGTAGCAGCTGCTGGAGGGTGAGCATTTTAAATTTTGATATCACCAGGAAGGTGTTTAGAATGGATAGATCAAGGATGAGGCACCAGGTGCCCTCTTCTCTAGGTTACAGAAAAATTCTGGAGTAGAAACCTTGGTCTTTCTGTTCTGCAGGAACATGCCCTATTGCCCTCATAGAAAGCAGGGAAAGGACTTGCTTTTGCACCTCTGCCAGCTGGTTTGGAGGTAGATCTGGGAACCCTTTTGGAGTTGGAAGGGTGTGGAAAGAAAATTTATATCCCTGGGACACTATGTTGAGGACCCAGCAGTTGTTGGTAATGATGGCCCAGGTGCTTGCATGAAAGGAGAGTTTTCCTCCTAGGGGTATGTGAACGTGGGCAGAAGAAGGGGGTGGAGGAGGAGAGTCATTGTGAGTTCTTACTATGAGGGGGTGGCTTAGAACTCTCTGTTTTGAAGTGGAGGAAGTCCACTGCTTAGATCTCTGCATTCCCTGTGGCTGCTGTCTGGGGGGGGGGTCTTCTTCCACGGGGTTTGGGCTGAACTGACCTGGTGGGAGCAGGAAAGGACCAGTGCTTGGAGGGACAATGCCTGCTGAACCTGGGTGGTTGGATCTGTAAGAAATCCTTAACTGTATGCACTGAGTTAGCTTTTTCTTCCATCTTTTTTAAGACCTGTTCTGCCTTAGTGCCAAATACTTTGTCTTTGTGCAAGGGTGCATCCAACAATTTAGATTTAACATGGTCTGGCACTGGCTGTTCCTTAAGCCATGCATACCTTCTAAGGACAGAACCGGAGACTGCTGCCCTGCAAGAAGCTTCTAGTGTGTCAAAACCACAGTGCAAGGTGTGTTTAGGTATTTGACTTGCAGAATGCATTAACTCTTGTAACTCTTTAGATTCTGCACAAGCAGGAAAGGAAGACACTTTTTTTGAGGGGTTCCATGATATGTTGCTGAAATTTTACCATATAGAACCGGCAATTTAGTACTCTGATAGCTAGAGTAGCAGAGCTGTATACTTTTTTACCCCATCTGTCTAGTGCTCGGGAATCCCTATTTGAGGGGGTGGGATTCTTAGCAGAGGTTGCTTTAATTCCTTTAGGCCTTTGAGAAATTATCTCAAGGTCAGCAGTAGGATTTTTAAAAATAAAATTGTGTGCCAGGAACTATATAGCACCTGTCTGGTTTTCTGGGTGCAGGAGGGAGGGTGTCAGGAATCAAGCTGGATTCCAGGAAAACATCCTCCACAACATCCAGGACTGGGGGGATGGCCAGGGGTCTGTGCTGTGGAAGATCTAAAAATTCCCTGAGTCTCTTTTTAGACTGAGGGTAGTCCTGACATTCCTATTGAAAATGCTCCCTTAAGGTATGAAGGGTTTCCCCAAAGGAAAAGTCTTCGGGGGAGAGGGTGAAGGAATTGAGTCCTCTGTATCAGAATCCTCATAAGCAGAGAGAGGTTGCATGTCTTCATATTCAGATGCATCAGAGTCATCAAACTCCTGTTCAGACAAAACTACTGGGACAGATCTCTTTTTCTTTTGGAAGGAGTAACTTGGCTTCCCCTGATCAGCATGATAAGGTCTTCCACCATTTTAAGCATTTGAGACTGAGGCAAGGAAGCAGGTGCCTGAAATTGGGTTGTCGGGTTTTGGGTGTGGTTCATACCCTGGGCCTTAGAAACTCTGTAGTTTTTTGAAAGAACGGTAGACGCAAAAAAGAAGTCGTTGGTTTGTGTCGAGAGTCAGTAGTGCGAACTACTTCCTCGGAAGCCGGTGCCTGCTCAGCAGCTCTGGACCCATCCAAGGGAGAGACAACTGCAGGATCCTTAGTTGAAGAAGAGTTTTGGGGCATAAGACTTTCTAGTCTGAAAGGGTCGTGGTAGTGGCCTGCAAATCCACAGAAGCGGGCATCAGGGGCTGCGAAAGCTCCTCACTGTGGACCGGAGAACTGGTGACTAGCTTAATGGAAGCCAGTAACAAAAAGACACAGTACGACCATCCATGTAAAACAAGGTTTATTACTTCAAGCTTTCGAGATGAAACTCTTTTTCAAGAATGAATCAGTACATTAAAACCACATAATAAATTTAGAACACCAGCCAATCACATAACATATTTCATAAACACATTATATAATTATACAATTTACATAATTAATATAGTTGACTAAGCCTAGTTCACTAAAAAACTTCATTAAAAACAATGGTCAACTTAACAAATTTCATTATTGCCTAAAAAGCTTCACAGGACAACTGTAATACTCTAATTAACATATGCTTGTCTTAATTTCAAAATGGGTTTAATACTATTAGTTTTATTAAGCCCCAGATAGACATTAGATCTAAAAAAGTTTATCCAATTGTACTCTGCTCTCTCTCTGTGGCATTCACAATGCCCCCCTCTTGTATCTGCAAACTCTCTGCAGCATCCTAAATTTAAATATATGTTCATTTCCACAATGAAAAATATGTTTACTAAGTGCATTTGTCTCAACCCCCTTCTTATATCAGATAAGTGGGATGCAATTCTCTCCTTAAATTTACAGTTAGTTTTTCCAATGTGAAAACACAAACATTGTTCACAGTTAGCCAAGTAAACTAAATTTTCACTATTGCATGTCCCAAATGCCTTAAAAAATAAAATTAACTTGTGTTATAGGATGTATAAATCCTGTTTCCATATTAATGGACTTACAAAAGGTGCAGTTGTAACAGAGGACTGTCCCCTTGTTAAATCTATGTAACTCTTCATTTTATCAAAATCTTTATAGCAAAGAAGTTGTTTGAGGTTCTTCTCTTTCTTCAATACAAAATAAGGCTTTTCTCCTACTATTTTCCCAACATTAACATCAGAACTAAGAACAGTCTAATTTATTTTAATTATGGACTGAATCTGCCTAGAATGTCTGTTGTACTTCATCATATATCCTAATTTAGTAAACCCAGCTTTTCTCACCGGGCTGTTCTTTTGGGCATTATTGCCTTCTCTAAGTAAACATGGTTTAGCCACACTAGGCCTTTCAGATTTAACATATTCTACATTCTTAGTTATAAATCTCTACTATAACCTCTTGCCAAAAAGTCCTGTGTCATAGTACTAATTTCAGATGCAAACCCTTCTTCAGTGGTGTTTAGCCTACTGGCTCTCAAGAATTGACTTTTTACTACACCCTTATAAACATGAGTGAGGTGCATACTGGAATTATGTACCTATCTTGTTGCTTGTACCTCTTTCTTATATATATAGATGTATGAATTTTACCATCAATATTCATCAGTTTAACATCCAAGAAAGTGATTTCCTCTACTGAACAAGATATTTCAAACTTAAGGAAGCTGATGCTATTTTGTAGATGTTCAACAAATAGCTCCAATGCCCCCTTGCTACCTCTCCACAATAATACTATGTCATCTAAAAAACGTTTATAGTGCATTAAAGCACTATTATAATATTAATTTTTGTTAGAATCAGAAATATTATATTCTTCCCATCTAGCCAACAAGATTAGCTGGTGTTCTGTATTTATTCTGTGATTTTAATGTACTGATTCATTCTTGAAAAAGTCTCAACTCAAAAGCTTGAAGTAATAAACCTTGTTTTACATGGATGGTCGTGCTTTGCCTTTTTGTTACTGGATTTAATTTTGTGTTGGTTCACCAGTACATTTAGCTGTTCTACACCTGCTTCCTGGACTTTGTTAGCTTAATGGAAGCGTTGTCGATAGGTTTGGACCTGTGTGGTCTGTCTTTATCTTTACATTTTTTGGAAGATCTGCTATTGGATGGCTTACCGAAGCGATATCGAAATTTGTGGACTGTAAGCGAAAATATCTAGCTACAATAAGGGTCCAACGATGTATAGTTCTGGCATTGAACAAAGCACAAAAGTGACAGTGGGGGACGTTGTGGTCTGAGCCTACGCAAGTGACGCAGTAAGAATGAAAGTCTCTGTGTGGTATTTGCTTTCCACAGGCGAGACAATTGTTAACTTTTTTTCACATCAGTTAGTGCAACATAAAAGGAACTCCGATGGGGTGCTTAGCTTTAGAAGACTTCAGCTTCAGTTTGGAAGATGAAACTCAGGTAGTGGTCGACCAGCATTCGTGCAAACTGCTTCTGCTTTGGACTCTGTGGCAAGAAAGACAGATGTAATGGAGTCGGCTGCCTTACTTTATACTACTGAAGACCTGATGTCAGTCCTGAAGCAACAGCAACCGACGCAGAAATACTAAGCCTCTGCTATTTGGGCCGGCCAAGGGCTACCCTGGCAGGGATAACCAAAATGTGATGACTGCAACAGTGAAACACAAAGAACATCAATACTATACTGCAGAGATGGAAACATTTCTAGATTTAAACGTCACAGATGAGGTAGCAGACATATGTATATATATATATATATATATGTATATATACATATATATATATATATATATATATATATATATATATATATATATATATATATATATATATATATATATATATATATATATATATATATATATATATATACATAGGATGCAATGAAAGCATATTTATATTGAAAGGCTGTAGACAGGTATAAAAACAAACAAAAGCTTTGGAATAAACAACTGGCAGAACCACAAACTAAAATAGACAAAATGAAATTAGATATTCATAAAGGCAACTTAGCTTCAGAAAAGGAATTAGAAGACCTCAACAAAAAAAAAACTTAGAGATATTGAACCATAAAACAATGATTAATCTAGAAAAGGTCAAACTATGCGCTTACTCTATGAATCAAAAAAATCAAAGGAGAATAGCTAACAGGACGAAAAGAATGATAAAGGCAAATCAGATAAAATAAATAGTCAATATAGACAAAAGAAAATCAGATTTAGAAGGAATTCTAGAAGCCTTTTAGTGCATTGTAATAAACTCAATAGTCAAGAAAATAAACTGGAATCAAGTGAAGCACTTAGAAAATTCCTTAAGGAAAATATAAGACTAAGACTATCAGATGATCACTGAAAAATAATAGATAAAGCTATAACCACGACAGAAATTAAAGCACAAATCAAGAAACTAAAATTAAACAAAGCCTCAGGTAATGATAATATGATACCAGAGATGTTTAAACTACTATCTAATAATAAATTAAATCTATTACTAAGTGTGTTCACATCAGTTAAAGAAGGCAATAAATGCCCTCCTTCTTGGAAATACACAATTATCATCAGTTCTGATACAAGATAATGGATGAGTGTCACTCATACAGACCCATAAGTTTATTAAATATAGATTATAAAATATTTATGACAGTTCATGCAAACCGAATAAAACAAATATTGCTGTTATTGATACAGAACGATGAAACAGGATTCATTAAAAACAGAAATACATACGGCAATATAAAGAGAATTGTGTCCCTTATTGATTTCATAAACAAAACAAAAAATAAAATGAATGTCATTTGCTTAGATATTAACAGTGCATTTGATTCTGTGAATTGGGAATACCTTTGGCTTGCACTGGTGGAGTATGGCTTTTCGAAAAATTTTACCTCACTAATAAGGTCTCTTTATGATAAACCTTCGGCGTACATAAAAATAGGATCCTGTTTGTTGGAGCCTATTACCATTACAAAAGGTACAAAAACAGGGTTGTCCACATCCCCTTTGTAATTCACATTAGTAATAGAACCATTAGCAAATTTCATACGTGCAAACCCAAGCATTCAGGGAATTCAACTAGATACTGACCATGAGTTAAAGATTCAGCTATTTGCAGATGACATTTTATTGACTTTAAAAGAATATAATAACACATTAAAAGAACTATAAAATGCAACAAAACAGTTTAAGAAGATTTCTGGACTATCATTTAATGAAAATAAAACCAATATGTTACTAATAAATATGGACAAAGAAGTATTAAATAAAAAATATCATAAATATATATCTAAAAAATGATAGAATCAAATACTTAGGAGTTAAAATTACAAATAACATAGATACAACAGTACAACTAAGCTATAAAGAGATTTTAAATAATATTTTTTACAGTGAGCTGATCGAAGGAAGGACACTCAGCAAACTCGGAGCTACAATATATAACATTAAGTATCCTGTTTTTTGTTTATTTTGTTCTTTATTTCTTTGTTGTTTATAGCACTTTGTGTACTGTGTATTTTTTCTAGCTAGTTTCACTGTGTGTGAGGTATTAACTGGAAATTGTCCACTCTTATTAAGCATCTGTTGGGTTGTTTGTTTATGATAACTTGTTGCAGTTAAACTCTTTTTTTCTAGTGGCTCCTTTAGCTGTTTAAAACTTTCATTTAAAGGCTCACTGCTGCTTTTCAGCTGTGAGTAACATTTCTGCAGTTTGTTCTAAGTAGTGGGGATATTTGTAGCATTTCCATATTCAGGCTTTTATTTGGGCCTAGTGTTTGTGGAGGCTGTGTGTCTGAGCACATAATTCAGGGACATCTTGTTTTAGCCAAAGCCATCAGGCATTTCAGTGAGAGAGAATTGTTTGAGGTCATTGGCTGACTGAGGTCTCCTGGACTACAGCTTAGACTAAGCACCTCATTGGTTCTTTTGAGATTTCTTTCTTAAAAGCTGTCTCAGGTTTCAACGTTCTGTTACCTAAGAAGCTCAGTTGTGAGTGTTCAGCCATTTTACAGTGAGCTGATCGAAGGAAGGACACTCAGCAAACTCGGAGCTACAATATATAACATTAAGTATCCTGTTTTTTGTTTATTTTGTTCTTTATTTCTTTGTTGTTTATAGCACTTTGTGTACTGTGTATTTTTTCTAGCTAGTTTCACTGTGTGTGAGGTATTAACTGGAAATTGTCCACTCATATTAAGCATCTGTTGGGTTGTTTATGATAACTTGTTGCAGTTAAACTCTTTTTTTCTAGGGACTCCTTTAGCTGTTTAAAACTTTCATTTAAAGGCTCACTGTTGCTTTTCAGCTGTGAGTAACATTTCTGCAGTTTGTTCTAAGTAGTGGGGATATTTGTAGCATTTCCATATTCAGGCTTGTATTTGGGCCTAGTGTTTGTGGAGGCTGTGTGTCTGAGCACATAATTCAGGGACATCTTGTTTTAGCCAAAGCCATCAGGCATTTCAGTGAGAGAGAATTGTTTGAGGTCATTGGCTGACTGAGGTCTCCTGGACTACAGCTTAGACTAAGCACCTCATTGTTTTTTTTGAGATTTCTTTCTTAAAATCTGTTTCAGGTTTCAACTTTCTGTTACCTAAGAAGCTCAGTTGTGAGTGTTCAGCCATTTTACAGTGAGCTGATCAAAGGAAGGACACTCAGCAAACTCGGAGCTACAATATATAACATTAAGTATCCTGTTTTTTGTTTATTTTGTTCTTTATTTCTTTGTTGTTTATAGCACTTTGTGTACTGTGTATTTTTCTAGCTAGTTTCACTGTGTGTGAGGTATTAACTGGAAATTGTCCACTCTTATTAAGCATCTGTTGGGTTGTTTGTTTATGATAACTTGTTGCAGTTAAACTTTTTTTCTAGTGGCTCCTTTAGCTGTTTAAAACTTTCATTTAAAGGCTTACTGCTGCTTTTCAGCTGTGAGTAACATTTCTGCTGTTTGTTTCCCACCCTCCCTCCCTGTTGGTATAGTGTTTTTATAGTTGGTGGCTTTGCAGTTGCCCGCCCCTAGTGTAAATTTGATCTGGGACCCTCCTCCCAGTCTAGTGTCATTACCTCATTCTACCCAGTACAGGGAGAGCATTTGAGAAGGCCAATCAGCTTAGTTTCTGCTACTCCTTTCTCTCTTCCCTTTCTCTCTTTCCAAAAAAAAAAAAAAAAAAAAATGTATCTGCTTTTACTGTATTTGTGTTTTTTCCTACTTTATTTTGCTTTTGCGTCATCTTAAAAGTACTCGGTTGTATTTATTACTGCTTGGTGTAACTCATTGTAAGCCTTTTAGTTTAAGCACCTGGGCTTCAGACCAGTTTTACATTAGGAAGGTTTGTGGTCTGCACTGTAGTGGCAGAACAGGTAGCTTACATCCTTCTAAGTTGGGAACTGCTGATTGAGGGCTCAGTGTCTGTTATTCTAAAAGTGTATTAATTCTGGTTTAAGCACTTGGGCTTGAGGCCAGTTATTTTACATTAAGATGGTTCGTGTTTTGCACTCTTGTGGGAGGAGAGGCTGGACTCTATCCTTCTGAGCTGGGAATTTCTGGTTAAAGCTTATAGTGCCTGCATATTTGAACTGCTTCTTACTGAAATTGGTACCCCTCATTTGCTGTAGCATAGACTAGATCCAGGCCTGCTGAATCTAGATTTGTTTGTATAACTTGAGCACTAATCCAGGCATTCTTTAAAGTATTCAGTTGTATTTATTACTGCTGGTAGTAACTTGATTAAAGTGTAGCTATCATTTCTAAGTCTTTTGGATTAAGCACTTGGGCTTCAGACCAGTTGTTTTACATTAGGAAAGTTTGTGGCCTGCACTGTGGTGGCAGGACAGGTAGCTTACATCCTTTTAAGTTGGGAACTGCTGATTGAGAGCTCAGTGTCTGTTATTCTAAAAGTGTATTAGTTCTGGTTTAAGCACTTGGGCTTCAGGCCAGTTATTTTACGTTAAGAAGGATTGCGGTCTGCACTCTTGTGGGAGGAGAGGCTGGACTCTGCCCTTCTGAGCAGGGAATTTCTGGTTAGAGGCTTATAGTGCCTGCATATTCTAACTGTTTCTTACTGAAATTGGTACACCTTGTTTGCTGTAGCATAGACTAGATACAGGCCTGCTGAATCTAGCTTTATTTGTATGCTTGTTGTTTGTTTATTTCCCTGAAACGCTAATTCCACCTAAAACGCGGCCTTTTAGCACTTCTGTGGATCCCTAGTGATATCTGCATTGCTTACTGTACTTATTTCCTTGTTTCACTTGAAAGAAAGTTACTGTTTGTCGTTTTTGCATTTAAGTTCCCTGTAACACATTGCATTTAAGTTACCTGGCAATTGCTCACTAAAGCAAGTATATAAGTCAGCTCTAAAAAATTAAAAGCACTACACCCTCACAAACTCCCCTTGAGTACCTTGTTCCCCATTGGCCCTTTTTTTCAATTATAAAGGAATTCCCAATACTATTCTAGCATGTCCAAAGGTCAGTTGTCAATCTCCTCTCTGGTCCAGCTGGTGAATCTGGGAATCTTGAGGCAATGTTACAACTGCCTCATGTACACAGACAACCCTCTCTTCCTCCCAACAAATTCCAA
The DNA here is from genome assembly GCF_019279795.1 of Protopterus annectens. Taxonomy (NCBI): domain Eukaryota; kingdom Metazoa; phylum Chordata; order Ceratodontiformes; family Protopteridae; genus Protopterus; species Protopterus annectens. The sequence continues at coordinate 741,453,976 of NC_056728.1, forward strand.
CACATGTGAGAGATGCAACCATATAGCCAAACTGGAGGCTAAGCTCTCTCAACTCAGTACTGGCATAACCAGTCAGGAGGAGAAGGAAACCACACTCACTACAATTCCAGTCTCACATAGACCTACCACGACAACAAACCAAACACATAAACACACAAAAAAAATAAAAATCTGCCTAAGCAGCAGAGACCTCCAAAGCAGACACCCAAGCAACCGCTACCCCAAAACAAAACACATGCCACACATAGCTCACAAAGACAGTGTGCCAAACAGTCACAGCCCTTAAGGCTAAACAACACACCTGATACACTTGTAATAGGTGACTCTATCGCCAGGCACACTGACGTCCCGCTCACCAGGCTGAACAAGGAGAAGGTCACGGTGAGCTGCCTGTCGGGCGCTAGGATCCGCCACATAACACAAGCACTCAGGTCACTCCAAGGCAAGTACAAATATGACTCAGTCATTGTCCATGCTGGTGTGAATGACCTGAGATGTACCTCCCTGGACTACATGAAAAGAGACATAGAGGAGCTCTCTGAGCATGTAGCCCAGGCCAGTATGACCCTGACCTTGAGTAGCATCTTACCCTCACCAAGAATGATGCCACAATATGAAGACAAGATGATCAATTTCAACAATTGGCTTAAGTGTTGGTGTCATTCAAAGAGGAACCAATGCCTGTCAGCCTGGGATGACATGCTCGACAAGCCACGATGCTTCACTAGGGACGGCTTGCACCTGTCACCCCTGGGCTTTCGGATATTGGCAAAGGCTCTTGCTACCCCCATAGTGCCTTTTTTAGGCAAGGCTCAAAAGACAAACCCACCTCCATAGGTATCACAAGGGATAGGAAACTAAGAGTAATGCTACTCAATGCCAGAAGTCTAAACCTCAAGATGCACGCACTCGAAACTCTCCTTAGCATGGAGAACATTGATATCTGTGCAGTAACAGAAACCTGATTCAAGGCTCCCGAGAGCACCCCAGCACTACCAGGTTATACCTCATACCATGCTTTTCGCCCCAAAACTTGGACCGAACCACAAAAGGAGGGGGAGTATCAATATTCGTCAAAGATACCCACACCTCCAGGTTGGTGGCACAGCACGAAGCATCAGAGACTATCCATGTGCAATTAACTGTGGGTAAAACTGCCTTCCAGTTTATAGCCTGCTACAGACCACCCTCCCAAACACAGGAACCCCACTTGGCCTTCCTGAGAATACTGGAAAATATGAAGGTCTCTCCAAACACCATTATATTGGGCGACTTCAACTACCCAAACATAGACTGGGAGCATTACTCTAGCTCCAACACCCTAGCCCAAAGGTTCCTAGAATTTATAAACTCAAATGCTATGGAACAACTTGTTACCACTCCCACAAGAGGGGAAAACATACTGGACCTGATCATCACCAACATGGGGACACTATGCTCCAGACCAGAAGTGTATCCCTCACTGGTAAGATCAGACCATAAACTAATCTCACTGGATATTCACATCCCGACCCCACCCCTGCCCAGAAAACCACAGTGAAAAACTTCTCTAAAGCAAATTTCACACGCCTCAAAACCGAGGCGAAATCCTTCAAAGCCCCGGCCTGTGGAAAATACGCCCAGACCGCAAAATCCTTTATAAACGCATTCTATGAACACCTTCAGGAATGCATGGATCATGCAATCCCAAATAAAACCAAGACCCAATCCTCCAAAGGCAGGACGTCCTGTCTGGTGGACACCAGCCATAAACAAACTATACAATAGAAGGAGGAAGCTACTACATGATAGAGCAAAATCCCAAAAGGGAAGGCATCTCTGATCAGTATTAGCGAAAAACTACGGGCACTCATAAAATCGTCTAAGGCCAGCTTCAAGAGAAAAATTGCACAGGACACTAAGGATAATCACAAGGCTTTCTTTAGTTATGTTAGGAACCTGGGTGGGAATTCCCAGTTATGCTCAGAATTAGTCCAAAATGACAAAAATAGACCGAGCCCACAGACATTGCCAACATCCTAGCTGACAGGTTCAGTGCAAACTTCCCCCCTCCCCACCAAAAGGGCAAATATCTATCCCAACAGAGTGCTGCCCCCCTGACATCTCAGATGCTCAGGTAAGAGCCGCCCTCTCCAAAGCAAAAACACAGCATCAGTGGGACCAGATGGTGTCCCGGCTGTGTCCTACATGAACTCCAAGAAGAGCTAAACCCAAACATAAAACTACTGTTCAATCTTAGCCTTACTACAGGATATGTACCCAAAGAGTGGCGTACAGCAACAGTGGTCCCTCTCCACAAAGGTGGTGCCTCAACGGATCCTGGAAACTATCGCCCATAAGCCTGACTAGCTTGGTCTTCAAAGCTATGGAAAGGATCATCATGGACCTCATAAATAAAGATATTGGGGACCTACAGACACTGGATCCTACCCAGTTTGGCTTTGTTAAGGGCAGATCCTGCCTCTTAAACCTGGTTGATTTCTTTGAAACAGTCACCAAGGCCATTGACGAGGGGAAGGTGGTCCACACAGCCTACCTGGACCTTGCAAAAGCCTTTGATACAATACCCCACTCGGGCATTATAGATAAGCTCACCAGCTTAAATATAAACCCCTATGTCACTAGATGGGTTGCAAACTGGCTCAAGGACAGAACCCACATGGTTAGCATTGCTGGAGCCATGTCAGACTCCAAACCAGTTACAAGTGGCGTCCCACAAGGCTCAGTCCTGGGACCTCTCTTGTTCGGTATATATTTCTCGGTGGTACAGGCCAACACGGAAGGACTGTGGCTGACCAAGTTTGCAGATGACTGCAAACTGGGTGCCATAATCAACTCTCCAGCCGACACAAGCATCCTCCAAAAGGGCCTCATAGAAACAGACAACTGGTGTCAGAGCCATGGCCTCAAGCTAAACGCCAAAAAGTGTATAGTCATCCCCTTTGGCAAAAACAAAGTGCCCACAAATTACCACATAGGTGGTAATCCATTAAGTACAGAAGAAGTCATTAGGGACCTGGGGACCCAAGTTGATAGCAATCTCTCATTTGGCAACCACGTGGCCAAAGTGGTTAGAAAAACATTTTATATAGCCCACCTAATCATGAAGGGATTCACATCTAGATCAGGGAGGTCATCGCCTCTTTACTCATCCCTCATCAGGCCCATAATTGAGTACAATGCCCCTTTTGGGATGTACCTTACCAGACACCTGCAGCAACTGGAAAGACCCCAAAAGTACCTCACCAAGAGGATCAAAGGGCTCAAACAGATGCCATATGCTGCCCGGTTAAAGAAACTCCAGCTCTACTCCGTGGCATACCGCCTGCTCAGAGGCAATCTGTGCCTGACGTATAAAGCCATGTCCAACCCGGAATTAATGGACATGCTGCACCTCAGAAAATCCAAATCCCATTGAGCTACGCTCGAGAGACTTGAACCTCAGCACTGAAATAAATAGGACATGCTGGAGGGACAGATTCATAACCCAGAGGCTCCCTTCACTCTGGAATAAAATCCCAGTCCAGGTTAGGCAGAGTCCCACATTGACTCTCTTCAAGAGGAATCTTGATGAGTGGATGGGAGATCGTAGGTTTACCCCGGCTATCACTTCTGTGTCACTGTTAGACAGAGGTACAGTATACTAACCTCAAAAAAAGGCATAGCAAAATTAATTTAAAATGGGTGGCGAAAGCCAAACACACTCTGGCTAGGCTTATAAATGCCCTAGGGCAGATAGCCTAGTATGAACCTATGAACTTATGAACCTATGAATCAAAGAACTCATACAAAAATGGAATAAGCTACCTTTTACCATGGAGGAAAGGTATATATAATTAAAATGATTATATTCCCAAAAGTTCTGTAGTTTATACAAGCTTGCTCACTACCTCCACCTAAATCATATTTAAACAATTTGAGGGGTTAATAATGAAATTCTTATGGTACCCTATAAAACCTAGAGTTGCCCTAAGACATCATTTTGACAAATGGGAAGAAGGTGGAATAGGCTTACCAGATTTGGAAGGATATATACAATCGTCAGCTTTAAAAACAGTTTCTCTATGGTTAAACAAAGAATATAATTCCAAATGGAAACTAGTACATGAAAAAATCTGCCCCCGGATTCATGAAGCTCGGCGCAAGGCCGGTGTAAGGCCTGCACTGGCCGTGCGGTATATAAATGGTGTAGTAGTGCCATATGCATATTAATGAAGGTGCGCCGCAACCACATCCACGTGCATAGGACACGTGCGCAAGTGCATGGGGCGTTACTAAGCTGCGCCCGGAGGCGTGTCAATGTCGGCTGGCGATGAGCAACCTAAACTGCTGAATATTATAGCCTGCCTGCAATAGTAATCGCACCTATCAGTGTCTGTGGATAATGAAACATATGCAAAGCATGCAAGACAGTTCCAGGCCACACAAAATGGAGAACCAAACAGAAATGCATGCAACATAATATGAGTTACCGTCTATGGAACAAATGATATTTAAAATCGTGTGTCCGTAATGTACTGCATTGTCAGAAGTTATACCCAGTGGAAGTGAAGCGCATCATGTCAGCGTGCCACCAATACACACGTCTAGCCCCATGGGTATGGTCACCAGCAGTCCCACAGTGGTAGTGATAGTACACAGCTGGGCAGTTGTGGCTATATAACAACCGTAAAGAAACCTGACAGTCCAAATTGTATACCAAACACACACAAACATATGTATATTAAAATGTGCTATACACATGAACGCAACCGTGACATACACATAGGATGCCACATGCGGAACCGGGATATCCAAAAGCAGAACCCATGCATGCAAATGCAATACGCAACAACCCCTGTACAGCACATAACCCGCACCCATGTCCGAATGTCCACCAAATCCAGCTACCAGCCTTGCGCATCTGTACACTTACACATAGCGAGTATTCCCCATATGTAGTAGGAAGTATCGTCCTAGGCAGTGTCAGGATTGCAAATATGTATCCCACGTTTGTAAACATCCCATCACAGGTACGTAAATCCAAATAGCCGCGCGTTAATGTTCCGTCAAAATGTGTGTACATCCCGCATGGGATAAGTAACCTGTTGAAACCTCAGAGTTGTTTACATGCCACTGTGTCCATTACTGTACACATCTGGGAAAAACATGTATGTGTAGTCACGGTACTGTTCATTTTCCACACAGACACGCAAAACATACTACGCAGGATGGAACAGATGTCCACCATGCAGGTCACCCCACTAGGGTTGCCACCTGTTCAGATGGCCAGGGTAGAAATGTGAGAATCTGCAGGATAAAACATACACCCGGCCAGTGCAAAGGACAGAATTACACGTGTATGCCAAGATAAAAGCTTATTCCATAGCATTTGAATAGCTTATGCTATCCCAAATAATAGTTATGTGTACCAGATACAAAATACCTGTATCATGCAACTAGTAAAGAAAATAAGAAATATATTACTGTCTTAAAATCACAGGACAGTTGGCATGTCTTAGGTGTCGTCGCAGGACACAACTGTCCAAAGTGGGACCTCCCCTCACAAAGAGGAACAAGTGGTAACCCTACTCCCCACTGAATTATCGACAGTATATATTCAACTCAATCACATACCGACACCACCTCCCAACCTATTACAGCAAAAAAACCTGGACAAAGCCTAAAAGGATGGGTGGACAAATAGGGACAGATGTAATTACTGCTCTCACAAACTTCGAAAGTTCACTGAATAATAGTATGTACATAAGCATGAAATGTTGTGAAGGATGTGGGGTAGTCCCCAGTATTACAGAGGTCCGTACATTTATACTGTAACAAAGCGTCACATATGTTGACTGTACTACTGCATACCCGTAGTTAATTCATAGTTAAGTCATGTGCAAAATAATAACCCTCGTAAGAATGAATACAGGAAGTAGTCAAATGTGAATGGGAACACCACTCACCGTGGATTATGTATTGTAACCACCCCCACCCATATTATGTATTGCCAACATCATAAGCTGCTGACAGGTGCCCAAACACCTGTGTCTGTAAACACAGATAGAATGTTTAAAATGGACAAACCCTGTCCATGTGCTTTGTCTGACATTTGAACATGGTCAGGGCATTTACGTTCACCAGGCAGACAAGCCTAAACCCAGATCACCACATGAACATCCTGACAATTAAAGACCTGTATGTGTCAGGACTATAAGCCTTTGGGTTCTGAATATCCCTGCAGTGATTAAATATGCAGCTTGGGTCCAGAGCAGTAGGGAATAGGGAATGTGTAACATGTAGTACCGCATTTTTCCCAGCAGGAGAATGTATGCCTGTGACGTAAGTGAAGCGGGGAGGCATATGTTAATGTAGCTATGTACTATGGGTATGCAGATAAATGAGTCAGAACACCAAACGTATAGTGGTTACAGCATCCGGCCAACGTGAATGCAGTCCCAGTTCAACTACGACTACAGCACATATAATGTTAAAGTGCAATGAATGCATCTGTGCTGTACAGACATTTAAATATGTAAAGGTGAACGTGCGTTTTGCATATGTCCTTTAACCGGATTAGAGATATTTTACTGGTACTGTCAAAAGTAATAAAGCCCACGTAAGCAGAAAGACTTAGTAAACATATGTAACCCACAATAAGGAAATGCAAGTGCGCCTGTGCGTGTGTAATCCGCTCAAAGCATAGCAAATGAATGCTGGTTTCTACACGTAATGTCTATATATGGATATATACATTTGTGTATAGATATATATATCCACAGACTTAAACTAAATAAATATATGAAATAAAGAATGTACAGATATATATATTTATATTATATATATATATATATATATATATATATATATATATATATATATAAATATATATATACATACATATATTTATATATTTATATATATATATATATATATATATATATATATATATATATATATATATGTATACACTCAAACACATACAACAGCAATTGATATATACCTAACAAACATATAAACAAATGTCCTCGTAGATATAACACATGTACATAAATAGGTTACACCTTAGCTAGTATGGATACACATAACAGACATGCAATTAAGGTAAATACACTGCTGCTTCCAAAACTACTGGCCGGAAAGTATCAGTGTGCCAGATCTGTAAGTTCTACTCTTTAAACATAGATATAGGTGTTCTTTGCAGGACTCCAAAAATAGTGAATTTATAAATGCACAGCCGTGTAATGATTGCCGCAAAGAAGTGTCATCCGCAACTACAATATAGCTGTACATGCAACAGTAGCTTGTGCAAGTGTAATAACACATGGGTTGACAGAATGTAAGACATATGTACTGACATGCGGAGAGTGGATAGTGCTTAGAAGTGTCATCATAATTTATTATCGCTCACATTAAATATGTGTTATGACTACTGTGGAGGGGTGTCAGGTCTGGGAATCATGGGTATGCAATAATGGGCCTTAGTGCCTAGGTGTTGGTTGGCACAGATATATGAGGTCCACCCCATGGGAGTGATTAATATACCTATGTGGGTATAGCAGACGCCTCTAACTTCCTAAAATGAAGAACCCATCTACCGGATATCGTGTAAACTATTGGGGGAAGATGTAGGGAGTTATATTAGTGTCGTGTAAGCGATTATCATGGACGTACATGCGTACGAATAAGATGGTAACCATACCTCTCAATCAGAATAAGACATCTGGACAAAGGCATTTTAAAATAAGTACAAATAGGGAATATCTCAAATATTCCTCTTACAAAGTCAGAACGTGGATAGAATAATGGATCAGTCAATAGTATGAATGTTTCGAGGGTTATTAATTGTAAATAACAAATGTCTGTCATTATTGTCTAACCCCACAGTCCCAAATGACTTCCCACTAAATTACCAGAAAGGCATTGCACAATATTATTAAAAAAGGAACAAAATCAGACATCTAAGTTAGGGACATTTACCCAAAATTTGTACAGTTGAGAGGTATGAAGGTAACCCTGACCTAAATAAATGTACAGAACTAGTGCGATTAGGTGGACAGGTGTGAAGAAAGACATGATGACAAATGACAAAACATGTATAAGTCAAAAGCATGTGCCACGACAAATCTGGATGAATACTAATGCCCTGTGATAGTCAATGTGGAAGGTTAATAGAAACAACATAAAGGTGTCCCTCAGAGTGCTATGCAGTATCCCCGAGACAGTGTTCAGTCTCCCACACATGCATGTGAGTTCTGTCACTGATAGAAAGGGCAAATACCGGCGAACACATAAGGTAGATGATAGCAGAATATGTTTTGATCAGCACCTGTTGGCGTTTGTGAGGAACACAACACTCTGGGCGGGTACGTCCCACAAAAGGAATGTAATGGCATCTGGCCTGTGAATTCTCCATATATTGTGTGTAGTGGTGTAATAAAATGACATATCTTGTATCAGAAACAGATACATGTTATAGGAAACAGTATCATCGACTATACCACTACAAGACAAATCTGAAGGTATGAAAAGTGCTGAAGTAGTCAGTTTAGTATTGACCACAGGTATGTGTGGACTTGTCAAATGTCACAGCTGTACATATAGTCCCTATAGGGCTGTCACCTCTACAAATGATGAAAGTGGGAGGTGCTCTGTATAAATGACAGACGTAGCAGGTCATAACATACCTACAGCCATGCCTACCCCACAAATAGACATATTAGCACACATCAAAGCTTAGGCCAGGATTCAGGAAGCTTTGGTCGGTGTACGAGTAGAGTAAGAGTAGAGCAAGGCAAGATGTCCGCCGAGCTATTCAGCAATATCCTGTAGGGGCATGTAACACAGCCCGTCAAACGAACGTTGCACGGACAATGTTAGGATATGCAAATTACCCATTTGTAGGTGAAAGCTATGCAAATGATGTAAAATATGCGATACATGAAACAGTAAGCTGTCCGTGCAAGAGTAGAGGTATGTGCAGAAATGTACACGGATGTTAATCAAGTAACGTTCTGCAAGTAGCTAAACGGAGCAATGTCATCTGCAAATAAAGGATGGTTTAGTTGAAGCATGCCAATGTCCAAATATAATGCCAGTGGCATGTATTCCCATTGGAAATTAATAAAACTCTACTTGTCCTCCCCTGATCTCCGAGTACGCGCTGTGCATACAAAACAAGACAAATATGTAAAATATACATACAAATTGTAATGTCAGTTAAAAGTTATTGCATCATGCAGGGGAATGGCAAGCTGAAGACAACATGGCTACTGAGTAGTGGTTGCTATGTGTGGAAGCGCACACTCAGAGATGTAACCAAGCATTAGTAGGCAATCCTTTGCAATTGAGGCTGAGGATAGTGAAGCACAATTTGTCATGCCATATGGGCCAAGCCCCTACAGTGTAAGAGTAGGTGAAGGGGACTATCATCGTAGAAGATAGGTGACATCATGAGTGTGTATGCATAAAACACTGTAATCTTATTGGAGCAGTGTGTCACATGTCTGCTGTCAGTGACTCATCAGTGGAAGAGGCATGTTATGATTTATCCTAGGTAAAGTCAGTAAACTGACGGTGTACGCCATGGATATCACTGAAGTTCCTTGCAAACCTGGTGAAGTGTGTTTGCACCCGTGCAAGCCTGTAAGCCCGAGTAAGCATGTGTGCATGTGTGTCAGCCTGTGTGCGTGACTTGAAGAACGAGTAAGCTACTGTAAGATTGTTGAAGCCCGTGTAATGTTGTGTAAGCCAGTGTAAGTGTTTGTACGCATGTATAAGCCTGTGTGCACACGTGGAAGCGGATATACACTTCACTGTGCTCCTATGCGTGGCGCCGCTCACTGTGGACACAAACAGTGGAAAGGAAGGTAAACAAATAGCAGTAGGTTAACCAAGGAGAACTACCACAGCTAGCAGGTGGAAACAATCAGACTGAGTATATTACACAGCCAGTACAGTAGGCCAGCACAGCACAGCACGTACAACTCTACAAACAGTAGTCCACCATGTTATTCTCAGACACACTGCAACACTGTAGTATAGTAAGAGAAGTGCAAACTGTAAAAGCTTAACTGAGACAAGATAATGTTAGGGGCTGCCATTGCTATTATACGTCAACATATACAACATGTGGAGGGTTGTGCCAATGTGAATGCCGCTCAGCATCACACAGTGAGTAGACGGAGAGGAGTATGCAGGCACCAGGTAAACTACCAGGGGCTACATGAGCTGGAGATAGTAGAGCGCTATAGAGTGGACAGAGATCTCCTGCAGAAGATTGTGGATCTGTGCAAGCCATGTCTCACACACAGACCCAACAGAGGGAAACCTATCCCAGTGGAAACCAAGGTATATGTTGCCCTAAGGATACCAGCAACAGGTTCCTTCCAGAGATCAACTGGTGATATGACGTGGATTTTACAAACATCAGCATCCAGGGTACTGCACCAGGTCATGAATGCCATGTCAGCACATGTCAGTGATGATGTATATATACCCAATTCCCGTAAGGTATTGGGCAGCAATATGTGTCATTTCCACACAATAGTGGAATACCCTAAGTACTGTGTGCAATACACTGCACGCACATATGCATCAAAGCAGCAGCCAGTGAGTGTGGCAGGGCCTACATCATCCACAAGGGCTTCCCCTCCATGAAGTGGCGGTTTGTGTGTGATGGCCAGCCCGTAATAATGAATGTGTGTGCTGGATGCCCTGAAAGCTGCAATGCGTCCGATATGTGGCATCTGACGCAGCTGTACAAAATATTTGGCAATGGGGACAACCCTCATGGTCATCTAGTGGGGGATGCCGGATGTGCAGTTCAACTGTGGCTGATGACACACATCAGAAATGCACACACACATGAACAGGAATGCCATAATGAGGCACACGCACATACAGAAACCTTATTCTAGCATGTGTATGTGTCGCCAAGTCACAGTTCTGGTGCCTGGACACATCTGGTGGAGCATTACTGCACTTGTCAACTACATGTATCAGAACTGTCTGTGGCCTAGGTCATCTGTGACACACACACACACACACACACACACACACACACACACACACACACACACACACACACACACGACAGTTTATATACATAGTGTGAGTGACTGTTCATGTATGTGTAATACTGCAGAACAGTTCAAACACAGCAAAGTATGTCAATAATGAACATTCATCATAGTTGTACAACCACCTTGGAGGATATGCATGCAGAACTCTCATTGCATATGTGATACAGTGATGTACTTCACAATACCATTGTAAATGCAAATATCAAATGACAAATGACATAGCACATATCTATATGTACACATTGTTACCCATTATACATATTGGGGTGTAATACCTATGTGTTACTGTTAGTATGTGTAGTAAATGTGGATAACTGACTCTATTTAGCCTTATAGGTGTACAGCATGGGTTGGATAACACGTATCTGTCTGTATGATACCTTTGTGTAGACTAACTGTGTCATGTGCAGAATGCATTCTAGGCCACAGTATGAATTCCCAGATGTGGACAGGAATATCCCTATTGTCTTTGCTTGTAACTAACATGGCTACATGTCAAACAATAATGGTCCCAGCAATGTGTGGCGGTCAATACCAGTGTGAACTGGTATAGTATAGTGCATGTAGGATCCACATGCTACTGTGTGTCCTACATGTGTGGGACTGTTGTGAAGATATCATATAATAATTGGTAATTCAGACTGTTGAGGTCGTGTCAACTACCATAATGCAAAACTATGACAGATAGTAACAGTATCACCCACAGCACCATGTAAAACCATAGCAATCACACATGTGTAGACAAGTACAACAATATGTGCAGTATAATGCATACTGGCCACCAATAGAAAGTATGACGTGTTAACAGTGTGAAATACAGGGCATGTCACCATTCCAATGTGTCCACTATACATGTAGATGCAGACAGTGCACCCTCACCATGTTCACATATAGATACATGTGAAACTGTACTACACACATCTCACACGTACTGCACACTGTGTAACACATGCTGCCAATACTACACACGTCATTTCAAATGGCACATGGATGGATAATACATCTTCAGAATTAACAGTGCTGTATACTATACTACAATTTATCATGCCTGCTTACATACACCTAGAAGGTAATCACACTTTGTGTTAACAACATTGTAACATTATTACAGTGCTATGAAGCCACCCTGTGCATCAGCACCATGTAAGTCCATACCTGCATCAATGTTACACATTACAAGAGGTGGCACAGGTGTCATCATATGCACAGGGTATGTAGTTTAATTTCCAGAGCCTGTCAGTGAACCAGCCAATCAACATGTATGTATTTGTGTGTGTGTGAGGGACAACAGGTTTTGCATGGCCCAATGTTGATGCAATGTGTGTGTGTGTTATCCCTAGCTGTTTGTTTTATGTGTGTCTCTGCATGTACACTGTTTCAGCATGTGTCAGCCATATACTGGAGGTTGTGGGACAGTCACAGACTGTACCTGCCAGGCTGTACAGATCGCCATTCCTGGCCATGGACACCCCTCCATGCATTCAACCATAGTCCAGTCCTGCACCTGGTAATGTATACACATACATACATGGGATATGTAACACAACCTGTGGATAAATGGGTGCCAGTAATGTTAACCTGATTTGCATAGCATTGCCATGTAATACATAGGTATATGAGCCATAGTCATCCTCCAACGTAATAACCACTGCTGACTGCTGCTGAGATGTGCACATGACCGGTTAAAGGTGCTGTACTATCATTGTTTTCAATGTCCCTGGTAAAACCCAGCAACAAAATAACTGGTCACTACACAACTATAACCCAGGATCACTACAGCACACAGTATGTGCACTATCACAGAGCCATAGCACATTCAGATACATCCAAGGTGAACATGTACAGACAATGCAGCACATTCAAAAGTGCTAATATCCACAAACATATTGCAAAGATATATATATATATATATATATATATATATATATAGATATACACACACACACACACACACACACACACACACACACACACACACACACTTGGAAGGGCCGGGAGTTGAACATAAACCTACCTACTCTAACACACTACAGCATTATGCATCTACAGAACGTGCTACCGAGATTACTGAACACATCACTCCCAGAGGTGAACTTCTAGGTGGGTGACATCATCCGCAAAGGCAAAGACGCCGATAGGGAATGTATATGTTGTGAGGCATCTAAAAGCATTACTGTGTCCCCAGGCAGCTGGAAACACACACACACACACACACACACACACACACACACACACACACACACACACACACACACTTGGAAGGGCCGGGAGTTGAACATACACCTACCTACTCTAACACACTACAGCATTACGCATTTACAGAACGCGCTACCGAGATTACTGAACACAGCACTCCTAGAGGCGTACTTCTAGGTGGGTGTCATATCTGCAAAGGCAAAGACGCCGATAGGGAATGTATGTGTTGTGAGGCATCTAAAAGCATTACTGTGTCCCCAGGCAGCTGGAAACAAACACACACACACAGACACACACTTGGAAGGGCCGGGAGTTGAACATACACCTACCTACTCTAACACACTACAGCATTACGCATTTACAGAACGTGCTACCAAGATTACTGAACACAGCACTCCCAGAGGCGTACTTCTAGGTGGGTGTCATCATCCGCAAAGGCAAAGACACCGATAGGGAATGTATGTGTTGTGAGGCATCTAAAAGCATTACTGTGTCCCCAGGCAGCTGGAAACACACACACACACTTGGAAGGGCCGGGAGTTGAACATACACCTACCTACTCTAACACACTACAGCATTACGCATTTACAGAACGCGCTACTGAGATTACTGAACACAGCACTCCCAGAGGCATACTTCTAGGTGGGTGTCATCATCCGCAAAGGCAAAGACGCCGATAGGGAATGTATGTGTTGTGAGGCATCTAAAAGCATTACTGTGTCCCCAGGCAGCTGGAAACACACACACACACACACACACACACACACACACAGACACACACACACACACACACACACACACACACACACACACACACACAGACACACACACACATGGAAGGGCCGGGAGTTGAACATACACCTACCTACTCTAACACACTACATCATTACGCATTTACAGAACGCGCTACCGAGATTACTGAACACAGCACTCCCAGAGGCATACCTCTAGGTGGGTGACATCATCCGCAAAGGCAAAGATGCCGATAGGGAATGTTTAGAGAGTGAGCGGTCTGAAAGCATATTACCGTCCCAAGGTAGACGTACACAAACACGCCAGTGCTGTCATCGGGCCAACTAAATATCTATGGAGCACAACAACACTAAATAGATACGGGATGCGCCACAGACAGTACACCCTTCGAGAGAGCAACAAGTGTGTTCAATGTAGGCATCCATCGTGACATTGAAATTGGACATCTGGTGCCTGGATGACCACCATGGCTATACAGGATGTCAATGGCCATGCCCACATGCTTAGTATCACACGTCTGTTTGGAATGTACTGTGTGTCCATCTACACAACGGTGTACTGGGCATGCTCACACACTTAGCTGTTGCAAAGGGCCATCTTGCATGCACACGGAGTCTAATCACGGAAGGGCGCAGAGTGGAATGTACTGTGTGTCCATCTACACAACGGCGTACTGGGCATGCTCACACACTTAGCTGCTGCCAAGGGCCATCTTGCATGCACACGGAGTCTAATCACGGAAGGGCGCAGTGTGGAATGTACTGTGTGTCCATCTACACAACGGCGTACTGGGCATGCTCACACACTTAGCTGTTGCAAAGGGCCATCTTGCATGCACACGGAGTCTAATCACAGAAGGGCGCAGAGTGGAATGTACTGTGTGTCCATCTACACAACGGCATACTGGGCATGCTCACACACTTAGCAGTTGCAAAGGGCAATCTTGCATGCAGATGGAGTGTACACTCAGAAGGGCACAGTAAGGTATAACTGCCCTCACGCACAGGGCGGTCACACATGCAGTGACCTGTACACACACTGCTGCCATCACAGCTGTCACAGGTGCAGGGCACACACGTACACACTGCAGTGTACACTGTAGCTGTCAAGTCAGCACCATGTCGTTGGTGCAGCACTGCACAGCCTTACAGTCCCACAACACCATGTGACACATGACCACTGGGCTGTACAGTGGTGTACACCAGCTGTGCAGAGTACACATGTACCAACAGGGATCCAACAGGTGTTATGCATTGCAATGATACCAGTATACATGAACAGGTTGGCTCAAGACATACCATGGCCCTTACACAGCTGTGACACCTGACTGTTGCTGTACACCAATGAACACACATCTGGGTATGTCATACATGTGATTGTGTGGATGTGTGCATGGACTGCACACACAACACATACATACATTGCCTTTGATGTACCTCGTGCATAACACTGGCCTAATCAATGCTACA
>NC_056728.1:741839959-741894959 GCF_019279795.1 Protopterus annectens
TTCTCCTATTAACAATCAATATCGATATTTCACTTCTACTTCATGCATTCTGCACCTTACAAGTTACATTATTAGTCCCTATATTACTGATTCTTACACTGTTTAGAAGCAAATATTCCCTCCAACTTCTCAACTTCTTTCCTTGAAAGATTCTGTTTGCTTTCTTGCCAGTAGCTGTACATTAATATTTATTGGTGAATGCATTGTTCGTAAATTTTGTTCATTTTCTAAACTGAAATATTTTTATTATCAGTGGATCATGGCCTAAAAGATGGACAGAAGGAATTTGAATTTATTGACACAGGTACTAAAAGAATAAAATCCTTAATCATTACAGGTCTGTGTGTAAATGTATGCATCGCCACTGCTATTATAAACCTCAGTAGCAATAATATACTCCTCCAACATACCTCTCAACTGTACAGATTTTCATAGAATGTCCAGATTTTTACCTCATATTCGTGATACATTTTTCATAAAATTGTAGTTTTCTGGCAAATTAGTGGCAAATCATTAAAGATTAAAGATAGAAAACAATGACAGTAATTTGAGTATCAGACTTCATACCCTTCAGACAATTCATGCTAATGCAAAACTTGTTATTCTATCAACTTTCTAAGTCTGTAAGAGTAATATTTAAAATGTGTCCCTACTTTTTGGCCTTTGTCCCACTTTTATATATGGCTTTGTCCAGATTTCTTGCTTTAAGAGTTTGAGAGGTATGTGCTCCAACTGTCGTGGAAACATTTTGAGTGACTATTTCACATTGACAGACACCTGGGTCTACTATGGCAAATCCTATCTAGATGCATTAATAATTGGCTTTTGTGAAACAGAAAGGAGAATCATAAACTGTGTTGCTGCATCTTCAGTGCAGTTGGAAAATATTGATATTTCTTATATTTTTCTGTTCTTGGTTCTTACAAAGCAGATTTTTTCTCAGTGAGCTGATCTCTTTTTTTCTTCTAGTTTCCTTTCAGATTACTAGAGAACTTTCTGTATCCATGTTGTTTCTTAAACATGTTTTTGCAAAGTTCTCTTTGTCAGACAAGATTTTAATGCCTGAACCATTCTTAGTCTACTGATTTTACTAAACTTCAGTTTTCATACATTGAACCCCTAACAAAATTCACGCATGTGGAAATATTTATTAACTATTTGGCTACCACAAGGATGTCTGTTAGTGGATCTTGAATTAGAAGACATAACGTCCAGATGCAAGATATGAAATGGACTCAGTGAAGGTGTCTTTCTGCATTTAGTGAAGTACAACAAAAATGCTATACCAAATAAATCTTAATGCACTTTTGAATACATGTTATTGCTGAGAGACTCATAGTTTCAAAATATTGAGGCAATCTAAAGGATATACTTATTATTTGCATGGGACTCTCACAGCAATGCACATTATTGCCTCTACTGGCATGGTACTTGCTTGTATCAGCATTTGCAATGGGACCTGCAATTTATGGGATCGAAAAACAATTCTTGATGAGTAAATGCATATGTTACTGCTCAATGATGTTTACCACCATAAGGTATTACCTTCTAAGCCAGAAATTAAAGCTATCAATGTGTATGCTCTTATGGCAAGGATGTAAGATGAATATATATTTTATGGCAAATAAATTGACAGTTACCTCCACATTTGGAAGCCTGCACTTCATTTGCAAAATATATTCTCCTATATTTGGGAGCGTTCCAGTAACTCCCAATATACAACCAGTTCTAAATGCATCTTGCATGTAATAGCTTTGACTTTTTTTAGATTAAGAACTACTTTAATTTATTATCCATGAAAAGAGGGTGAACATTTGATGTTGATGGGAAATATAAACCTTTAGCAGTTAACGTCATGAGTCAGTGATGTTAAATAACTATGTTAAGCATCCTAACAACAAATATGTTGAAATTCACTACAGTTGCAAACAAGCATGCAGTTAATTCTCACATAGCATCTCATTAAGTTAAAACAGTTTTCAGTACTGTCCTCAGAAATATCATTTTTGCTCTCTCTCTCTCTCTCTCTCTCTGTCTCTAGCAGTAGATTTAGGAATCCATAGTCATTGTTTGTGTGTTTACATTTGTTAACCATGTTAGTCTCACTTGGTTGTAGCCTATTTTCTGAGGAGACCTAAGATGATATCCATTATCACAAAAAGGCACCCCCACAGAGTAAATGTTCTGGTGATGTAAGGTATAAATATAACAAATGGTAAGAAGCACATCCACTGGAACAAACACAACTGTCACGCCATATCTTCAGAATTGAAAAAATCTTGTAAACGGACAAAAAGTTGCCAGATATACCACAACTATAATTCCAATACTTTTATTGACAAAAGTAGGTAAGCGCTTTCACCATAAAGGCTTCATCAGACCAATCAATTACTAATGAATGCGAGATTTAAACCATTCTTAAATACACTTCCTCATGAATAATTCAACATTACAATGCAGTAAAAGTGCTGACATCATTTTCTTAATAAACACGCCTAACTTGCAGCTCATACAAAGCTGTTCAATCCTGTGCATATAATAAAAAAATATAAAAAATAAATAAATAGAATTGACTATGCTTAAATACCAAAATAAAAACAAAAATACGAATAAAACACTATGCATGGTATTGAATGTATAAGATTTGCAGAGTCTGATTCATACCATACAAAAAGTACAGCCTCTAATTATCGATATTAAAATAAACTTATACAAACAAGTAGATATGTATATAAAATTAGAGTGTGTATGAAACAATCTCATTTAATGGTTTTAATTCTTCTATTATGTAGTACTGGTTTCAGGGGGACTTTATCATTAAGCCCCGTTTTTTTGTCTGCTCTTAGTCTTATAATCCATTTTAGTTCACAATTCTCTGTGAAATATGTGGGAACAGATAGACAGTCATTAGTGATAAATTTGTCACGCAGAAGTTTAACTGTCTATGAAATGCAAGTCCTTAATAAGGGATTATCATTTATACCTACCAGTAGAAGTGATCTATCAGATACTATTATAGATTTAAAAATGTTCACACGTAACATTCAATTAAAATTTGAACATGGTTGTAACACTAATATCACAGAAGGGCCAATATTTCATACGCCAAGTACATGCACTCCTAATTTACATCCTTTGCTAGATGTTTTCACAAAGCTAGTGGAAGATGAAATACATAGGATGAATACATCTAGGAGAGATAAAAGAAGTAATAACCTTACCTTTAAACAGAGAGAAGCAATAAATGATCTAAGCAATGATGATTCTACAATCATTAGACCAGCAGATAAAGGTGGTCCCATAGTGATTATGAATAAAGATAGTTACAGTGAAAGTATGATAGCATTATTATAGGAAGAAAAATTCTATTCTAGAATTAATATGGAGGTGGTTATAAATAAAGTTTTTAGAATTTATGATATGTTGGATGATATTTTGAAAAGTGGTTACATTAATTTGTAAATATTCAAATTTTTAAGGGTGGACAACCCACTAATACCGATCATCCAAGGACTTCCCAAAGTACACAAATGCTCCAACAACCCTCCGATGAGACCATTTTTAGCTGGGAGAGGGTGGGTGACCGAGCCCTTATCTATTTACCTAGGACACTTTTTTAGATCAGTAGTGGATGCTAACACTTATATTTTGAAAGACAGTAAGCAATTTCTAATTGACCTGTATGATTACATGAGAAATGTAATGAATAATTAACAGTACATATTTTTTACATTAGATGTAAAAAGTCTTTTTACTGTAATACCTAACGAATAAGGTATTGAAAAAGTACATAGGTACATGTTAACACATTCAATAAATGACAGAGGATCAGTTGATTTAATGGTTCTGTTCCTTGAGACGATCCTGTACAATAACATCTTTATATTTGATGAAGCAATTTATATTCAAAATGATGGCATAGCTATGGGCACTTCTTGTGCTAATAGCTACGCCAACTTTGTTATGGCCAGTTGGGAAGAGGAAAAATTGTTTCCTTTAGAGAGTTACAATGTGAACGTTGGGTTTTACAGACGTTTCGTGGATGACTTGTTTTTAAATTTGGACAGGTGATGAAGCAACTTTAAACAATTTTGTTTCAGAAATAAATAGCTTGACCGAATTTCTAAGTTTAACAATGGATCACTCACGAAATAGCATATAATTACTAGATATACACATTGAGAGGTTGGAGAATGGCCTCTTGAACACAGGGGTACATAGGAAGGCTTGCCATAGGAACACACTGTTGCATCGAAATAGCATGCATCCTCTGTATGTTTTCAAAAATGTAGCAAAAGGTCAAGCCATGAGGGCATCTAGGTTAAATCCGACGTAAGCGGGATATGATCTTGAGTTATTAGATTTAAATGCAAGGCTCTTAGAAAGGAACTATAAACTGAATGAGGTGAATGTGGCCATTGAAGAGGCTTGTGCAGTGAGAACAACTAAAGCCCGTCCTTATTTTTCTAGTGTAAGCACTCAATTGAGAGAAGCAGCAAAAGAAAGAACAAGCAGTCAAATGAGACTACCAATGTTTTATACCTTAGATATTAATAGTTTGAAGAATATAGTACAGAAACATTGGGATGTTTTATTATTAGATGAGAAGATAAGAGATATAGTAGGAGAACAACCAAAGTTCCTATTCAAGAACAGAAGGAACTTGAAACAGATCCTATGTTTACCAAAGAATCCAAGAAAGGAAATTAATAATAATATAGTACATGGAACGAAACCTTGCAATAGATGTAATTTTTGTAATTCTATAGTCCTTAGGATTTCTTTTATACACCCAGTTACACAATATGAACATACTTTATACATGCATGCGGATTGTCAAACAGAACATGTAGTCGACCTTGCCAGGTGTGTGTCCTGCAGTGCATTTTACATAGGCAAAACCAACAGGAAATTGAGAGAAAGTATGAGGGAACATGTATACCACACACGCATTGGTTCTGAACACAATGCACTAGTGAGACACACTTTGGCAGCAGGATTGACACATTATTTTAAGTTTTCAGCACTACAAGTTGTCGATCCGAGCATTCGGGGAGGGGATGTCAAAAGTTTCACAGAGAATTGTGAACTAAAATGGATTATAAGACTAAGAGCAGACAAAAAAATGGGGCTTAATGATAAAGTCCCCTGAAACCAGTTCTACGTAATAGAAGCATTAAGACCATCAAATGAGATTGTTTCATACACACTCTAATTTTATATACATATCTACTTGTTCGTATAAGTTTATTTTAATATTGATAGTTAGAGGCTGTACTTTTTTGTATGGTATAAATCAGACTCTGCAAATCTTATACATTCAGTACCATGCATAGTGTTTTATTCGTATTTTTGTTTTTATTTTGGTATTTAAGCATGGTCAATTCTATTTATTTATTTTTTATATTTTTTTATTATATGCACAGCGTTGAGCAGCTTTGTATGAGCTGCAAGTTAGACGTGTTTAGTGTTAAGGAAATGATGTCAGCACTTTTACTGCATTGTAATTTTGAATTATTCATGAGGAAGTGTATTTAAGAATGGTTTACATCTTGCATTCATTAGTAATTGATTGGTCTGATGAAGCCTTTATGGTGAAAGCGCTTACCTACTTTTGTCAATAAAAGTATTGGAATTATTGTTGTGGTATATTTGGCAACTTTTTGTCCATTTACAAGATTTTTTCAATTCTGAAGATATGGCGTGACAGTTGTGTTTGTTCCAGTGGATGTCACCATTTGTTATAAGATGATATCCACAGTGACTTAAAATAATTTGGTGCAAACATTAGTGGAATTCCCTATTTCTTTTTCATAAGTACTATGTGATTTTGAAAATTCACTTGAGCCACACCAGCTCAGGAAACGGACAGCTCAGCTTATCATTTCATGTCAAGGACAGGCTATCACTTTTTTGTGATTCAGAGTAAACTTCACCAGTCCAAACAGAAGGTGGAGGGGTTTAAAGGGAAGGAAATGCACACTTATTGTACTCCAGTAGATTTTGCTACATTTACACCACTTCTAATTATAGTGTACTAAACAAGCACAGACAACCATTTTTTCTAACAAATAATGACAACCTGCAGGTTAAAACAGTTACGTAACAAAACATTCCAAATACCAAGGAACAGTAACATTTTCATTTCTTCTAGTTTTCTACCTTATCCATCCTAGTTATATTTCAACCACTAATGCTACACTCATTCAGCAGTAATGTGGTTCATGTTGTGGTTAATGTGGTTCGTGTAGTTAAATGTTACAGTGTCATATAGATTCTTCACTTGGAAGCTAGGTCTTCAAAATGCTGCTTGTTCAAATGAAACAATGTATGCCAAATGTTACAACCACAGAAGAATGACAGTATCAGTGTATTTTTGAGTTATCCCATAGTGTTAAGGATACATTTTATCTATCTTTCTATCTATCTGTCTATCTATCTATCATCTATCTATCTATCTATCTATCTATCTATCTATCTATCTATCTATCTGTCTAGCTATCTATCTAGCTATCGATCATATATCTACCTGTCTGTCTATCTAATCTATCCATCCATTCATTTTACAAAAAGACCAGCTTATTTTTAATATTAGTTGGAATAAATAAAAGAAGGCTATTGTTTGAACAAGCTAAAACTAAAAATAAAAAACTAAATAGTTAAAAAACAATAAGCTGGCACACACAAAGCTGGCTGTGTAATACATTTCAGACATACTCCATTAAAACGTGTATGGGAAACTAGATGTAAAAAGTAAAAAGTAGAGACACGTCACGTTGAATGCACACTATATGTTTAAAATTTGCATTTTCCTATATTAATTAATAGTGATAATAAGAAGTGCTTAACATACCATCCCTTTAAGAACTTAGTTAGTATAAACAATACTTTTTACTTTTTACATCTAGTTTCCCATACACGTTTTAATGGATTATGTCTGAAATGTATTACACAGACAGCTTTGTGTGCACCAGCTTATTGTTTGGCGTTTATCCCTCATTTTAACTATTTATTTTAACTATTTAGTTTTTGACATCAGCCACCTCCCTTGGTTTTAAACTTGTGAGAATTGCTGATGAAGCTTTTTTTGAATAAAATTGCGTTTTGAACCTTTGCATACTCGACTTTTTGGAGCATCGTATTTGTGTTAGTTGGAATAAAAGTATGATGATTTCTAGAGAACAATTTGAATGTTACTAGGCACTAGAAAAATTAGACATGTTGGCTGTACCTAAGAGCAGTGAACAGTGCAACACATGAAGGAACATGTTTCCCAATTCAGCAGTTGTGATCGCTTACACAGGAGGTGCTGTCAAGCAGTGGGAAAACTGTGACATGTATGCATGTTTACTGAGCTAGTTGAATCTTGAGGCATAAAAATACACAATGAGGCAATTGGAATTTATTTTGAGGGTATCTGAAAAAAGAAGATGCCCTTTTCATCCTCTTCATCCATAACACTGGCATACATTGGTTATAGCAAATGATGTCTTCAGTAAGCGTTACACTTGTTGTTCCTCACTGGACATACGACACATTAAAGTACCCATTTTGGGAAGTCCATATTTAAAAGTAGGGTAAAGGCATGAGCTGCTGTACATCATGCAGGTAAAGTTTCTCTGTAGCTCCCTGTCCTCTCTTGGCTAAATTTTATCTCAGTTTGTGTCAATGACTGATCTAGGAGAAGAAAATAACTATTTTAATCTGCTTGCCCATTACACTTGGGGATGCCTCAAAAGACTCCTTGGACAATCAAATTTTGAAACAATCCCTGGAAATGTTGCAATCAGGTTCACTTGAAACTAAGGGGCTTCAAGACTGGATACAAAGGTAACAGAACAGTGTACAGGAAATTCAGTTAGAAATGCAACAGTTGCAAACACCAATGCATGAAACAAGTGAGAAATTAAAACAACAGAATGATCAGATTAAACAGTTTGAGTCTGAAGTGACTCTGTTGAACAAAAAATCTGATGGCTTTGATAGCCATCAAAGAAAGGCCAATATATGGCTCGTGATGATGCCAAAAGATGTGGATGATGAAGATTTGATATTTTTTTCTAGAAAAAATATCTTCCTACCCTTAATATACTGACTGTGATGGACTGGGATACAGAACAGATACATAGGATTAGGAAAAAAGAGACAATGCCAAGACTATTACATAAATTATAGCTTGATTACACTCTATACAGTGAAGGAGTGGATCTTAAATAACACTTACTTGTTTAATGGTGTTCACATAGATGGTGTTTGTGTAGATGGCATAAACATACATGCCTACCAGGTCTTCAAAGCTCTTTTCATAAAAAGGACAACCTACTTTGAAATTTGGAAGAAAATGAAATGTTTGTGTTTGGTTTTCTGGGTGGCTTTTGCAGCAGTCCTGGTGGTAGTGTTGTGGTTGTGGCACAAAAGAACCCCTTCAAGACACTGGCGGCTGTCTGTAAATTCTTAAGGCAGTGGAAGGCTTCTGTGTGAGGTAGCTCTGCAGCATGGCAATAAAGGAGCAGAAATGGCATTGGATACCCTCGTCAAACAAGTAGAAGGGATGATGAGTCAAGATATGTACCGGGGTACACATTATCATAGATAGAGGGATTACAGCATTGAGGAGGAACTATTGGAAGTAGCTGCTGTTTCCAAGAGGAACAAAGAAGTGACAGTCATTTCAAATGTGGTGTGTCTTGAGGTGTCACGGATTAGATATGGTCACATTTTAATGGAATCTGGGTAGGAGCAACTAAAAGGAGACTGGGACATTTTTAATTTAGAGCAGGATGAGCGAATCATACTACAAGATGATGTGCCCAGTGCTTCTAATAAAGTGGCTCCAGAAGGTGATGGCTATTTAGCCAAAAAGTAAAGTGAGCAGGATTAGTCTAGTGTTAAAGATACTGTTCCACATAAAGGCTCAAAATTGATGAAAGGATAGTTAAACAGATAGCATCTAGCTTAACAGTACAGAATTTATATATGCCCTCATTTGGTCCAAGTTATTGTTCAGGTTTTGGACTGATTACTTAGGTTAAAGAGCAATTCTGCTTGAGAATGTTTTGGAATTCTTGTTATTTGTGTTGTTAATGCTGTGCTCATGATTTTTAGTAACTAGATATCCCTGCTATTTTATTTTTTTTAAAATCTTTTATTCAGTAAGGATGCTTCTTATCCTTATAGACTAAGTTCATGGATTTATTTCAATTTTTCTTTCTGTGATGGGGTGATTTATGCATTGCCTACTATTTTTTTTTATGGGGAAGCCAGAAGATATATACATCATAAGGTATTTTTTTTGGGAGGGGCTTTCAAGGTAGTTTTAGCTGTAGCTGTTGTGTTAAGGAGGGATGGTAATATACTAGTGAGAGTAATGGGGCAGTCCATGCATGCTGTCAGCATTTCCTCAAGTGTGGTCCCAAGTGTGCCTAAAGCTCTGGGGCTGGGCTTATATCAGGCAGGGATCCAAGGGTCTGGCCAGACCAAATCTGGTAAGAGGAGAGAGCTGTTGAGTTGTCTGATGGGAGGGTCACTGTTATCACTTGGAATGTAGAGGGTATTAGTCACCCAATCTAGAGAGGTAGGATAAGGAACAAACTTAAAAGACTTAAGGCAAATATCATTTTTTTATTGGAAATCAAACTTAAGAGGAAAAAAGCCTTAAAATTTGGGTGAATGATTTGGAAGTGAAAGGTTCTGGCAGAGTGATGGGTGGGGGCAATTGTTCAGGTTGTTACTGTGTTAAAATAAAATGTAAAAATAAAGAAGTCAACCAAGGAGGCTAGATAAAAAATGTATATTCTTTAATGCATGTCAAAAACAAAGGTAGGAAAAAAGGTAAGAAACAGACTAGTAGTTTAATTTATCTGCACCAGGTGACTTGTTAGCTGGTATCTGATTGGCACATGTTTCAAGGGAATGATGCGCTGTTTTTATGAATGAGTGTGTTTTACGAATGAGTGTGAGTAACATATCGGCCATGTGTCTTTTTTGCTTTGACTTTACTGATTTGGCTTTATACAATTAAATCCAAGTGTTTTTAGGTAGCTTTATATGGTCTGAAGAAGTGGTTGTTACTATGAAAGTGCTTACCTTTGTTCCTATCTTTGTTTTTGATATGCATTAAAGAATATACATTTTTTATCCAGCCTTGGTAGTGGATTTCTTTATATTTACAATTCGGTACATTTTGGATTGTGTTTGACTTAAACTCAACAGTTCTTGTTTCTCATTCAGATTGTTAATGTCATGGTCTTACAGGAAGACAAGGAGAGGAGATGGACTATTGCTCCTTTTCAAGGGCAAAGAATGGATTGTAGGAGCTCTATATAGATCCAATCTGGACAGTTTCTTTTGCAGATTATTACAGTCACGAGCAGGGGATATTGGCTTACTGGAAGAAAGAACTAATAGGTGGGGATTTTAATATAGATCTCAAATGGGAGTGAGATAGGACATTTGGCTGTAAGGAAAGGAAACACAGCAGGTAGTTTCTCAATGGATTACCAAGTGTGGCTGGATCGATGGTCATCAACACCCTGTAGACATATAATTTACAATTTCATGTAATTTACATTTTCTGGGGATGAACATTTTCTGGGGATGAACAAAGGTAAATCAGTAGATTGGATAGATTCTTAATCAGAGGGAGGGGTCTGTTTCAAATAGATAATACCTCCATAGCAGAGAAGTGTATTTCTAATCATGAGCATGAGCTGTTAACACTGACCTTTCCACAGACTCAAATTCAGAGAGGAAGATGGAAGTGGAAGGCAATGGTATGGGTGGACAGTAAAATAAAAGAGGAAGGGCAACATGTAAGGTTGGAAATTCCTAAATGGAATGAATGAGTAGTGGAGTCATTTTGAAGAGCACTGCATAGGGCTGTATGGACACTGGGACAGAGACTGAGAAAGGACATTAGTTCTATAAGACAATAGGAAGAAGAGTTGATGGCCCTTCAAGTCTGGCAGATTTCAAGATCAATTGGCAGGCTGATGTAGAGAAATAACTGCATATTCTCCAAATGAAAATTAATACTGAAGAGTTAGAAACCAGGGTGATGGAAAAAGGTTTTTTTAAGTTGCAAAGATGTGTGGTGGTACTGAAAGTAAAAACAAGGAAAATGGTTAGAAGCAAGAAAGAAAGACATGCATAAAGAATGTATTATTGCTTCAGTTCAAGAGGGGATAGGACATTAGTCTATGATATGACAAACATCCAGAAAATTTGGGGGGTATTTTTTAGGGATTTGTATAAGTAAAAGGGAAATGACACCAGTAAATGTCAGATTTGGGTGGTTAGTTTAAGCTGGCAAAGACATATTTTATCTCATTTAGAGAAAGAAGTTTTGCTTAAAGACATCTCAGTGCATGCATTACTGGAGATAATAAACAGGTTTAGAGTACAGAAATCCCTGGCAAGTGATGACTTTTCTGTGGAGTTTTACAAAATGTTTCAAGATGTCCAGGCTGAGTATTTGATGTCGACTGACATATTACCAGGTGCTTTTACAAGGGCAGTGGTGATATTGCTCCTACAGGTTCAAAGGATAGACGCTATCCGGAAAACTACAGGCCTATAGCATTGATAAATGCAGTTGTGTAGATACTAGAAGCAGTCTTAGCCAAAAGACTAGAGTTGTCTTTCCTCCTTAGTTAGGGAAGGTCAAAGAGAGTTTACATAGGGGTAAGTAACTGAGTGTAACTGGTGGCTACTAAGTCAGAAAAGAAGAAAGAGGAAATGTGGGAATTATATTCTAATGTAGAAATAAGCCAGCAACTGGTGGACAGTTCGTAATGGTAGTTTATTTATAAGCTACCAGAAATGCATATAAGCTCATAAACATAAAATACAATATGGCCTTCTTCAGTGTATAGATATAGAGTCCATTATGCAGTGCTTTTAAATACACATCAAAAAAAGCTGATTGGTTAAAAATACCAAGCTTATTAATATTAATCATTGTACAAACATACATACAAAATCAAATACACAGATATTATATATGTATCAATCAAATATTACATATCAAAATATAATATCAAAATTAAATGTATTAGAAATATAATGTATGTAATTGAATATAATACAATATGTTAGACCAGATATATTTATAAATATTCATTCAAACCTGGACTAAATAGTGCACCAAGTTTGGTGATCCATTTCTTTTCTTTCATATCAAGTTTTCTATGCCAGCCACATTTATTGGTTCTATCACCAATAATTTTATCAATAACTGTAAAGTGAAATTTGGCCTTATTATGTACAAGTGTGTGTTTGTATAGTGCGTTAGATGATTTTTTACATCTAATGTCACTCAAATGTTCGGACACCCTTAGTTTAACTGATCGAGAGGTTTGCCCAACATAAAATGAGTGACAGGTACAGCTTGCCATGTAGATGGCCCAATCAGTATTGCAATTGGCAAAAAACTGAATGTCAAAGACTTTGCTACTGTTTCTGCTTGTGAATTCTTTAGTTTTTATCATATGTTTACAATAGGAAAAGAACCAATAAGTTTGTCCCCCAAAATGGTTGTTTGATAAGCCTGTGTTAAGGAAGATTCAAAATGATGCTTGTAATGATTAAAATACCCTGCCAAGTTCTTTCCTTTACGAAAGGAAAATGAACATTTGTTGGGAATAATTGCCTTAATTCTAGCATCTGCTTCTAGTATATTCCAATTATCCCTTATAATTTGGGTAAAATTATTTGTGTTTCTTCCATATGTGGTTGTGAATCGTAATGTGTTAGTTTTGGCTGGTTTCTTTTTATATTTCAAAAGATCTGATCTGTGTAAGCCTGAGGCATGCCTATGTGCCATTGTAACATATCCTGATTTATAACCCCTATCCTGAAACCTATTACACAAATCCTGAGCATGGTAATCAAAACTAGTATTGTCAGAACAGTTTGATTCTGATGAATTGAGACTTTGGAATATTTCTGGCGATATGTTTTGGATGAAAGCTGGAGGCATGGAGTATAGTGTAATTTTCTGAATACTATCCATATTTCTTGTGATCAAAACATCCAAAAATGTTATAGATTTTTGATCATGTATTTATTATCATTCAAATAATCCATAAATTCTTGAAGAGATGAAACATCTGATCTCCATACCATCCAGCAATCATCCAAATATCTTCGCCAGATGTCAATGTCAGGTAAAAACCAATTATGGGTGTCATCATATAAATATATCTGGTCTAACATATTGTATTATATTCAATTACATACATTATATTTCTAATACATTTAATTTTGATATTATATTTTGATATGTAATATTTGATTGATACATATATAATATCTGTGTATTTGATTTTGTATGTATGTTTGTACAATGATTAATATTAATAAGCTTATAAATAAACTACAAACTGTCCACACCCCCCAGTGCTGGCTTTATATCTATTACTTGACAATTTTGCCGTCGCAACTCCTTGGCGGAGGGGGACATCATGAAGTTACACGGATTCTTACTTAATGATGGTGGACTGTGTCGGCGTATTTTAGCATTCGGTTGGTGCAGAATACTAATTGCTCTACTTTGTAAACTCTAATTCTGGTTCCTGAATCTGGATGACAACAACATTCGATAATTAAAATCTAACGAAGTTGGTGATTGGTGAGTCGGTACTTTTGCATCGAACATCTTTTTTTTGAGGGGCCTATATACATCAGGTGGTGAGTCGCTATTTTTCTGCATCGAACATTTTCATCTATGGTATGGAGTTGGCTTATATAAAGAAAAATTTCACATTTTGTGACTATTTATTTATCTTTAATATATGTGCAACAATTTATGTTTACTTTGGATAACTTATACATGTTATGTCTTTCTTTTTTCCTGGGTGACACTAAAAGAAATAGTTCAATATAGGATGCTGTCTCAAAACAGATAAAGGAGCATATTGCCCTAAAATACTGGTTAGCCTTTATAAAGGCTCTTTGAAGTTTAATGTAATTATAAGTGCATTATATAATACTTTTTTTTGAAACAATTATCTATTATTGAATGAACAATAAAGTAATATTTTTGTGTTTATGGTCTACGTATTTCTCCAACTAATTTAGAAGCTATATATTTATGATTATCTTTTGAATTAGTTAATTATCTACTAATCTCTCATCATAACTTAATATTGGGTGTGTGGTAATATTTTTGAACATAACATTGCATATTATTTTTTTGTCAGGCCTCTTAACTTTTTTTGTATTGTGGCTCTCCTCAAGATCATCAGAATTATATATTATATTTTCTTTATTATAAATCACTTTGAATTGTTTAGTTTTTAGTTTTGTCATCTTTGTGATGTCATTTTTTCAAGTATGTTATGAATAGAGATATTTATAACACATCCACATTTAATCATATTATAGCTCTGTGACCACCACATTAACAACTTTATTTTTTTTTAGAGGATTTGATTTGTATGCCAATTTCATATAATTCTTTTTTTACTTATGTTATAATTCAAATACCATCATTGTTCTGTATATGGCGTAGAGGTGTAATCACCACCACAAATATATTGCCATTATTGTCAGATTATCTTTAGAAATATATGGGGCGTGGTTATATCTTTGAATTAGAGGAATTATTATGGATCTAAACAAAATATTTCTAGACTTATCACTTACCAATTGGTTTATTGGCAATAATCTAGTGGATTCTGAGAATACTAATTCTTTGAACCAAAAAAAAATGAAAAAAATTTTTTGCTGATCTGAACAAAAATATGAAAAATTTAAGATCCTGTGTTTGGCATCACAAAACTAAAAAAGCTTATTTGACAAAGGGCATTTGTTTAAAATTCAACCATTAGTGGCAGACCCAGATCAGAGTCTTATTAGTGAATGGTCTTCCATTCAGCAGAATGCTCAATGAAGTTTGTCAGCTCATTATCAGACTATTATACTAGAGAATTATTGATAAAAAAAAGTCAGTGTTTAAATAAATTTGAGGAAAAAACAATAGTTATCAAACAACCTCTTTTCTTTCCATTTATTATCTAAACTTAGCATTGAACTATTAACTTTGACAATATTTTGAAGGAAAGAAAGGTTAAAAATGATATTTCTGATAGGAGGAAAACAATAAATAAAAAAAAAAAACAGACATGTCGATTTCAGGATGGACATAAAAAATAAAATAATAAATACACCTAATTAGGGGAGGGGAGAGGGGAGGGAGAAAGCACAAGAAAAAATTATATAAGTCACAAGATACAGATGGATATGACTAACACAAATAACACAGTATACAAATATTTCAAACACTGTACTCACAGATCACCAATTTCACTGTTAAATAAATAATTTATCTTCATTCATTGCTTTTTTTTGTCTGAGAGGGCACAACACAAAGATCTATTCTTATATTGTTATTTAATTAATCTGAAATTATTTTTCAGGATACAAAATACAAGAGAATACCACAGACAGAGTCATTTAAATATCATCATACCTCATGTTTTAAACCCACCCATGCATCCAACTGTGAATTTATTTTTTAATCACTCGTTTACCAATGGCTAATATATCACTGATACTGAAAAGGTCTTGTTTGGAAGAACTAGTAAGGAATAAGGATCTGGTCATTATTAATGCAGACATGCCACTGGACCCTACTCCTGTATTTAAAAAAATGATATTATATCAATGAAAACATTAAACCATTTAACAATCTCTGACCCCCCCAAAACCATACATCTATTTTTTACCAAAATACACAAAGATCTTTGCACCATTATCTGATTTTCTAACTATGCATTTGAAACCTTTACTAAAATTAGTGAGTTTATTATGAACTTAACTGAGCATGTTGGACCAAAAATGTCTTTTCTATAATGATGAATGCTTTTGCAGAAATTATATTCTAATATCAAAAATGCATTTCTTTCATTGGAATGGACTTTTTATTTAAGATCTTGAAGGAGATAGGGTTATGACCTAGCAGAGTTGGTGATTAGTGAGCAAGTGATCCAAGGCGAACAAGGAAGGGATGTCCCCTGTCTCCACTGTTGTTCATCCTAGCTATGAAAACTTCAATGCAACAGGTGTATAGTTTTATTAAAATGTTGCCTGTAAGTGGAAGCATTTTTGCATTCTTGCAGATGACTTCATGCTAGCAACTGATAAGGTAGACCTCATATTACCCAGTGTTAGAGAAATTTTTGAAAATTTCAAAATATTCAGTGATGGAATGTAATTGGACCAAAACTGTCCAAGTAAGGGTAGGTATATCCTTATGTAAGATAGGTGAAAAAAGGATCTCTAGAACATTAAAAGTAAAATGCCTGGGCAAGATTATGGAAGGAGCAGAGCAGGCACCAATAAGTACTAATCATTTGCAGCTATGTACAATGATTTTGTATTTGTTTGTGAAATGGCCTATGGTTTTTACAGTGATTGGTTAATTTAATTTAATTAAAATGATGATCTTCATCAGAGTGTTATACCATAGTAGACATTTACACTTGTTTTTCAGTTATTTCAAATGGTTGCCAAGAAATAAGAGTATGTCAGATAACTTTGTTAGGAATAACAATTGCAATCCTACTGCCATTGTTAGGAATAACAATGGCAGTAGGATTGCAAAGGGTAGGTTGCGCCTTCTTAGACAATGGGGAGAGAGGGAAAGATGCCAAATTTTGGTCTGTATGCCCTGCTTTCTGCATCAGCTATTGTTCTATCCCAAGTTCCCTTGTCCCAGGATAGAGGTTTAAAAATTGGTGGGGAAAACCACTTCAGCAGTAAGGATAATGGATACATTAGTTAAAGAATTACAGGCTACCCAATTTTTGTACTGGATTAGGATAAACCCATACATTGGAAGAAATGGCAAAAAAAGGGATAAATTGTGTTAGAACATTCAGTTCAATGGGAGGAGAAAGCGGTGCATAAATTCAAAGAATGGCCCATTCTCAGATTTAAATTTCAGCTATCAAGGGAATGCGGCTACAATGTTGTTGTTCTTCTTTTTTTGGCTTTTCTCGGTTAGGGGTCATTACAGCGGAACTCCAGTCCGCTAATGATTGGCAGTAGATTTTTTATGGTGCCAAGGTGCCAGTTCGATGCCCAACCTTCATATGAACAATTAAAGCAGGCTGTGACAGTATGGTGGAACACGATCCCATGGATTCACTAAACTCTGTGTAGGCTTAGCGTGAAGCCTACACAGAGTTTACATTTTTGCATGATGACCAGCAGTGCTAATCTTGTATGCTTGCCATTCATCAAGCCTACATGGATACAAGTGAGGTTTTGCAGTCAGCAGCAGTGTTTCCAGCCAGAAAACTGTGTAAGCAGCACAAAGGCACATAACACAAGCAGACAGGTTTATCTGTGGCCAAACATGTCCTGAGATATTGCGGGACAGCCACAATGATTACCAGAGCTAAAATAAATGTAATTAATGCAGTAATAACCCATCATACAAAAGTATACTCAGTGAAATGTACAACACAGCATGTTCTTGGCATATTGAACTAAAGCTTTTTTGATGATCATCAAGGGTACATAGAATGCAGTATAAATTCACTAGTGTGGGGAGGTGTGCCTATTAAAAAGAGCCACAGACATGAATGGTACAAATGAAGAAAGAGGAAGAGGGCACATGAAACATGACAATGTACACCAGATAAGGGTATGTCAACATATGTACACACCAAAGACAAGTCAGTAGCATGAAAAGTAATGACAGATGTACATATTACTGTACATACTGCTGTTTTACCTCCTGTGTTGGTATGTTCATATAATCACACAGTTACAGTATATATGTGCCTGTCACGCAAGGTTACATATCAGTGGAGATGACTGGTTGTAATATAAACACTGTAACATGATCACTGAAGAATACATTTAGCAAGGACAGCATATACAATAGGGGTATGTGCATATTGCGAAGGTGTTCACAATGACTCACTTGAATGTGACTGAAATGTCAGTATAGCTCTCAACCAATCAGGGACAAATAGCAACAGGCTTATGGACAACAATAGACAGAAGCAAGCACAGTCATGGACAATATTAGAATAATACCACCATTAATCATTGACATTGACATAAAATATGAGATTGTGAGTTACACACATTTTGCAGGAACACAGTTGTACAAGTATAATGATTTGTCACTAATCTATAAGGGAATCAAGCACACCTTCCTCAAAAATGACCAATTTTTGGAGGTGTTAAGAGGGACACTGTTACACCTGTAGTTTAAGTTAGGAGCAATCCTACCTAGCTAGCTGTAGAGGTTTGCATAACACATACACCACAATCTACACTTGCAAGAATGTAATCCATGCTATCAATGTTGTAAATGAGCTGTGTTTTTATTGGGTGCATCACATGAAGACATATCACACATGTATTTTGTAGAACACCTTGAAAGGAAGTCTGCATAATCATTTCCTAGTTTTATACATCAGAGAGTATACTTATATATGTCCAGAAAGATGTGTGGAAGCTCAATGTGGTAGTGATATACTTAAGTAAATCATCCCTGGAAGACATAGGTACTGGCCATATGGATGACAACACGTAAAACTACATACTAGCATGAGAGGATTCCCTACATGCAGCTGTGCATTGCATTCATCTGCCACAGGTTATAGCAATGGATATTGTCTTAAGCATCTGCAATTGTTGTGTGAATTAAGAAGTGATTCATTAATGGTACAGCAATATGCAAGACTGATGGCAATGCATCAGTATGCCCATGTACACAGAAATTACAGCACTGGAACGTGTAACATCAATGAGGGAGGACACTGTCACTGTGATACTGTTCAAATACCAAATGATACGTGGACCCCACTTTATATTAGCACATGTCAAACCCAGGACATGTGTTACATGATTACTGCCACCATGACATGGCCAATGGAAATGTTTATACTACCAAGAAATCCTGACATGTATGCATAACTGTTCATGCAAACTATTAGGTGGTAATATTGACATGGTGTACTGGTATATCTATGATGCTGTACTGTCACACTATAGCTGCACATAGGATAAAATTGTACAGTATATATATATATATATATATATATATATATATATATATATATATATATATATATATATATATATTTATATGTATATATATATATATATATATATATATATATATATATTTATATATATATAGGTTCAAAGGAGAGTGCTAGGCTAAAGTCTCAAGATCCCATAAAAGCCTGGCCATGTGTAACATGTGTTTCACAATTTTAAATAGCTAAATGAATGATGTTCACACAGGTATGCGTGAGTTTTTGCTATGTTGTCTAATAGCATCTGCCTCTGCCCATGAGGGACATGGCTGCAATAACAGGAATACAATCATGATTAGCCGTCCATTGATCTTGGTTGCACTTGAAGAGGGTCAGGCAAGGCCTTTTGTTTACATGACTGGGAAGGTTGTTCCAGAGAAGGGCTAGTGTCTGACAGTTGTATCTATTACTACAATGTGATTTATTATATCAGAGGCTCGGTTAACATCCTTGAAACAATTGACCTTCGTGGAGTTTGCATTAGCAAAGTTTAACATTTCTGTCATGGCCAGATTGGAGGCTGCCCTTTAGGCAAAACACAGTTCAACCCTTAGTAGTCTGTAGGAGATATAATATAGTGATAGGACTTTCAATTTCTCCACATAGGACTTGTTGTTTATACCATGCATCTTCTTTGTGTGGTAACTCTGGGGTTGTTCCACCTGTTGCAGATGTGTGGTGCGGTACATGGATAAAGGTGCATTGTACTCAATTATTGGCATGATGAAGGCTGAAAACAATGAAATTATAATGTCCTTTGATGTGGATGGTCTGCCTATATTTAGAAGTTGTGCTACATCCAGTGAATTTGCCACCACTGTGGTTACATGCTAGTGGAAGTTCAGATTACTATCTACCTGATTACCCAGGTCACGTACCACTACTTATAGGGATGCACTGTCTATATTGTAATTAGCTTGGGTATTTAATTTCAAAAAGAAAATAATTATGCTTTTTGTTTCATTTAGTGTGTCTCTATGGCTCTGGCAACAATCTTTTTTGTGCATTAATACTTTATGTGTTACATCAATAGCGTTTTTGGATTCAATAATTGTCCACAATTTGCAGTTGCCCACAAATATGGTTAGACAAAGACTGTCTAAGTTTGTCTTGACATCTAAGAATTAAATACTGAACAGGAAAGGGCCAAGTACAGAAGCCTGAGGTATGGCTCTTATCACTGGCCCCTTGCTAGAGGTGAATTCCCAAACTTTGACAGTATATGCCTTGTCTGTGATCCATTTGTCTGCTCACTTGGTGACATAAGTGTTTATGCCTGCTTGAGGCAGTTCCTTTGTAATAACTAATTGTGGTTTTGTATCAAAAGTCTTCACCAGGTCAAGGTATCTGGGATGCACAGTCTTTTCCTTATCCATGACTTTGGTGAACTTCTTGAAGAAGTTATCCAGGTTTAACAAACATGATGTAGCTGTAACAAATCAAAAATGTGTTGGCTACACATTCATGAGATTACTTGTGCCCTGTTTGATATGGTCCATGATGAATCTTAGGACTGCCTCACAGATGAGGAAAGTCAGGCTTATTGGTCTATAATTCCCTGGATGAGAGGATGTTTTCGCCTTGTCCAGTTGGATGACTGTTGCTTTACGTGCTTTTCACAGAACATAGGCTTTCTGGAAACCGTGTTTAAGTAGGGATTAAACTGTCTCTGTTAAGTCAGGGTTTAAGATCTTGGGAAGGCAACTGTTGTCAGGGCCCATGATGATGTGTTATTAACCTTATAGACAGCATAGATGTGCTACTATCCTGAGAAAATGATCTGAGAATTGTTTATGTGTATACTTTGGCAGATGGCCAATGGGGAGTGGGTGTGAGGTATGATCCAATCTATCAGCTAACAGATTGCCTATTTTCTCCAGTTGAGTATGGCATGTGGAATCCACAAACATCTCAGCAATTAGTTGTGCTTTCCCCTTAACAATTCATACTTATTTAAAAATGTTTTGTGACATCTCCAGCTACAACCTTGAGTTTGTATCACATGCCTTGCAGTGGTATTGATTACACAGTCATACAACTCTACCTATGCCATGTAATTACATCAGTTGTACATCATATGCCTATATGTTTTTCATTGGAAAGCTGTGTGTACTTTCTCTGAAATGGGTCTATGACACTGGATCGAAAAGTCCTTTCATAGAACGGCTTTTAGATTGGAAATACTGTTAATAGAAGTCACTTTTGTGAGATCGCAGTACAGTAAAAATTGGAAAATTTGCCCTTTCCTCACTGTAGTGTGATCTCAGAGTTGGTATATATATTTACGGGGGGTGTGGGAGCGCATCCCCCCACAAAATTGACTTCTGTTAATGGCATTTTCGGTTTCAATGTCATAATATAGACCCCCCCCGAAACAACATATGGACACATTACAAGTGAGGTGGATGTGACTCATGCAGTACAGTTACTGACACAAAACCTGATAAGCACAAAATGCTGTTGGTGACTACCTCAGTAATCCTTGGGAATAATCAACACAATTGCACATACACAATGCATTTTCCAAGGTTGAAATTTGCATCACAACTGATGTGATATGTTTGTGTATATAACATTATTACAACATGTGGATGAAATAAGATGTATTTGCCCATGTACTCAGTATGACATTATATTGGTGTATGTCACAGAGCATTTAATGATGGTAGATATACACATGCATACCTGTTCCAAGTGTCTCTGTGATGGTTGAATGAGAACTGCATAGAATGTTGATATACTCCACTACAAAAGCACATGGCTTACTAAGCCAACAATATACATAATATCATCCCATGTCAACAGTTCTGTGGAGGCGTATTATTACAGCTATGATGTACAGAACATGTAATCAAATGACAGCAGTGGCCATCAATGCATTACCTCACATCATAGATTGCAATACCCTCTTGGAGGCCTGATGTATATCCACACCTCAATATAGCACATGTAGATGACAGCAACATTGATGTGCAATGTTCATAGAGTCATTGGACATTACTAGGCTAATGACCAACATCACATAAAATCATAGCCATTATTATACAATGTAAACCAAAATGATATATCTATATGAAGGGAGATAGTAAGGGTATGTGCATATGCGTGTATATGTTTATATTACATACTGTCTCTGTCCATGTGTAACATGTGCACCACCCTATAACAGAATTCATAATCATGCATTCAGTGATCTGGAGATGGCTAGCAAAGGCTCATAGAATGACTCTGCTTCACGATGTGAGTATTCATCTTTGAGATGATGACATGATCCAGTCCTCTGCAGGAATGCTGTTATGTGGACAGAGGGAACACAGGGGATGTTGGCTTAATGGGGCTATGTTGATCTCCTGAGTGGAAGTTAAATGAAAAGCAATTAAAAAAACATACAATGACTATAAAGTACCACCAGTCACACACATAGCAATTTACTGAGGTCAAATTTCAACATTAAACCTGTGTAGGTATAGAAGTTGGATTCCACACAATGTAAGAGTAGCACCACCACATATGTTTCACTTTAGCAGTGCCACTTTTCACCTTATAGGGGATGATAGCATAGTTTTATGCTAAGATGAAGATGTTGGGAGGAGTGTCTGACATAGATGTGGAGTCATATCTCGATGTAAAATTGTCTCAGAAATATTATTCTAATGAAAACACACTCAAATTCACTGCTGGGAGATTAGAGCCCCTAAAATTCTATGTATAGAATAGTACTTAACACAAGTGCCACAGTACATGTCTGACTGTCACAGTGTCAGACAGCACTGTATAGATGATGGCATCATCAGTGCCTGATGAGAGGATGGTAGTAAAAGTGTCTCACATGCTGTTCTAAAATGGTCTCCAGTATATGAACTAACTGAATACAAGCACACACCATTTGACCACAGTAAGACAACAAACCTTACCTTTCTTACTTAACACAAGCACCACAGCACAAGTTTGTTTTTGCCAGTGTCAGAAACCACTTTATAGATGATGACATCAGCAGTGTCTGGAGAGAAGAAGATCATAGTAGGAGTGTCTAACATGCTGTTCTATAATGGTCTCTAAATGTGAACTAAATGAAAGCAAACACACACACTAACCAGTTGACCACAGTGAGACTAGAACCCTGACCTAACTAACTATAAAACTCATTACTTAATGCAAGCACCACAGCACAAGTCTGACTTTCACACTGTTGCTGGACATGTTATAGTGGATGACATCATTAGATGATGTAAGACCGTAGGAAATGGATGTGTAGGCATGTACTTCTAAAAATGTTTGTTCTCCATTGAACTGGATTGCTGACAGTAGGATACAGACTCATGATCTTCTGACTATGCACACAAACACATACACATACAGACACACACACTCATTGTGGCTGTTGTGGTAAATTAACTACTACCTAATTACCTTGTTCCAATCTGCAGAGCATAGTGGTTAATATTGCACCATCACAGAAGTCTACTTTTTTCTTGTCATAGTGTTCTTTATAGGTGCTGGCAACATCATATGATGCAGGTAACATATCCTGTTATAAGAGTGGTGTGCAAAGTGTGGACTTTGGATTTTCTGTTTTGGTTCCATTGTGCAGATATATACTTTGAAAGACAGCTTCTCTAACTAGATACAATAAGCAGTCAGCAATGCATTTTGCAGAACTGAGACATGTACCTGTTTTTCAATATTTTTCAACATACCCACACACATTTTGTGATTTGTGTGGATTCAAGTGTGGATGTACATGTGTTCTTATGTGTGATGAATTGATGTCCACGTTAACACATATATAAGACAATCTCAATATCTATTGTCAGTATAAAGCTTTAGATGATGTAAAAATGTAGTTGTGCTATTTATTTATTTTTGTAGTGTTGTTGACATTTGGGAAGTACTACTTACACATCCATTTGCAAGTGCATGGGTGAGAGCACAAATTAGTCTGAGTAAATATGTGTTCCGTAACTAACAAGTCCTTTCACTTTGATGGTGATTTTCCATGGATTTTAATGGGATGAAGAATAACTGGGCAACAAACATATTAACACAAGCCAATTGGCTCTTTACACAGTGCACTGCTGAGAAACTGGTTTGCGTGTATGATGGCAAAGTGTTTCCACATGCAAGATTCACATTTAATGAAGACAATTTGAACTTGAGACGTACTTATGAATAGAGGCTATGGTAAAAATAGCTGACAGATAATGCAGTTTATATTGGAAGTGTTGTTCCATAACTTTTAAGATATTAAGGACTGTTGCTATTGCCTTCCTCATTTGTGCAGAGTTAGGTGATGAGCAAACATGGTTCTCTGCTTAATTGGGAACATAGTAATATTTGCATTAGTTCACCTTCCTTCGCACAAATACTTGAAGTGGTGAAATGTGGCTGTCCATACTTCGGACAGTACTGAGTGTAAGAAATACACCTGCTGCCTCATTTTCCCTGTGCCAGCAGGTGTAAGAGTACTGAACTCATGTTTAAAGCACACATGACACAGGGTTCAAATCCAGCTCCATCTAATTTTTTGCACATGTTGTCAGGATGGCATCACATAGGTAAGTGTGATAATTCCTGCAAATGTGAGAGACAATGACTACAGTGAAGTATTGTATAAAAATAACATCAGTCAACTGACTTATGTCAACAGTCCACATATGGTTTTCCATTTTTATACATTCAGCAATCTAAATAACTGTTAAAAGTAAATGTTTTAAAGTACTGCCTTTACTCTGCTTTAACTTTGTGTTCAGTTGGTTTCAGTAGGTTTAACCAGCATTGTGAGGAGGTACCAGTGCCATAGAACATGAAGAGCCATTCATCATCACTCATCATTGGTGTGTGATGCCAAACTGCACAAATGTAGAGAACAAAAAGTGAGGGTCTTTATTAGGGGGCATTTCAGCCATGAGTGTGTGGTGCGTAACTCTATTTTATGATCAGATTAAAGATGTGAAAGTGATGTAGATAAGAAAGTGGTGAAAATGGGGGCAAGCCAGGAGAAAAACAAAGGGAAATCAATATAGGAATGTGCAGGAGGGAATTAGGAAATAACCATAGCTATCCCCTTCCTCAACAGTGTACTATAAGCACGGATAGCAAACTGGATGAATTTGGAATGTCACCTCAACACAGATATGTGACAACAATGCAATCATGTTGTAGAGCCAATTGAACCAAATCAAGTGTGTCGAGAAGATACATGTGCTAATTGGAGAACTATGTGGGCCGAAATTGTTTTTGGACAGGTGCCCAGTTTTTTTTATTTTATTTCAAAAAGAGATGAATTTTGGGGAAGGGATGCATGTATTTCAGGGTAAGGTAAGAAGGATAACTGAGGAAGCAGGTGCAGACAAACAATACAAACAAGACAGAGACAGAGATGGTGAGGGACACAAAAGGTTGGGGACACCATGACTGGGGATAGGGAGCAGAAATCAGAGGCACATGCCCAACAAGTGTGGGGGCAGTGAGAATCTAGTCATCACCTTCAGAATGGTCACCACTGTCTCCATTCTCAGCTTTCTGTTGGATTGCTTGATTTTTGGGATTTCTCTGCATTCTTACAAACCACTTCATCAGACGGCTGAGGTATGCACCAATGGTACATTCTACGACTTCATGCACCATGCATGACAGCTCCTGGTGAGTGAAGAAATCCCCACCTCTACTAATACTCCTGGACAGCAGCATTTCACTAGCTGCAGTGGTAAGGCTACCTGATGTTGAGGGCCCAGGTATTGTAGGGGCTGCAGAGGCAGTACTTCCAGGCATATCCCAGATGTGCTGGTCATTGGTGTGGCAGCCATTGGATGGGTGTCAGGCTGAGCAACAGCAGCTGGCCTACCTCCCTATGCTGGAAATAATTTTGTTAGTTGTCAGAAAATGAATGTATGATAAAAATACATGGCATTGAAACATGTTTCAGCAAATGCATGAGGATCTGGCCTTTAGTGAGCAATAATTATAAACGCGCTTTTTAAGTTCCATTTAAAAGCTTGCTAAAGTTAAATCTAAATTTTGTAAGAGTATCCTGATTAACACACTCAGTGCAGGTAAAGTAGTTTTAATTGCTCTGGTGGAAACAGGTGATTGATACAATTCTTGTGTCCAGCACCTATTTCCACCAGTGTACCTTTGCTGTTTGGTTTCTTCTCTCTGGTTCCTGGTTTTCATTTTTTCATTGTTAGTCTTAATTGCTGTGGTGTCTTCCTTTTCCTTCCCACTAATCATTCACAGTTCCAGTCTATCTGGAAATAATACGGATGTAGGTCCTACACTGTGTTTATATCTGCTACACAAAATCAGAACTTTGGTATTCAGCAAGTCTAATGATTTCATACCTCATTTGCATCTTTACCATGCTCACGACCCTAAATCTACAGTATAGAAAGGTAACTGTGTAGCTAGGGAACCTGAAGGTGAGGAGACTTGTGTATTTGGACAAAAGAGAAGATTGCTATTCCTTTTTTATTTATCTACAGGGAAGGTATGATTGTATTTTTCAAATACATTTTAGATTTTGTAACCTGTTAGAAAGCAAAGCATATATATATATATATATATATATATATATATATATATATATATCCAGTAGAAAATGGAACTTTTATCTGTATGCATGTCTTACAGGTTCAGTTGGTATAGGCAGTTTTGGCAGTCATTTACATTTCTCAGATAGATGGCCATTAGCTTTCATCAGAAGTGTTATTGCTAAAATTGTTGTTTTACAATCTTCTAAGTTATTGCAGGGAAATGCCATGTCAGTGACATACGCATTGCACTTCTAAGGACATTATTAACCTCCAAATGCTTGATCCCACACAGTTTGGTTTTGTCAAACTGTTAAACTTGGTCGCCTTCTTCAAAACAGTCACCAAAGCCATGGATGAGGGCAAGACAGTGCACACTGCCTACCTTGACCTAGCCAAAGACTTCAACACTATTGCCCACTTGGGCATAATAGATAAACTTTCCCATATGTTAACAGATGGGTAGCTAACTGGATCACTGACAGAACCCACTTAATCAAAATAGGCAAAGCCACCTGTAGTAGTAGACCTGTAACAAGCGGCATACCCAAAGGATCGGTCTTGGGGAGTCCACTGTTTGGGGTATGCTTTTCTGAGGTGCAAGCCAAAACCAATGGTCTATAGCTGGCCAGTTTTGCAGGTGACTGTAAGCTGGGCACTGTCATAAATTCCCCTAGTGATGTGAACATCCTCCAAGAGGGCCTCAACTAATGACTGGTGCCAGAAGCATGGTCTCAAACTGAATGCCAAGAAATGAATCATTGCCTCCTTTGGAGAAAATAGTGTCCCCACTAATTATCACATTAATAACAATGTACTAAGCATGCAATCAGTTGTGAGGGACTTGGGAATCCATGTTGATAGCAACCTGACCTTTGACCACCATGCTGCCTCTGTTGTACGGAAGGCTTTCTACATGGCCCACCTCATAAGTAAGGGTATTTCATCCAGGAACAAGGAGATCATAACATCCCTATACTCCTCCCTTTTCAGACCCATTATTGAGTACAATACCCCCTTCAGCATGTACCTCGCCAGGAAAATCCAGGGTCTCAAACACCTATCCT
Organism: Protopterus annectens; assembly: GCF_019279795.1. Classification (NCBI taxonomy): domain Eukaryota; kingdom Metazoa; phylum Chordata; order Ceratodontiformes; family Protopteridae; genus Protopterus; species Protopterus annectens. Next base: position 741,867,620 of record NC_056728.1, read on the forward strand.
ATACAGATAGGCTAAAAGCCCTCTCCTTCTACTCATACTTGTACAGACTGCTCAGAGGTGACCTGTGTCCGGCATACAAGGCCGTCTCAGATTCAGCCTTGATGGAGTTGCTGCATATCCGTAGGCCAAACTCCACTGGTGCAGTCTGCACACAAGGTCTCAACCTGGTCTGTGACATTAATAGAACATGTTGGTGGGATAGATTTGTGTCCCAATGACTCCCCCATCTGTGGAACAGACTTCATCTCCATGTCAAGCAGAGTACCTCACTAGCCACCTTTAAGTGGAATCTGGATTACTGGATGGGAAACAGAAAATATATCCCTGGTACCCCACCTGTTTCCCTGCTGGACAGGGAAAACAGGTGCTGACTTTGTCGAAACATTGGTGAAATTCTTGGCTAGGCCTCCAGGCCAATAGCCTAGTATTGTCCTTTGAACCTATAAACCTATAAGATGGCCCAGAGACATGTCCAGGGAAGTGGTGTACACAGTGTGAGAGGTTATTGGCAATCATATAAAACTGACTCTTCCATTGTAAATGTATGCACAATGTAAGAATTGTGTGGAAATCGTATATTCCAATTTAATTCAGTGGAATTTCTTGGTTTGTAAAGTACAAACCTTCATTTATCTGTTGATTTGGAGGAGGTTAGCCAACTACCATTTGTGTTGCCAGAACAAAAGTGTGTTTTCTCTTGAAAATGTGTAGTCACCCTGTTATTTCATTGGCAAACATAATGCATTACTAAAGTATTATTCCTTGTTTTGGACTAAACATTAGTTTGTGTGTGAGTGTGATGTGGTACAACTACATAACCTTTAGTTTTACTAACTGGAATCTATGTTTTCAGTGCTTAATATTGACAAATATGTGTGTATAAGTAGAAATTTAGTTAGATGATATGAATGTATTGTATCCATCTCTGTTTTATTTCACAAAGGACCACAAACCAAGAAGTTAAATACCAAGAAGCTACAGATGCTGTACTGCAAAAAGAGGAAACCAGACGCATGTTTATAAAAACAGATACGATTTTAATACACATAAAGCGCTTTTCGTCACAGTAGGTACTGTGACTTCTTCAGATAAATTAAAACACAGAGCTCTTGCCCTTAAACAACAAAGTTAATGCTTCAATAATACAATTAAGCAATTAATGATTAATTAAAGCTTTCTCAACAAGTAGTGAATTAAAAAACAAATGGCACTGTGTTTTTACTTTCATGTTCTAAAAGAAACGAATCCCTGCCTCAAAAAAACTAACTATTTAAAACACATTTTATCAATGAATTTCCTATTGCTATTTTAAATACCTAATCAATACCAAATTTAAACAAGTTAAGTTACTACTGCAAAATATACAAGTGTAGAATAATAATAACATGTTACTACAAATATTAAATACAATTCATTTACATTCTTGCTCTTTCTTGTACTTGTCTCCAATAAGGTTAAAACCATGTGTTGAATAATCACAGATCTTTATTTTAAATGACTTATAGCCTATCTAATAAGGCTTTTTAATTTCAAAATGCATGAAATAGAGCATCTTTCATTCAATCCTGGATACTGATCCACATTAGTTTTTAACTGCCATATTAACTCTAAACGTTACAGATTTAAGGAATCTGGTCCCCCTACATTGTCAGGTATGATTTGGTCTATTGCCCTGAACAAAAATGTATGTTCTCTGTGTTCACCAGTGTGTTTAGCTAAGGCATCGTCTTTACTTAATTTGCCAGTGTGATACAAAATTTCAAATACTCTTTCCCACAATCTCCTATCTGTTTTCCCTATATAGAATGCGGGACACATTTGGCAGTGAGCCAGGTATATTACTCCTTTAGACTGACAATTTAAATCTAGTGGTATATTTTGTGCCTTTAATTTTAAACCTCTGGCCCACATCCATGTGTCTGCAATACCTACACATACCACATTTATACATCCCACATCTACTTGTGAGTGCTATCTGATAACTTTCAACTAAGTTTTTTTAAATTAGCTCCTCTTTTAAAGATGACATTAGGTGTGTCGGCAGCCTTCTCTCTTACAAAGTATCTGAGAGTATTAAATCCCAGTTCTTCCGAATAATTTCACCTACATCTAGTGCATCTACACTAAAAGAAATGATGAAATTGCTCGTATTCTGTAAGACGTTGTGAACAATGGTCCCTTTAGAGTGTAAAACTATAGAATTAGTGGTTACATTACCATATCCCTGGCATACAATAGGTCTATAAACACCATTGCTACATTTCTGAGTGATCTCCAGTATGAGAAAATTCAACATTGGTATAGGGTAGCCTATTCTTGTGAAAATCTCCTTCAAGTTGTTACATTCTCTACGGAAGTCTGTGTCTAAAGAGATCATCCTATCTGCCCTAACCAACTGCCCTTTCACTACTGACTTCTTCTGGTGAAAGGGGTGGCAGCTAGAAAAGTGCAAAAAACTATTAGAATAAGTTTCTTTCCTGTATATTCATGCAGTGTAACATTCACGGACTGTGTCTTTTAAAATCAAGACGTCCAAGTATGGTATAGTGTTTGTACTAAACTGTGATGTAAAGCACAAAAAGTCAGTTGTTTCATTGAAATAGTTTACAATTGCATTAGCTGTATCAATTCCACCCCTTATCACCAAAAAGATGTCGTCCAGGAATTGTGTATAATAGTACACTTTTTCCTGGACCTAACTGTTCTGAAGGACAAATTCATATTCCCAGTCCGCCATAACCAAATTGTGTCAGACTTGGCCTTCAGCCCTCCACCCCCACCCAAATAACACCCTATGCAAATGATAACTGTACCATATCCTTGATTTAATCTTTCAGATTTAGGAATGCATATGTCTTTTGTCTGATGCTGACTCGGTGCTTAGTATATATGTTTGTGATGCTCTTTTGAAAATTGTAGTGCTTTCTTACAGGTTTTTGTGTTGCTTGTATCTTTGTTGCATAAGGCTTATTAGTTGAAAAAGAAGAGACATCTATTGACATAAGTCCGTTCTGTCACAAATTGATGTCATTGCTGTGAAACTGACACCACTTCTCCTTAGGTATATTAGCAAATAACACTATATGAGGATCTGCCATTCATTTGCATTCTTGGCCACTTATTTTCCTGTTCCAGGTTCAGCACTTACCTTGATAGTCTATCAATTACAAGTGTTTTAATTTGGGGCTTACTCTGTGTGATGCTAGCAGTACACAGCCATTACATGGTGAAGTAAAGGTTGTGAGTGTTGACTTGCATCAGTCTTACTATATGTATGTGCAAAGGATGAAAGTGGTATCCCCTTAGGTGGTCAACATGTGTGCTATCCATTGCCTCTTGGCCGGGGCGATGACATATAGTGCACGCCTATGTCTACCAACACCCACAGTGGCTGGTGATTCCCCCTTTAACTCCTCACTTGTGTGTGGCTGTAGTGACCTTGCCAGTGGTATTGGGACATGTTCCTTTTCCCATTGGTGTTCTTGTTGAAGCTGTTTTCTCAGGATAATATTGTGAAGGATAGCACATGTAGTGAAAATTTCATCACGAGTAACTGGATTGAAGTGCAGGGCTCCCCCTGATGTATCTAGACGCTGGAGCCGTAACTTAAGCAGCCCAAACACACACTCTATGATATTTCTTGTTTGAGTCTGTGCCTCACTGTGACATTCTCGTGTGTGTATGTGTGTGTGTGTGTGTGTGTGTGTGTGTGTGTGTGTGTGTGTGTGTGTGTGTGTGTGTGTGTGTGTGTGTGTGTGTGTGTGTGTGTGTGCATTTCTGATGAGCATCATCAGCCATGGTTCAAGTGCATACCCTGCATCATGCAGTAAATGGCCTTGTGGAATATTACCCCTAGAAAACCTCTAATCCAGTTGAGAGTTGTGCCAGGTATGAGAGTCATGGTAATTGCCGGGGTTGTCAGCACACACATTCAGGAATATTCTCTTAGCGTTACACATGACCTGTTAGTTTATGGAGTGGAAGCCCTTTCTATTTATGTAGAACTATTTACCTTCATATTGTCGAAAGCACATCCACGAATGTGCAGATACGTGAACCGTTTCCGGGAATTCTGTCCCACTGACTTCTAGAAATTTCGAATAAACAGCAAACATCGACATTTTCAACCGCTCCACAGCTGAAACAAGTGCTACCATAGTAAAAAAGGGAGCAATATTTTGTTATTCAGAACATCGGCGTTCACTGTTTTGAGAAGTCACAGTCTGCAGTTCGCAGAAGCTGTTTCGGGGATGTGGCTATTGGAATTATGAAGGTAAACCATGTAGAACCTTTCCTCTTCACTGGGTGGTGCTTTGATCTCAATGTGTGTGCAGTCTATGGCACCCAGGACTCCAGGGAAGTGTGCTACAGGTAGAAATCCTGCATAGTTGTAGCTCTATCCTTGTGTATGTGGGGGCAATGTATGTAGTCACTGGCATGCTGTAAAATAGCATTCAGGAACTGATGTTGGATCCTGTATGCTGATGCCTGTGGCACTCCCAGCACATCCCATGTTGGTTTCTAGAGGGTTCCTGCAGCTAATATTCTGAGTGCTATACATACCTTAGTATCTGCAGGTATTGGTTCCTCTTGGTTTGTTCATGTTCTCAGCTGAGGAATACAGAGATTGCAGAGTTCATATAGTGTGTCTCTATGAACCCAGTAACAATCTACTATTTCCACATCATGCAGACCATAAAATGTTAAACGGCATCTAAACACCCTTCTCCTTCTTTGCCAAGGTCCATCAGCAGCAACAGCAGTATATAAATGGGCCTGTTTCACAAAGACATGCAGAAGATCAACAGCAGTCCCTAACATTCTCTCAGTGTAACATAGTTTCTGTGATTATATTGCAATAGGTTTTGGAATTTGAGGCCAAAACCTGCACTAAGTGCATATGATTGCTTTATAGCTTGTTGAATAGCTGCTCCATCTTGGATTGGTTGATTAGCATACAACTGAGATGCTTATGCTGTAATTAGCATGCTACAATATTTACTGTGTTTGCGTGACTCTGCACTCTGTGTAAAGCCACTTACTGACTAGAACTCAGCATGCTACCATGTGGGCATTATGCCATGATGCACACATGGTTTTAGGGCACCATGTAGGCTTTATTGATTCCAGGCAGGTAAGTATCAAGGAAGCTCATGATGTAAATGGATTGGGGAAAGCAGGTCTCTGTTCCTGTATAGGAATCAGACCAATGGAAAAGTGACCTGAAGCTAGCTTTACATGATTTATATAAGATATAAATATGGCAAGTAGATGGAAATAAGAATTAAATGGGAAGATAATGAAGGAATACAGATATTCATGGAAGAGTGGAGGAGTAGTATAAAGATGGGGTCTAAACTGAAAATATTACCAGGAGTGTGGGTCCATCACAAGTGTTTGCTGCATAGATGGTATACAACTCTGCTTCAGTTTTTCAAAGGATTTAGATTGGAGAAGGGTAAGTGTTGTCGGTGTAGTCATCCAGATGCAGGAAATATACACATGTTTTGAGAATGAAGAGACAATAAAAAAATGTCGGGAAGATGCAATTCATGAATGAGAAGATATCTTTGTAGAGTGGGTTTCTAGAAAATTAAAAGTTTTCCTTGTTAGCAAAAGGTGAAGATGATCCTGGTTGGTTTGGCTATGGAGAGTTGTAATACTTTTTTGAGAGGTTGGGTTTGAGATTTCATAGGCAAATCTTGGAAAGAATTCATTTTGAACAAAATTAATGTGGGGCAAACAGTATTCGAACCTTTTGCAGAATATTATATACTCAAGAGGTCAGGGAATCAAAAGCTAATGTGAGTGTTGCATGAAGTAAAGTCAAGGTATATTATCACTTGGGAAATACTTTAGTGAGCGGCTCTCTCTGGATATGAGATTTGTCTGTGTCTTTTTTTATAAGTCCCATGATGATACGTTCCTTGGCCTTGCAGACCAGGTTCATCAGGCTAATGGGGCGGTAGTCCCCGGGGTCTGTGGTGGCTCCCCCTTGTGGAGTGGGATAACTGTCGCTGTGTGCCATTCAGCAGGCACAAAGCCTGAGATGAGGCTATGATTGAACATGGAACTTAGGCGGGGTGCCAGTTCGTTCTATAGTTCATGTAGAATGCAGCCTGGGATGTTGTCTGGTCCCATGGATGCTGTGTTCTTGGCTTTGGAGAGTGTGTTTTTTACCTGTGCAGCCATGATTACAGGAACTTTGCATTCCTCCGGTATAGAGATGGGCTCTTTAGGGCGTGAGAGGGGGGTAAAGTTAGCACTGAACCTATCTGCCAGGGTGTTGACAATATCAGTTGGGTCTGTATATTTAGTGCCATTGTGCTGTGACTCAGAGCAGATCTGAGTGTTGCCATTGAGATTCTTGACATAGAAATAGAATGCTTTGTGGTTGTCTTTAGAATCAGTGCTGATTTTGTTTTCATAACTAGCTTTGGAGGATTTTATCAGGGATCGCAGCTTCTTACTGAGGCTAACTAGAGAGCTCATCCACTCATGGGATTTTACTCTCTTTTGCAACAGTTTCTTCCTTCTGTTGCAGTTTGTTTATGGCAGGGGACCACCAGATTGGCTTCCTTTTTTTGAAGGATAGCATCTTGGTTCTATTTGGGATAGCACAATCCATGCACTCATGTAATTGCTTATAGAGTGCAATTGTGTAGGATTCAGTAGTCATAACTGTATTGTCCATCTGCATGGGTGTCATGAAGTTCACCACTTCTGTCTTAAGAAGCATGAAGTTGGCTTTGTAGAAATTTTTTACCATGGTTTCTTTAAAGGGGGGGGTGGGGGGCAGGATGTGGATATCTAGGGTAATTAGCTTATGGTTGGATCAGACCAATGAGATGTTGACTTCAGGTGAGGAACACCGGTCACTCATGTTGGTAATGACTAGATCTAAGATACTGTTGCCCCTGGTGGAGGTGTGGATAAGTTGATCCAGGGCATTGGAGTTTATGAATTCCAGAAAGTGTTGAGTGAAGGAGTTGGTACATGAGTAGTTTTCCCAGTTAATGGTGGGGTAGTTGAAATCACCCATTATTAGGGTGTTTGGTTGAACCCTAATACTTTCCAGTACATCAAGAAAAGAGGAGTGAAACTCCTGGGGCATGGTGGGAGATCTGTAGCAAGCTACAATTTGGATTGCAGTTTTGCCCAGAGTTAGTTGCACTTGGATAACCTTGGCTGCTTTATGCTGAGCAACTAGCCTGGAGGTGTGGATATCCTTAATGAATATGGACACACCTCCGCCTTTGGTGTTCCGGTCCAGGTTACATGGCCAAAAAGTGTGGTATGAGTTATAGCCTGGTAGTGCAGGGGTGCTCTCTGGAGCCTTGAACGAGATCTCAGTCACTGCACAGATATTGATGTTCTCCATTTTAAGGAGTGCCTCAAGTGAGTGCATTTTGAGATTTAGACTTCTAGCATTGAGTAGCATCACCCTCAGTTTTTGCTTGCCTGTTCCTGTTAAGGTGGTGAATTTGTCATTTGAAGCTTGTCTAAAAAAGGCACTATAGGGGCGGCAAGAACCTTAGCCAGTATCTGGAATCCCAGGGCTGACAAGTGCAGGCCATCTCTAGCAAAGCATTGTGGTCTGTTGACCATGTCATCCCAGGCAGACAGATAGTGGATCTCTTTAGAATTGCACCAGAAGCTTAGCCAATTGTTGAAGTCAATCATTTTGTCCTTGTACTGTGGCATCATTCTGGGTGATGGCAGAATGCTACTCAGGGCTAGGGTCATACCTGCCTGGGCTACAAGATTGGAGAGCTCTTCCATGTCTCTTTTCATGTAGTCCAGGGAGGTACATCTCAGGTCGTTCATGCCAACATGGATAATGACAGAGTCATATTTGTACTTGTTGTGGAGTGACCTGAGTGCGTGTTATGTGGTGGATCCTGGCACCCGACAGGCAGCTGACAGTAACCATCTCCTTCTTCTATAGATGTTTGGAAATATTTACAGTTGAGGCATGCCTTATTTCATTCCATTTATCAAATTTATCTTATAGAGAAAAGTACCAGAACAGATGCTCTCCCAGGCCACAGAAGTAGTATCTGTCAGATAAAGATATATATATATATATATATATATATATATATATATATATATATATATATATATATATATATATATATATATATATATATACTGCTCTCTAATCAAAGCTTGGACAAAATTAGACATGTTATTTACCCACTTTCATAACTTTGCAAGGGGTATAAACCAGTCCACCCCCTGGAAGCAAGATCATCTTCTTTATACTCTCATCAAGGCAACCAGATTTTTGACACATCAGCTAAAATTATTTATGATTTATTGGCTCCTGACCCAATTGATAGAAAACATGTATAGTCAATCTGGAGTATGTCAAAGCAGCCCTGATGTAACTGGAGGTAAAACACATTCATTTTGTGTTTTTTTGCAGGTCCAGGGACTTGAGAAATATATAGCAGAAGTAAGAACTAAGATTCTTCAAGCTAAACTGAAGGTCATGGCCACTATCTGAATATCATGGCAATATCCCTCTTTCCTAAAGTTACTGTCTGCCCAGAAACTCTGCCTTATCCAACTCTATCAGTGGTAATGAATCTTTTTAGAACTTACAAATGGAAATCAACAAACTTCTTTATACACAAGGTCAGCAACATTTTATAATGATATACAAAAAACACAGTGGAGCAAAGACACCTCCCCGGATTCATGAAGCTCGGCGCAAGGCCGGCGTAAGGCTTGCGCTGGCCGTGCGGCGTAGATGTGGAGTAGTCTTGCCATATGCATATTAATGAAGGCGCGCAGCCACCACAGCCACGTGCATAGGAAACGTGCGTGAGTGCAAGGGGCGTATCGAAGTTGCGCAGGGAGGCGTGTCAATGTTGGCTTCCGAGGAGCAACCTAAACTGTTGAATATTATATTCTGCCAGCAATACTAATCATACCTATCAGTGTCCGTGGAGACTGAAAAGTATGCAAAGCAGAGTCCCTGCGAACAGAAAATGAAGACTCAAACACAAATGCATGGTAGGGAATAACGGGTCCCTACCCATGAACAAATGACAGGAAAACCGTGTGCCTGTAGTCCGACGTAGTGTAGATAGCTATACCATGTGGAAGTGAAATGTATCAGATGTTAGCGCGCCGCCAGTAGGTACGTCCAATCCAATGGAGAGGGTCACCAGCCGTCCCATAATTTGAGGGAGGGAACATAGCTGTGCAGATGTGTCCATAACAAAATACATGAGGAGAAATGTAGATATAGGTAGTGACCATATGTCTGAATCATATCCCACAAGCCATGTAATAGTCACATACAAAAGGTATGTCCATATTTCACATACCAAATGTGATAGGAAATAGCATACGCATGTAAACGAAACAGAAGGAGCATATAAACGAGCCATAACAACACGGACACATGTAGGCCGAAAGGAACAGTATGATCCATACCGTCGACCAAGATTACCACCTGTCCCACTTTGCGAGCGACAGTCCCTCTGTGGACAGATGTGTCCTGACACAAACATGTAAAACTGGCAAATGTCCAGAGAATATAGGACATAATTCCTCCGTAGACATCATGCAATAGTTGCATTAAACATAATTCACTGGACGTATAATACAGAAATGTCATAACAAACAGAATAAGATACCAAAATGCTACAAGAATAAGCTTAGATATAGGCAAGAATTGTAAGTTCTATCTGCCGAACTGACCGTGGGTATGTGTCGGCCTGTAAAATATGCTGTGTTCACCGCAACTGTCACAGTAGGGTTGCCACCCTTACAAATGGCCAGAGTGGGACATGTTTGGTACAGACATCAGACTGTACAGGCCGACACATACCCACAGCCAGTACAAAGGACAGAACATAACTGTTTTGCTTACAGAAAAGCGTATTCCTGTAGCATTTTAGTTGCTTAGTCTGTTTCTCATAACAGTCAGGTATTTTAGATACAGAATTAACTGTTTAATGCAACTATCACATAAAATCTAAGAAATATGTTTGTCCTAAAATCCCAGGACATTTGTCATGCTGACAATTACATGTCAGGACACAACTGCCCAAAGTGGGACAGTTGGCAACCTTATGTCACACTGTGGACAATTGAAAAGGTGGAAACACAACCGTTGATTGTGGGGAGGCAATGTCCACAACAGTTGGACATGTGTAAGGAATAGCTTGGACATAGGAAAAGGTGCCATCCTACCAATGAGTAGAACAGGCTGGCAAAATCCGGAAGGCAGCTGTATAATCTGAACGTGTATGTGACACAGTCGAATGGGTAGTACCCGGATACACCAACCAAGTAATGAAAGTGAAGTAAGGGCATGAACCTATGTGCGTGAGGTATAGCATGTGGACAGCAAACATGGCAGAGTAGTCCACACAACCATAAAGGTACCTGACACATGTAGGGTAGTCAATTTGTAACTCTGGCCATGTCATGGGCCAACAACCAAAGTAGTGCTCTATGGGATGTGAGTAATTCACGTGTGAGGGGTGTGTGTTTAATGATAAATTCCTCAAAGGCGATACTTGTGTCATATGCAGAAAAGGTGAACTGGAGGTGTATGAGGGGGCAGCAGGTCAGGTGGAAAGAAACACAAACTCATGTAGACACAGCTGCAAGAAAAGCAGACAGGCCATAGTGTAGAACACAATCCCACAAACATATGAATATGGAAATATGCGAGACAAATGTATACATACAGCACCATCACATACCTACAGATGGGTCCTGATGGAACTGGCCATAACAAATGCAACACACCTGGATGCATAATAGCCTACCCAGCATACCCTCCACAACAGACAACCTGCCACCATACCAGAACATCCACCAAATCCAGCCGTACTTGGCCCACTGGTTTGCTGCAGAAACAGCTACACACAGTGACCCCTATGCATATGTAGTAGGTATTGTCACCCTAGGCAGTGTCAGGATTGCAAACCATGAATCCCCTGCAGGTAAAACCCCATGCACGTTTCCATGAAGCCACAATAACCTTCGGTATCTAAGTTGTTTTCATCTTGACCAATTTTTGGGATATCGCTCATGGGATGACCAACTTGTGTAAATAGTAGAATGGGTATGACGACATGATGTCCAATCCAGTAGATATCTGGACACAAGTCAGAACGTACAGTGGAGGTCCTTGACACTGTCCAGCCCTAAGTGGGCATGCATAACCTACCACCCAGGATAAAATACCTTCCCGTGATGCACGTGTCCAGACACGAATAGGAGGGAGAATATAATGCACACATTTGCAAAGTGGAAAATGGCATGAGGGCAAGGAAGACACTACGTAAATAGGTCAACCCTGATCAAGTGTGAGGGACACTGACTGTGTGCAGTCATGACTGCCCATACCTGTCAACCTGTGTGAGCAAGATATCTGGACAGAGCCGTGAATATAAGTGAGACAAAGGTCCAAACTCAGGGACAATCTGTAAACATATCTCTTAGAAACATAGAATTTGATAGAATAACAGTTTTCACATTGGCATTAATGTCTGGAGTATGAAGTCTGAAACCCAACTGTCTGTCAGCACATTCCAACTGCAGTCTTTAATGCTGAGCAACTGCTGTGCCAGAACACAACAGTGTATTATAGAGGTCCATGACATACCACTCAACTGTCTGGATATTCGCAGAATGACTAGGGTCACTACCTGTCAAGGGCGCCTGCAGGCAGGTGCAAGGGGGTGCAATTGCACCCCCCTGGAATCTGCTGACTAAATTAAAAAATGTTTTAGGCGTTCTTGTTTAAGAATGCCCTTCAAGTCCAGGCGCAGATGCTGACATCATCGCGCGGTGCACAGTTTGCGAGCGGGAGCTGAAACAGACGGTTTCAGGTTTGCGATGAATTTACTTTACTTGCTGCGAGGAGGACTTCACTGAAGATAACAGACGCGATGCTTATCAGATTTATTAAGGTAGGTGTGTGTGTGTGTGTGTGTGTGTGTGTGTGTGTGTGTGTGTGTGTGTGTGTGTGTGTGTGTATGATTGTGTGTGTGTGCGTGTGCCTGGGCCATAATCAGGGCATTATCCCTCTGTGAATACTGTTTGGCAGGTGTTTTAGGTCTCATTAACAAGCCAAAAGCACAAGGCCCCAAGATGGGTTTCTTATTAGGGGAGGGTGGAGGTTTTCCACCACCCGACAATTAGGGGAAATCCTTCACACCTCCAACTTAATGTATACTAAGATTGATGACAACTGAGAGTAGTTAGTAACCCCACATCCTCAGTGTGAAACATGATCATTGTAGTGTTAAAAAAAAAGAAGCCACACAGGAAAGTCTCAGAAATGGTATTCATATGCTCACCAGGTGTCATTTTATTGATGTAGGATTCCAGTCTGAATAAGTAGGACATCTTGCAGAATATACTCAGCACAATCAGCTATCTATAAGGTTCACAAACTTTGATTCCTTTCCAAACATTCTCTTGGCAAGAACATTTGTTTGTTTTGACCACTTCTGCTTTATCCTTCTGAAATGTTGCTGATTTTCCAATTGCTGTTTGGATTATATAGTTAAAAAATCAATCATGGAACTGTATCTCAGAACTGAACTCAGTTTCAGTTGCATATGCTATAGCTTCCAGTTCTAGTCTACTTGCATACTGACTTTATGCAACTTTTCAGAAACTATCAGAATATGACAATCAGTTTCAGATGATCCTGTAAATGATTATAAATATTTTTTAACAGGCAACATTAGAAATGCTCATTATGCATATAGCTGTTGATAGCTCCTCACATGCTCAGATTTCCAGTTATATCTAAAAATATTGAAAAGTTTCTATTCCATTTTGTTTTGTAATTGCCATCCGTATAAATTAATTTCCTGTTATCAGGAAGTAAGTTAAAAAACACTCATTGTCAGCTCTGTTTGGGGTGTTTATTATCTAGCATCTGAATTTCCATTATATCCTTGCTACAATGAATATGTAAAAATTAAACATGAAGTAAGCATCCAAATTTTAATGCTTAGTCTAATGTTGCATGGCATATGTATTTAATTGGTAATTGTCCTGTGTCTTATACTGTTTTAAGTAATGTTTTTAATACAAAAAACAATGAGTGGAAATGAAAGTGTTCTCAGACCTCATATGTTTTCAACACACTTAACTTTGATTTATTTGAAGTTGGAAGGGTTGCTTAATTCTGAAAAAAAAATGAATGTTTTGTTATTAGTATTGCATGCTGTATACACAATTTCTTAAGTTATGAGTTCCTCATCAGTAACTTTGTGTTCTCACTGATTGCTTTGTTCTAGAAGATTTTATTTGGGAAGCTAAAGGCTATTAAAATAGAAATGTATACTTTCAATATAGAAGCTTGCAAATTGCAGCTGTGCAAGGCCTTCATAGATGTCCTCTACAGCAGTCAAAAATACAATTGAGGTATTGCTAACCAGATGTGTAGTAGTCAGAAAATCAAACTACATGAGCAACATACCAGTGACTCCAGTAATACAGAGAAAGAGGAGATGCATCTTACATCTCTCTTTTTCAGAAGCAAAAATAAGAGACATAGTGTGGTAGAAATTTACAAAACAGTGCCTTAATGTCAGTAGATTTTACACTGTCCATTTGATAATATACTTCTATATATTTCCATCCTTTTTGTCACTCTCATTTTTAAATGTGTTTCTGAGTAATAGCCTTCATTCCTATGGGAAGTGGGGAGAGTTATGTTCTGTAAAGTATTCAGATGTTATGCTAATTAGATGTCCAGATTCTTGGATAGATGTACATATTTTTCAAGGGTATTTGTACCTATTCTCAATGTCTGCAGGTTAGGGTTTTGCTTGTAGTGGCTTTAGAAGTGATATATAAGATTGTATATATACAGTCATAATTTATGGGAAGATGAGACAATTTTGGCAATATCTGCAACGAGGAATATGCAACAAGAAGGGTAAAATTTAGAGATATTGTGGGAAATGTATGGCAAAAAATGGCATTACGTTCAGAAATTTTTTGTCACTAGTCACAGTGCAAGAAGGGATAAGCACATCAAATGTCTGGAATATAGATGAATAGAAAGGAGATAAGAGATGTGAACCCAAGTGAGCTTTCAGCTGAAAAGAATCAGGAAAAAAATCTGAATCCTGAAGGTGGATGCACATGCAAATTCAAATATATGTTTTTATTAAGAGCTGCTTGAACATCTGGTGTAGTTTCAAAAGAATGGAGAACAGCTGATTTTCTTTGGTGTAACTGTTTCCATGAGGGGAATAGTAGATATAAGTCAGTGGTTTTCATTTAAAAGGAAGAAGATTGATACCCCCCTCAGAAAATTATGGTCTATGTTCTCAGATTTAGTGGATTGCAAAAATATGGGTGTCTTGAGTAGTTTGTGTGCATGAAGAGTCTGCTAACAAGTGTAGCAATAATCAAATGGGGGAATAGGACAGTAAAGTATGTAAGGATATTGGGTGCGCACCTGTACTTCACTGGAGCTTGACTTTGACACACCATCTTAGAAGGGAGAGCCAAATGATCGGAATAAGTCCAAGAACAGTTGGTTACTGAGCGTAGTGTTTACTATGGAAATGCTTGTTAGCAAGAGACTGAACTGCTAAGAGCTCTTAAGTGGGGGCATTGCAGAGAAACTGGCAAGGAGGACTTTTTGTGACAGTTTTCAAAAACTCATTTTCAAGTAAACAAAAAGCAGAAGCAATGAAATCTAGAAGAATGAAAAATATTGCAGTTATTGTTAAATACTATAAAATTAAATATTATGTATCCTGAATATAGTAACCCTAGATCTACATGAAATCGCAGATGAATGAAAAACATTGCAGTTATGCATAAATGCCATAAAATGCAAAATTATCTATCTTGACCATAGGATCCATGGTACTGGTTACATTAAATGAGTTTCACCAGAGTTAATTTGATGGTAGTGCATTCTTTGCTATCAACATTCTTTTGCTAACTGATCTGAAAACTGTAGTCTTGTACATGTAGAAATGCACTAGATGATCTTGGTGCATTGTAAAGCAAATACCTGCTTTCAGACATCCATCTTTGACAGCGTGTGTTCTACAGTTTCATTGTGTTAGATTGAAAATTCATAGACACAGTTTTCACTACTATTGAAGAAGTGTGAACTGGGCAGGGTTGCTGCTTGTCAGTCATAGCTGGATGAACTGCAATTTCATGTTCAAGGGGCCTATGATTTTGAAAACAGCCCAGAGTTAATCTTTATCTGCCACTGGCAAAATGTATTTTCTTTGAATGTTGGATTGAATGCTGTTTCAATGCATGTGAGTTTCAAGGGCAGAGAAGTTTTAATGCTAAGTCTATTTTCATTGTGAGACTGCATTGCTTTGTTTAACAGATATCTATTAGGGTTTGTGCTGTAAAATGCAAAATAAAACTTTCAAATGAAATCTAAATCTTCGCAGAAGAAAAGCAGTATGCACATTACAGTGTTTATGGTAAATGGGGCAGAATAACCAAGGAATGGGACATTGGAATGGCTACAGGGGGGAGGCTCCATTCGACCATGATTTTGTGAGGGGGGAAGGGTAGCAAACTCAGACATCCCTGGTTGAACTATACCTCTCAGTTGTCCATATTTTTGCAGAATGAATATATATTTGCTTCTTATTTTTGGTTTGTTCCTCATAAAATGTATGGTTTTCTAGCAAATCGTTTAGGAATGGAGTCACTAAATGACAGACATTGAGTTTCAGACGTCATGACCTTCAGAAAAATGTATGCTAATGCAAGACCTGGTATTCTATCAACTGTCTTAAGTTTATACAAGAGCAATTTTCAGTAGTGTTTGTATGTTCCCCAAATATATTTGGCCTTGTCCAGATTTCCTGCATTAAGAGGTTGAGAGGTATGTGCAAATCGCTTTGTAGAATTTGGAATATCCATACCTCTCCAGTGTCCCCAATTTTGACTCAAAATGTTGCTCTCCCCTAATAATCCCTCCTCAAAATGGCAATTTTGGAAGAAAAAGTGGAGGGTTTACAATTATATATAACTGTAATGATCAGAGTTATTACTTTTATTTCAGAAATGCATGTAGATACTCTTATTTTGTTAGCTGCTCAAGTTAGCAGTGTTAATATTAAAAAGGTATCCCTTTTTTGACAGGTTCCCAGCTGTATTGTGTGGCAACTTTATATTTTTGCATCACATTTTTGGTCTGTTTTTCATAAAATTGTGGTTTTCTGGCAAATTAGTGGCAAGTCATTAAAGATTGAAGTTAGAAAATAATGGCAGACATTTGAGTTTCAGATTTCATACCCTTCAGAAAATTTGTACTAATGCAAGACCTACTACTGTTCTATTATCTAAGTTAATAAGAGCAATATTTAAAAATTGTCCTTATTTTTGGGCCTGTGTCCCACTGCTAGTTCTAGGTATGGCTTTTTCCAGATTTCTTGCTCTGAAGTTGAAAGGTATGAGTGTCAGAGCCAGAGACATTTCAATTAGTGATATACTTGTTGCACCCCACTTCCCATTGTAGTGTCTCTGGATGTGTCCAAGGAAGGCAAGGAGCAGTTATGCAGTGTAAGTGTGCAGAGTATTCCCCCATCCAAGGTAGACCACAAGTACGACCGTGGCTTTTCATCTGTCCTTGATTTTGCAGAATGTTCTGGTTTTCTGTCATATATTTTTATACTGTTGATTTATGCTTCTTATTATTCAGGCAATGCATGCTGTCACAGTGCCTTGTTGCTCTGTTTAAGTAGCAATGATTTAATGACCATCAGGTAAGCTTGTCGGAGATTGTAAGATGCAAGTAAGCTTTAATAAGCATACTGTTAAAGAATTACCAGCATTGAAAGCCTTTTCGTTGTTGCCATGCCGAGAATATTTACATAACTAGATAATGTATATGCCTTGGGTATTGAAATGCATATGACAGTATTTGTAATAAAAGGACAGGATTACAATATTTTCGGAAGCTCATTACATTTGTTGGAGACTTACAGTCATCTTTTGTTGGAGACTTGCAGTCATCTTTGCAGGTTTACCCGTAAACTAAACAAAATGCCAATCTATCATGTGTGGTCCATAACTTGTGCAGGAATCCTTTAAGCAATTTATCTTGAGCTTGTTTCTTGCTTGCTGTTCATTTTTTACTTTGATCATGTCTTCCCCATGAAGAAGTAGATAGTTGTGTCAGGCATCAGGTCTTTTTTGGATAAGAAACAACTATTGTCTGCATAAGAAGGAGGTAGCATACCCCTTAGCTGTCCAGGTTTTTGCAGAATGTCCAGATTTTTTGCCCCATATTCTTCCTAAAAAGGATTGAAGTTGCTAAATAATGACAGACATTTGAGTTTTAGATGTCATATCCTATAGAAAAATGCATACTATCATCATCTTATTTCGGTCACCACAGCAGATCATCTGTTTCCATTTCTTCCTGTCCTCTGCATATTGCTCTGTCACACCAGCCACCTGCATGTCCTCTCTCACCAAATCCATAAACCATATATTAGGCCTTCCTCTTTTCCTGTTACCTGGTAGCTTCATCCTTAGCATCTTTTTCCCAATATACTCAGCATCCCTCCTCAGCACATGTCCAAAATGTCCAAACCAATGTAATCTTGCCTCTCTGGCTTTGTGTCCAAACCTTCCAACCTGGGCTGACCATCTAATATACTTATTCCTAATCCTGTCTACCCTCGTCACACCCAGTGCAAATCTTAACATCTTTAACTCTTCCACATCCAACTCAGACTCCTGCCTTTTTGTCAGTGCCACTGTCTCCAACCCATATAATATAGCTGGTCTCACTACCCTCTTGTAGACCTTCCCTTTCACTCTTACTGGTACTCGTTTGTCACAAATCACTCCTGACACTCTTCTCCACCCACTCCATCCTGCCTGTACTCTCTTCTTCATCTCACTTCCACACTCACCGTTACTCTGAACTATTGAACCGAAGTATTTAAACTCATCCACCTTCATCACCTCTACTCCTTGCATCCTCACCATTCCTCTATCCTCCCTCTCATTCACACAAATATATTCTGTCTTAGTCCTGCTGACCTTCATTCCTCTTCTCTCTAGAGCATATCTCCATCTCTCCAGGGTCTCCTCCACCTGTTAAATACTCTCACTACAGATCACAATGTCATCTGCAAACATCATAGTCCACGGGGACTCCTGTCTGATCCCATCTGTCAACCTGTCCATCACCATTGCAAATAAGAAAGGGCTCAGAGCTGATCCTTGGTGTAACCCCACCTCCACCTTAAACGCATCTGTCACTCCCACTGCAGCCCTCACCGCTGTCACACTACCCTCGTACATATCCTGCACCACTCTTACATACTTCTCTGACACTCCTGATTTCCTCATACAATACCACAACTCCTATCCAGGCACCCTGTCATATGCTTTCTCTAAGTCTACAAAAATGCAATGCAACTCCTTCTGACCTTCTCTGTACTTCTCCATCAACACTCTCAGAGCAAACATCTCATCTGTAGTGCTTTTTCCCGGCATGAAACCATACTGCTGATCACTAATCATCATGTCCCCCTTCTTAACCTAGCTTCCACTACTCTTTCCCATAACTTCATGCTGTGACTGATCAATTTAATCCCTCTGTAGTTACTACAGATCTGCAGATCACCCTTATTCTTAAAAATTGGTACCAAAACACTTTCTCCATTCCTTGGCATCCTCTCACTTTCCAAGATTTCATTAAACAATCTAGTTAAAAACTCCACTGCCATTTCACCTAAACACCTCCATGTATCCACAGGTATGTCATCTGGACCAACAGCCTTTCCATTCTTCATCCTCTACATAGCTATCCTTACTTCCTCCTTGCTAATCCATTGCACTTCATGATCCACTATCCACACATCATCCAACCTTCTCTCCCTCTCATTCTCTTCATTCATCAACCCCTCAAATTACTCTTTCCATCTCCTCAACACACTCTCCTCACTTGTGAGTATGTTTCCCTCATTATCCTTTATCACCTTAACCTGCTGCACATCTTTCCTAGCTTGGTCACTCTGTCTAGCCAATCAGTAAAGGTCCTTTTCTCCCTCCTTAGTATCCAACCTTTCATATAACTCTTCATACGCCTTATCCTTAGACTTTGCCACCTCTCTCTTTGCCATGCACCTCATCTCCTTATACTCATGTCTACTTTCCTCATCTGTCTAACAATCCCACTTCTGCTTTGCAAACCTCTTTCTCTGTATACTCTCCTGTACTTCCTCATTCCACCACCATGTCTCCTTATCGTCCTTCCTCTGTCCAGATGTCATACCAAGCACCTTTCTAGCCATCTCCCTTACTAGCTCTGCTGTAGTTACCCAGCTATTTGATAACTCTTCACTGCCACCCAGTGCCTGTTTTAACTCATCCCTGAACTCCACCTCACAATTACCCTTTTTCAATTTCCACCATTTGATCCTTGGTGCTGCCCTCACACTCTTCCTCCTCTTCTTGAGCACCAACGTCATCCTACAAACCACCATCCTATGCTGCCTAACTACACTTTCCCCGGTCACCACTTTACAGTCTCCAATCTCCTTCAAACTGGCCCTCCTACATAAGATATAATCCATCTGTGTGCATCTTCCTCCACTCTTGTATGTCACTCTATGCTCCTCCCTCTTGTTAAAATATGTATTCACCACAGCTATGTCCATCCTTTTTGCAAAATCCACTACCATCTGACCTTCTGCATTCCTTTGTTTAACACCATACCTACCCATCACTTCATCATCCACTCCTCTGTTCCCTTCACCAACATGCCCATTGAAATCTGCTCCAATCACCACTCTCTCACCCTTGGGTACAGTCATCACCACTTCATCCAACTCACTCCAAAATTTTTCTTTCTCATCCATCGCACACCCAACTTGTGGAGCATATGCACTAACAACATTCATCATTACACCATCAATTTCCAGCTTCATAAGCTTCACTCTATTCAACACTCTTTTCAACTCCAAAACACTCTTAGCATACTATTCCTTCAGGATAACTCCTACGCCATTTCTCCTCCCATCCACACCATGATAAAACAATTTGAATCCACCTCCGATACATCTAGTCTTACTCGCCTTCCATCTGGTCTCTTGCACACACAATATACCAACCTTCCTTCTGTCCATCATATAAAATGCATACTAACATAAATCCTGTTATTCTAGCAATGTTCTAAGTTCTTGAGAGCAATATTTATAATCTGTCCCTATTTATTTTGGGCTTTATCCAGATTTCTTGCAGAGGTTGAGGTGCATGAGAGAAAGTGAAATGCCCTATTTAGAGTTTGCAGGTGGAATTTATTTTCAAGTGTATTTTCAAGGAATTGTGAGCTTCAAGGGAAGAGAAGTTTACTGCTGCTCATGCTAAGTCTGCTTAAAATGTGCAACTGTTTTGTTTTAGCAAATGGTATCATTATTGTGGTATAGAATTTGAAAGCAGCGTTAGTAGTACAGCAGGTAGCATACTTGCATCTTGATGCAGAGGGCTATAGGTTCTACTCCCACAGCATGTCTATTTGTATTTTAAGGGGGTGGAGTGCTGCAGTCCGGGCTATGTCCTCCTTTGGATGAGATGCCTAATAACTATGAACTTGTTTTTCAGCTTACCACCCATTCTGTATTGCAAATATACCAGCTTACCATTTTTAATGTAACATAGGCAATGTATTCTTCAAGGGCAGCAGGCACTGAATTTGTTGATGAAATGCTGAAATATAAAGTTGTTTTCTAGCAACAACCTCTTCATTAGTTTCAGATCTCTATAATGTGGAATTATTCAGATGACGTTTACTTCTGCAGAGATTGTGCATACTGACTGACATTCATGGACTCTAATGACAAAAGTTTAAGTGGCCTTTTATGGTTGAAATGTTTTAAATTGGGCAGTTTGTCATTATTGGCTCATATGTTTTGTTTCATTGCTTGCTGGAAAAACATTTAAAACACAGTCTAACAAGTGGTGCTGTATTATAGAAGGGATATAATTAAATAATTTTATATTATAATTAATACAATCTGTATATATTATAATCGTGCATAATCATATGTATAAATATGTACACTTCTTATGCATGGCTGCTCTTGCTTCATCACAGTAACAGGAAGGATACTGTAATGGCTGTGTCAGGAAAAAAGGTCTAAAGCTTTTAGTTAAGCATATAATGAAGTTGTTCACATCAGTGATAATGCAGACCCAGTTTCATATAACTAAGGGTCAACCACACAAAATCAGAAAACACCCAGAATTTCCCTTGCCCACTCAGTAAAACTAATCTTGAGAAAATAATTAATAATGTGCATATATTAGGGCTATTGGAATTATCTATAAAAAGATGAAGTGATGATTTGCAACTATATCAATGTTGGGATTATGAAGAAATGCTTGATTAAGCATTAATTAAAAGATATACATAATTTAGTGAATGCATACAGTTTGTTAAATACAGCTATAATGTGTCATGCATTCAGAGCACAGAATGCCACCTTTTATTTAAACAGCAACTTGTGTTACTGAGAGCTAATCTTAGAAGCCAAAGAACACTAGTGTTATAAACTAATCTGTTTAAATCTGTATAATCCGAACAGGCTCATGGGACTCAGTTTAGTGTCCTACATGAAAAATACTGAGCTAATGAACACTGTTCCCCAGTAGTTGTTTCTAAGTCACTTACAAATAAATAAATAAAACAAGGGGAAGTATTTTGAGGTAAAACAAATATCTTGTCTTTATGGTAGATAAAAAGTAAAACTCTGTTAGTACCCAAGTAAATAAAATGATTATTAGCAATGAATGAGAAATTATTCCAGTATAGAGAACTGAACAGCCAAGCCTTCTTGATCAGAATTCAAAAGGGCTGCCAGCTGAAAGTTCCCTTGAGTTAGTTGCAATGTACATGGGGTATGTAAAAAAACATCATGGATTCCTAATTAAATCTAGATACCTGAAATCATTGGGGGCGGCGCAGTGGTGCAGCGGTTAATGCTGTCGCCTCACAGCAAGAGGTTTTCTGGTTCGATTCTCGGCTGGGGTGCCTTCTGTGTGGAGTTTGCATGTTCTCCCTGCGTTCGCGTGGGTTTCCTCTGGGTACTCCGGTTTCCTCCCACATTCTAAAAACATGCTTCTGGAGCATTTCTCCCCGGGCCTCCGCTGAAAACAGGATCTGTGGAACCTAGTTGGACTTTCCCAGTCAACAAATGTTAAAATAAAATAAAATAAAAAAATAAGACAGTATGCACACTGAGAATTTTGAACAGTGTTTATGGCAACTGGAGAGAAATAGCCAAGTAATGGGATCCTGTAATGGCTGTGTGGGTGTGGGGCTCCGTGGGTGGAGGGGGTGGGGCTCCGTGGGTGGAGGGGGTGGGGCTCCATGGGTGGAGGAGGTGGGGCTCCGTGAGTGGAGGGGGTGGGGCTCTGTGGGCGGGGCTCTGGGTTTGCACCCCCCTGCAAAAAATCCTGCGGGCTCCCTTGCCACCTGTCCCACTTTACGAGTAACAATCACTCTGTAGGCAGTTGTGTCCTGTGAAAAAAATCAAGACATAGCAAATGTCCTGAGAGTTTATTTTCTAATTAACTTTAATAGTCACATAAAATGGTTATTTTATATATGAATCCTCAATATGTTATGTGAAGTAGCATAAGCAATTCAAATGTTACTAGAATAAGCTATTATATGTACAAAAAAGGTTAAAGTTCAGTACTATGCACGGCTGTAGGTATGTTTTGTCCTGGAAAATCTGACATCTCTACAGAACATGTCCCACTTTGGGCAGTCAAAAAGGTGGCAACCCTAAGAATGACCACAGGTTCACCCCATAGTGTTGGTGTGTGCCTCCAACAATCTGCACCAGTGTGGTAAATAGCTGAAGATTGGCATCAGTAAATAATGAGACATATCCTGAGTATAAGACTCCACAACCTGCAGAAAAGTCATGCTAATGCAAGACCTAGAATTCTATCAACGTTGTAAGCTTGTAAGAGCAATCGTTAAAATGTGTCCCTAATTGTCCCCGCATCGTGTAGGTTTTGTGCAGGTTTGGTGCTCTAAGAGGTATGGTCCATACATATTTACAGAAACAGCCCTTCACACTTCTGTAATGTACAACCGCATACCTGTAGTCACTTCATGTCTAAAAATAACATTCCCCGCATGACTGTATACAGGTAATAGTCAAATGTGAATGGGAACACCCCTCACCGGGGAGTATGGACTGTAACAAACCCACCCATAATATGTAATGCCAACAGAAGTAGCTGCTGACAGGTGCCCATACACCTGTGTCTATAAACACAGGTAAAACTTCAAAATAGGGAGATAAGCCCTGTCCATATGCTTTGTCTGACATTTGACCTCAGCCAGGGAAGTTCCGTTCACCAGGGGGACAAGCCTAAACCCAGATCACTACATGAACACCCTGACAATCAAAGACCTGTATGTGGTTGGACTATATGCCTTGGTGTTCTGCATACCCTCGGAGTGATTAACAATGCATCCGGAGTCCACAGCAGTAGGCAATAGGGAATGTGTAATATGTAGTACCACCTTTTTCCCAGCAGGAGAATGGATGCCTGTGTCGTAGGGGAAGTGGTGAGGCGTGTGTTGATGTAGCGAAGTACTATGAGTATGCATATCAGTGAGGGAGAACACAAATAGAATAGTGGTTCCGGTATCTGACCAACATGAATGCAGTCCCGGTTGACCTACGACCACTGCACATATAACTTGAAAGTATAATTAAAGCGTTCGTGCAGTACACACATTTAAATATGTAAAGGTGAACGTGTGTTTCGCAGTAGTCCGTAAACTGGAATACAGATATGTAACTGTTACGGTCAGAATTATGAAAGTTCATGGAAGCACAATTATCTATGAAACATATGTAACCCACAATAAGGATATACAAGTGTGCCTGCGCATGTGTAATCCGCTCATGAATGGTGTTTTCCCCACATTCCATGTACATGGCTCATACCTGTTAAACCCG
Organism: Protopterus annectens; assembly: GCF_019279795.1. Taxonomy (NCBI): domain Eukaryota; kingdom Metazoa; phylum Chordata; order Ceratodontiformes; family Protopteridae; genus Protopterus; species Protopterus annectens. The sequence goes on from NC_056728.1 coordinate 741,891,613, forward strand.
TAAAGTATGAAACCGGACAAAGTCAAGACAACAACTGGTACAAATAGGGACAATCCCCAGATATTGCCCTAACAAACATAGAAAGTGGCTAGAATAACAGGTGTGTCACTAGCATGGATTCTCTAAAGGGTATGAAGTCATAACCTGAAATGTTTGTCATTATTTACCAATGTCAGTCTTTAATGATATGCCACTAACTTGCCAGATAGACACAAGGTTATGAAAACAGACCACAAATAGGGACTATCCCCAGATATTGCCTAACAAACATAGAAAGTGGATAGAATAACAGGTGTGTCACTAGCATGGATTCTCTGAAGGTTATGAAGTCGTAACCTGAAATGTTTGTCATTACTTACCAACGTCAGTCTTTAATGATATGCCACTAACTTGCCAGATAGACACAAGGTTATGAAAAACGGAGCAAAGATAAGAGGCAAACAGCTGTACATGCAACGGAAATCTGTACAGTTGAAAGGCATGATATGGAGATATATATTCACATATATCCACAGACATAATCCAAAGCAAATTATGAGATGAGGAATGTACAGACATATGTATATATGTACCGATATATATATCTATACACACATGATACATGAATAGATATATGCACAACAAACATATGTCCCTGTACATATAACACATGTACATAAATAGGTCACTGTATAGTTAACATGGATAGACAGACAGACATGCATGAAAGGAGAATACACCGATGGTTTCCAAACCATTTCCTGGAAAGTACCCGTGTGACAGGGCCTGCAAGTTCTACATGTTAAACATGAATATAGGTGTCCTTTGCAGGACCCCAAAAATTGATCCGTACAAAGTGCGAACCATCATAGATGTTAAAGATGTCACAGCTGCAACTACGATATAGCTGTACATGCAACAGTATCAGGTGCAAGCGTAATAACACGTGGGTCGATTGAATGTATGACGTACGAGCTGATATCAGCAGAGTGGGGAGTACTCGGAAGTGTCCTCACACTTTATTATCGCTCACATTAAACATGTCTAATGGGTACTGTGGAGGTGTGTCAGGTATGGGAATCATGGGTATGCAGAATTGGGCCAAGGTGCTGGTTGGCACAGATGTATTAGGTACGCCCCATGGGAGTGATCGATACACCTATGTGGGTATAGCACACGCCTATATTCACCAAAAAAGTGCAACCCACCCACTGGATATTGTGTAAACCATTGGGGGAAGATGTAGGGACCTATATCAGTGTCATATAGGCGATTATCATGGATGGACACGCATACGACCAAGATGGTAACCATACCTTCCAGAATGTCAGAATAAGACAGCTGGACGAAGGCATAGTATACGACAGATAAATAGGGACTATATTAAATATACCTCAGACAAAGTCAGACCATTGATAGAATAATTGCGTAGTCGGGAATACGAATGTTATGAGAGTTAGTAATCATGAAATAGAAATGTCAATCATGATTACCTAACCGCACAGTCCTTCATGGCTTGCCAGCAATCTATCAGAAAGGCACATTATCATGACAAATGTAACAGAATCATAGGTCAAACCCCAGGGCATATACCCATAATGTGTACAGGTGAGAGGTATGAAGGTAACCCGTCCTAATGAAATGTACAGAACTAGTGATACTAGGTGGACAGGTGAGAAGAAAGACATCAGGACAAATGACAAAACATGTACAACTCATAAGCATGTTTGTCCACAAATGTGAAATACAACGTATGGCCTGTGAAAGTCAATGTGGAAGGTTAATAAACTCAAATGACATGTGTCCCTCAGGGTGTCATGCAGTGTCACCGATACAGTGTCTAGTCCACCATACTCGTACGTGAGCTCTGCCACTTATGGAAAGCGCAAATACCGGCTTACACATAAAGTACATGATGGAATAAGTAGTATAGATAAGCACCTGTTGGCCTGTGTGAGGAATATAACCCAGTGGGTGGGTGTGTTCAGCAATAGGAATGTAATGGTAACTGGCCTGTGATGGCGCCATGTATTGTGTGTATTGGTGTAACTGTTTGAATGTGCAGATGTCTTCCTCATATGTGTGGTGTGTTCCTCTCACAATCTGTACCTGCATACCTCTCAACTGTATAGATTTTTGCAGAATGTCCAGATTTTTGTCTCATATATTTGGTACATTTTTCATAAAATTGTGGTTTTCTGGCAAATTAGTGCAAATCATTAAAGACTGAAGTTAGAAAATAATGAGAGACATTTGAGTTTCAGACTTCATACCCTTCAGAATATTCACTATAATGCAAAACCTGTTATTCAACTTTTTAAGTATGTAAGAGCAATATTTAAAAATTGGCCCTACTTTTGGGCCTTTGCCCCACTTTTAGTTCTGGCTTTGTCCAGATTTCCTGCTGTCAGAGGTTGAGAGGTATGTGTACCTGTCTGCCAAATACCTGAGAACTGACGTCATTAAATAATGATAAACTTATGTGTTTAAGACCCCAAATCCCTCAGAAAGGGCCTACTAATGCAAAACCTATAATACTGTCAACAATCTATGTTTGTAAGAGCAATATTTAGAATCTGCCCCTGTCTGTCCCTCCATCATGTTAGGCTTTGTACAGATGTTTTGCACTAGGAGGTTGATAGGTATGATCAGAAACAGATACATGTCTGAGGAAACAGCATTATCAACTGCAAGATAATGCAGAAGGTATGAAAAGCACTGCAGTATGAAGTTCATCCGCAGGTATGTGCTGACATGTCAAATGACACAGCAGCCTACAGGAAGTACCTATAGTGTGTCACCTTTACCAATGATGACAGTGGGACATACCCACAGCCATGGATACACCACAAATAGACATAGCACACAGCAAAGCCTAGGCCATGATACATGACGCCTTCTGCGTTTATGGATTGAGTGAGAGTACAGCAAGGAAAGATGACTGCCAGGCTATTCAGCAAACACCCACAGGGGCGTGCAAGACCGCCCGTAACACAAACATTGCATGGACAATGTTGGGATTTGCAACATGCCCCATTTGTATGTGTAAGCTACGCAAATGATGTAATTATAGGGTTGCCACCTTTCCAAATGGCCAAAGTTGGACATTTGTGCTACAAACATCAGATTTTGCAGGGCAAAACATACCTGACAGTACAAAGGACAGAACTTCAGTTGTTTGCCTGAATAAAAGTTTATTCTTGTAGCATTTTTGTTTCTTATTCTGTTTCATATAACATGTAGGTGTTTCGGATACAGAATAACTGTTTTATGCAACTATTACATACAATATAGAAAATACTTAAAATCTCAGGACATTTGCCATTTTCTCACAATATTTTGCAGGACACAACTGCCCAAAGAGGGAC